>NC_139480.1:51618003-51996241 GCF_008360975.1 Lichenostomus cassidix
GCAGTGCAGGGGAAGGAAAAAGGCTAATGCAGAACTAGGGCTCTACAGCAGAGCCAGCTCTGTCTGAAGAACCAGCACTTGAGGATCAGATTGTCTTGGAGGTGGCTTCTGTTGGGAAGAGTGTCTTTATATCTACAAAGCTTCACAGTGTTTCCAGGTAGGAGGTAAGTGCAGAAAGCTTTTTATAAGGCTCTGTTTCAAGTACTCAAGTTACCTCAGTGCCTGAATGCAGCACTGTCATTCCTGCATGAAATATTCAGGGGATTATCTTGTAATCAACTGTCTAATCACAACAGGTGATGGATCCTGCTTAGCCTTCAACCTTGCAATTTAAGCAGTGTATAGGGAAGAAAAGTTGTTGATGGCCAAAGCTATCTGAGAAAGGACTTTTATTTGCTAATGATAACTGCGGGGAGATGTAACTAATTTGAGTCCAAATCTTTTTCTTCTTTTAGCCTATTTATGACACTGTGATGGTTCCTCTAGTGGGACAGGAAGAAATGGATTTATTCAACGCCTAAATAAAGTCTACCACCTTGTGAAACAGGATAGTGCACTGTGTCACGACTGCCAAGAGTAGAAGTTGTCTCTGTCACTGAGAGATGTGCTGATGCACTGTGGGTGTGCTATCAAACCTGATGAGTACATGAAGGGAGGAGTGCAGCTGTTGTGTCCCAAAACTTGGGTTGGCTGATGTCATATTTTCCCAGCAAGACTAGAAAATATATATGGGGCTTTAAATTCATGAAATCACCCCACTATTCTTGGTCCCTACCTTGAAATGGCATTTTTTAACTTCTAACGAAGGTATGAAGTACTTTGTTTTTACCCTGCTAGTATCTTACCTTATCTCAGAACTTCCTTCAGAAGTTTTAAAAACAATCTGTTTCCTAGATAAAGAACAAATCTCCTACCTTCTGCACTTACCTCAGGGAGAGGGAAATGAAAACATTCTGAAACTTTTGCTATTTTACATCCACAATCTATGCTGCTCCAACTAAGCTCAAAACCAGAAAGGCATATCCGTTAATTCTGGAATAGCATAGGAATGTAGAGCCAGGTCCTGCTGGGATCCCTGTGGACTTACAGCTCTGCCTGCACAGGCTCCAATTACCAGCTCCCATAAGCCGTAAGGGTGGGTGTGTTACAGGTAATACACTTAGCTCAGGTAATAAATAATATACACAGCATGCAATATGAGAGCAAGCAATATCCAGCTGCTTAGAATGGAAGGAGTCTATTTTTTAAGACTTTCTAATGGAGAAAATCATATCTTGGCATCACTGTCTTTCCTGAGGTGCCTGGGTATGGTGTTAATTGATAATGCAGGGCTGTGACAAGTAATACCAATATACCTGATTGTGTTTCACCTGCTGTAGAGGAGTGGTTCTTGCAAGTCTGTAAAAGTTAGCAGAGAGATTAAATGCTTTTAATTATTAAGAAGTTATATAAGACTCCTCCCCAAATCCATTTAGCATTCCTGTAAACCTATCCTGTGGCACACTCAACGATCCAGCCGATGTTCTGAAGTGGTGGCATGTGCTCCTAATCACTGGCAGAAAGGTAAAGTTCCAGGGTAGTTCAAACCCATCAAGGCTCACAAAAAGTATGTAGGACTTGGAAAACAATTTTCCCCAAAACCTGGCTTCTGCTGGACAGTGTCAATGCAGCAGTCAGATGTACTGTACTGTGTGACATGCTGGCACAAGTGATTGCAGGGAGGATCATGCTCCTCACTTCTGCCAGGGAGGAATGCTTCTGAAAGTACTGGAATCGCACTGATTGCAGCTGTCTGTGTGAAAGGCAATGAAACCTGCACGGAGTAGATCCAAGCCCACTGGATCCTTAGGCAAAAGACAGACAGGTCTTTTAGGGCAGACTGCCTGAAAAAGTTTGATTCTCATGCCAGCAAGTCAAGGTCAAAAATGCATTTACCTCCTCAGCCTGTCAAAGGAGATGTTATGACATTCCCTTCTGCTTTTTCTTTCCTTCCAGTCTGTTTCTACAACAGGATTTTCAAGGAAGATCGTTCTGCCCTTGCACACGACAGGGACATAGAGTACAGAGGTCGTAGGCAGGCCTGAGTAACAACACCCAGACCACAGCAAAGTGCCCAGAACTCCCTGCTGTAAGTAAAACCAGTAAGTTCTTATGGGCTGCACTGCACTGATAAGCCAGCACCTGACACATACAGTTAATTATCTAATTAGAAGACCTGTCTGCAGCCACAAAGCCTGAGGCTGCAATCCTGTCAGCTTTCATGAGCTAAGAAGGGTCAGTCTGGGTGAGGGCACAGGTGGAAATGAAGAGACATCCCAGCCATGGTAAGTGGAAGAGGATGACACCTTTTATTCCCTACCCATTCCTTCTCTCTGCTCCTCTCTGATGTTGCAGGTTGCTATTGCAGGAGTTGCTGATCTGCAACTGATCCTGCAGAGGTGGAAGTGTTTTGACCCATTTAATCATGTCACATTATTTAAAATAATGTGCCATTCATTATTTAAAAATTGTTATTTAAATGAGAAGCTTAAATAATTCTTGTCTTTTGAAAATGTAAATGGCAATAACAGTCCTCCCACTCTCATATTTTTGAGAAATTAATACTTCACAGTGAAACTGCTTCACTGACACAAGATTCCTCCAGGACCAACAACACTCTGTTGTTCCATGGCCTGACCAGACAAAGTAGAATTTAAATCCTGGTAACTTTATGCCATTTAAATGAATTCCAACTTTTGGAATGAATGCAATAGGTGAAGTTCTGGCACCTGGAAATAAGGGAGATAACCACTGAGCTTTCTCCTCAAGTTGCTCTGGGGAAGGGCTGAAATAAAGAGCTCTCCTTAATCCTGCACAAAAGTGCTGAGGAGTTGCAGAATTTACACAGCCTGTCCTCCACACATAATTTCTTTGTATTCTGCTTCAGGAGAATATTTGCATTGCAGAAAGATATTTGGTTGTCTGAGCCATAACCAGTATTGTTTGTGTACCAGGAACATCCCATTCTTACTCTGAAGCCTTATCCCATAATTACCATACTCCCTGAAAAGGAAGAAAGAAAAAGAGCAAAAAATTAAATTTCCACAGTGTGTCAGTAAAGTCTTAAGTGAGGAATGAAAGTGTAATGTCTGAAGACAATACTAAATTATTTGGGATATTTTCTTTAAGCATAACCAACTGTTTCCAAGCTTGATTTGTGGTTGTTGTTTTGGTTTTGTTTTGATTTTTTTTTTTCAATAATGTGGATTAATTTCCATGGTGAATGAAGGGGATCAATACAACCTGAAATCTCTCTTCTACAATCCACCCCAAGACAAATCAGGCTACGCTCTGTTGTGCTAGTAAGCTTTATTGTTTGCTGTGTTGATACAATCAGTTATCCAGGATTCTAATGGATAAGGCAGCGTACAGAGAAAACGAGGCTTGCATTGGGAAGTTCCTTCATCATAAAGCTTCAGATTAAGCAACTGAGCTTCTTGGCAACATTCACTGTGTGCACTTCCGAGCGCGGCATTCGCACAGCGAGGCGGAGGGGATGGAGTGCTGCACCATGGTGCCGTTGGGACAGCGCAGGGGGATCGTCACCATGGTGGTCTGAGTGGCTGTACAGCAGCTGCACAGGTCTTCCCACTGCCCTGTCTGAGCGGAGAACCTGGTGTTGCTTCTGCACTTGCCCTAAGTGGAAGAAAAAGAGCTGAAGTTTGAACAGAGCCTCATGGCACTCAGAATTCTGATGCTTTCCTTCAAAATATCCATGGGTGACTTTGCCCAACTTCCATGCTCTGCTGTAAAACTCCAGAGTGTGGGATGTTCTTATGAGCATAAGCAGAGCAAAGGAGAGGTGAGGAAACTGGTCACACACACACAAAAGCCCAGAATTTAAAATCTCATAGGGGATGTCCAGGGCTATGGGGTTGGCTTCTGACATGAGGTTAACATACATTCAGAAAGCACTTTAGCCCAAATGCTGCAAGCCACACATCCATGGTTGTCCTACTGGTGCCATTTTCCATCCTTCTGCTTGTCTGGCCATTTTACTAATTTAGAACAAGCTGTCAGTGCCTGTAGCTGTAAGCTTTCATGATGTCAAAACAAGTGGCTCCACATTCCACTCTGTCAGAGTCCATTTCCTCTGGGGGCCCTGAGCTCTTTTTTCCCCATCTAATTCAATTAAAAGATCCTATCATTATCAGGAAGGACTTAATGTACTTAAATTTACTTAAATTAATTTTTTATATTAAAAAAGTAAATAAATTAAATTTACTTAAATTAAATAAATTAAATGTACTTAATACTATTTATTCCCAATATAAAATCTGGACTTCTGCAGGAGAAACTTTGATACTCATGGCTAAGGACCATTTACTTGTAGACAGGACAAGAGGTCAAAAATTATTAGTTATGCCATAATTTGGATTGCACACGAGAGTTGATTAAAATCCTTGTATGGGGCTTGGTTATCTTGGAAAGAGCAGAGATGAGAACACCCAGAAGGGAAGCTGTGCTCCTGTTTTAAAAGGAAGTTGCCCTATAAGGTGTAAGCAGTGATCGAAATTAAACTTTTAACCTGATTACAGAAGACACAAGACATGTAGAACACAACATGTTCAAGAGTGCCAAGGCTAATGGAGGAGTCAGAGCTTATAGAGCACACAAGTCAAATCTTGGCACTCAGGTTTAAAGGTCTTATAAAGTGTCATTTCTCTAAATACCCATTTAACATTACCCTAATCAAGCCAGAGCTGTGGTGCTTAACTACAGACTCAGAGCTCAAAATCAGCTTCATGAATGTGAAGATAAATATTCCTCTTTTTTGTGCAGAAAGTCCTAACAGAGCTACTTCACAGTCATTAATTTCTGATGGAAGCAAAGGAGAGTGGGATAAGCAATGCCTTTGTGTCTAACATACATGCCTTTTTTCATGCTGGCTTGACTAGGGAAAATTCAACATCACCAATTAGTTTAGGAAATAAGTGCCAATGAGGTTAACCCCAAATCAATCAATGAGGACAGAAACAGATGCTCCACTTACTGCAGTGAAACCATGGTAGACAAAGATGTTTTCTTTTGGAAAGAGAAAGGGGAGGTCTTGGGGCAGGGGGGCTTGGTTTTGTTATTTACCTCACAATGAGAAATGGGAACCTCCTTTTCAGCCACACATCCATTGATATTCCCATACTGCAGTCTGGTACTTACTGGATGACATTCCACCTCCACACCTACCAAGTGAAAAAAAAGAAAAAGTGTTCGACACTGCTGACATCTGCTTTTTGTAACTCACTTCCCTTTAATCTTGAAATTGCTGTTAGTTAAATGTTATTCCTGGTAAGATTCCTAGCTGGCTATATTTCCTTGAGTGACTAGTTCACACTACAGCCCTAAAATTCCACTAGACAGGAAGATTTCCCTCACATTTTTTTTTCAATTGACTGCTTCGTTTTAAAGTCCCCTTGGCCATCTACCACCAGCCCCTTCCCTGCTGGCTTCTAGACAGCTCTCCTTTTAAGGACAGTTCAATGGTAAAGCAGGAAAAAGAAGACACCCATGGGAACCTCAACACCCTGACCAGACAAACAGAGCACCCTGACATGGCTAATCCTGGGGCTGGCACAGGAGGGAGATCCCATTGTTTTGGGATGATATCTTTTGAGGTGAGTCAGTGGGAGCAGCTCTCCACATCACCTCACATGCAGAGGTGAGTTACTGCCTTCTGCACTCTGGGGGACTCCTTAGACCCATTTTCCAATACTACTTGCTCAGTGTTAGGTAAATTCTCCCTGTTTTGTTGGGAGTTTTCCATCTTATCAGACATCCACACAAGCGGCAGTAGGTATGGATTTGTTCTATCTGGGAGGTACAAGCTCAGGGAATTGGCTGATCCCTGTTTGTGAATTAGGATGGATTGCTATGATCTCTTAACTCTGGTAACCAACAGGAAACCTGCTCTCTCACTTCCAAAAGGAACCTCATCATTAATCTGCTCAAACATAGACTAATCCAGAATATTTTCTCCTGAACTTCTGGGTGCTTTGGTCTGCATCTAAGGATTTCTGAAAGAGCCAATGCTTTTCCAAGTGGGTATTTTGTTCCCAGAGAACAGCAGCTCTGTGCAGTGTTACTATAGTGTTATGTCTCTGTGAAAAGACAGGCTCCTCCTTGTACCCATTCCTAGCTAACCAGTAGGATTTCTGTACTGAACAGAATACTGGACTGGTTTTTAGGTACTACTCAACAGCATTTCAGAGAGTTGAAGGAATTCAGCAGGCCAACTGCACAATTAAGTACATACACAAAGTGGAGAGAAAGGTGTCCATCCTCCCACCAGCAAACACAGCTTTCCATCAGAATGTTGGTACCAAATTGACCCTGTGCCTTGCTAAGGCTTTACATTTCATTAAAAAAAAAAAATGCAGCTGGTTTCTGGCTCCAGGGCTGGAAACGCCCTTTATCTTTTAATGATTTCATCATTAATTTTTAAAAATTGTCCACCTGAAAGGACAGCTGTGTCCACACAATTGAAAAGCACAAACAAAATAATTGTCATCAGCCTCAACACAGCTTCACCCCCTTTTTGATCCTGATTTATCAACTTGTTCTCTAGTTACCTTATCTCTGCTATTTACTTTTTTTGTAGACTGTGTGACTCCTCTGCAAAGGCAAGTGCTAGTAACTTAACAAGACACATAAAACTGAGATCAGAGAGAAGAGGTGAGAAGCAGACATGCAACTTCTTTGTTCACGGGGAAAATGAGGAATATCCTGACTCAATTATTAAGTCCTGTGGCTAATACCACAAAACTCTTATGAGAAAATAAGAGCTGCTCACTTATGTGCTCCTACAAACTGAAAAGCTGGAACAATATCCTCAGACACACTAAAAAACTCCAGTTGTGAAGGAATAACAGAGAAAGGGAAACTGGCTCCTGAACCAACCTTTGCCCAGAGACAGGCAGGACTCTACTGAGCCAAAGGCATCATCCTGGGCTTGAGGGAACAAGTTCTTTGCCCAGTTCTTCACGACACTGAGACATTTGAAAGACAGATTCTCTCAAGGCCTTGGAAGATAATGTAATCTGTATCCATGAGAAACTGAGATATATCCAGGCAAAATCAATGGCAATAAAGATTTGAAGGTCCATACAATATGGGAGTCTTTAGGCATGCAATACTTCACTTAGATCAATTTGCTCTTGCTGCTGCAAGGAGGTATCACTTTTAAATGACTAACTGTTAAATAAATCTATGCATTGATCTGTGCTCATTTGGAAATAGTTTCTCCTCAATTACAGTGATTGGCATTCACAGTTAGTAGAGCCTGCCCACCACCCTGTCTTTTCAATCTCAAAATCTGTTTTTGTTAGTAAGTAATTTTGAGTATTCCTTACTTGTAACCTGGTAGATTAAAACTCCCTTAACCAAATTACCTGTTTGATCCATTTGATGACAGTCTCTCAATAGCTTTCTGACTTCTATTTCTCAAGCCAGAGCTCAGTGATTATACAACAGGCAAAGGCTGCAAACTCTATAGGAGTTACCATCCTTCATCAGGGGTATTATTGCAGCAGTTCCTGTGCCAGTAGAGTGATGGGCAGCTATGCTGGCCATCTTTTATTTATTATCACATGCATAACAAAAATAACAAAATTAAAAGGCCTAACTGAACACAGACAACATGTTGATATTCTGACCTTAAAGGAGAATTTCAATCCTTTGTTATCTTTTTTTTTCATTTTTAATGAGCTACTGTTCTCTTATTTTTTTTTACTTACAGACGAGAAAACTGAGAGGTTATGTGCTCACAAAAACATCAGAGATTCATTTTAGAAATAAGAACCCAACCCTGCAGTCCCTTCCTTATGTAAGCAAATCCTCTCTACTCTCACAGCCTGACATTTGGATTATTCACACAATGATGCATGAAATCAAGAGTTGCAGGACTGACCCTTAAATTGACAAATTTAAGAAGCAGTCAGGCTGTTCCATAGGAATACGTTTCCCCTACCATTTTTAGTTATTATATTATCAAAACCATTATTGCCACCAGGGTTTGGCTTTTTTGATTAATTAATTTTAAGTTGATTGATTATTCATGAAGAGTTTTCCTCACATATTCAGTCGTATCAGGTTATGTGACTTGTCAAGCTGCCTGTGCAGGACTGTTCCTGTTATCACCAGCTGAACAATAAAATACAACATTCATAATTAACATCTGCATAAAATGTGGGGAGTATTTATTTCTTTCTAAGCACTCGGAAATACTGTCAAAACACGTGTTCTAGATGACAAAACATGACAGCAGCATCCCAGTCAGAGGGTGGGCTTTTTGATGGTTTATTATAACCACATTGCTAAGCTCTGTTTCATTAAACTGAATATTATGGAAAATGTAGGTACTTACACACTCTGCAATTTCCATACAAGATTTCTGGACTGTTTACTTACATGTGTCACAGCAAGTGTTGCCAAGTTTTGCAATTCGGCCCTAAAATGATAGAAAAAGGAAAACCCAAATTTTGGCACAAGTGATACACTTTTGTCATGCTGAAAGAAGATGTGTAAAGCAGGGTACAAGGCAAAAAAAACCCACAAAACCAAAACCCAACTGCATTTCTGTATTGTACCAAATTATAAATCTACATTAGCAATCTTTATCCATTTTAAGGTTTTGAACTTGTGATTCTATTTGCTGGTAGCTAATCAAAAGTAATTGACTTATCAGCAAGTTCAACACCTGAAAATATTGCTCTTACCTTCTATTAGGAGCTTGCTAAAATAAAGACATTAAATGCAAATAAATTCCTGGAAACTAGAAGGACAAATTTAGTAGCATCCAAGTCTCATATCTGTTTATGAAATGTCACAACTGTCAAGTAAGTTTTAACAGCCAATAATCTTTCTTTCTTGTTTCATTGTTACCATGCAGAAAATAATTCTCAGAAATATATGTATGGTGCAAATTATTGAAAATCCATAATGAAAGGAAAAATGTGAAATGTTAATACTGCAGGGTGATGCTGCAGTTGCACTAAACCCCTGAGCTTACATGTCAAAGTTTGGAGGCTTTTTTAATTAAAAACCCTAAAATTTTGATCTGCAACTAGATGAAAAGCACTAATTTTATAGCTGAAATAGTCCTGTTTGGGGAGATTGGGAAAGAATAAATGCAGTTTGAGAAATTACAGTTTAAAAGTAAACTTTCTCGCTAATTATCCATGAAGACCATTTGAATATGGTAATAACCCCAAGCCTGAAATATAGTGCAGCATTTTTTTCCTAAGTCTTTGTTTATATAAGAAAACTATGTCTTATAATTCCCAAAGTGAGAAACGCCCTATAGAAGCTTTAATTTAACAAATAACATAACAAATCCTCCATTTGTTCCACGTGTAGGAGGAGACAGGTTTGGCCACAAGCTTTATATGAGTTTCCTGCTTCCTGTCATGCCCAAGAAGATGGGAACAGGTGGATTTCGACACCTGTAAGATGCATAAAACCTGGCAGATGAGCAAAAGCAGGACCCCACGTGCTCCATTCCCTCCTCACACTGCTCCTCAGTGCCTAGTGAACCTCAAATCACAAGAAAGAAGGGTGGATACTTTGTGCAGGGTTTTTATCCTGCTAAACAACTGCAGTTGGGAAGTTTGATTTTCCTACAGCATTGTGAAAATTCTTTTCCCTAACCTCACGTAAGGGTAGAGAAAAGATGTCTTAACATTTCATATGCACATTTCTCAGTTTGTGTCATTATCCACAGAGTTTTGCTCTGGATCCCAAACTGAAAGCATTGTTAGAAGCACCACTTTCAAATGTTTGAAACTTCAAATATTCAACTTAGTAACAGAATTATTGTCAGCAGTCAGTACCGGCCCAGATAAAGCCAGAATAGATTTTAAAACAGAGAAAACTTAGATCTTTCTGAATTTCAGAAGAAGTTAAAATTTAGTTTATCCAAGGTGTTGTGGGAAACCTTAACCCTCTCCCTCCACAAAAGGTGCCATAAACATGACAGAGTTCATAAAGAAACCTGGAAACAGGACCTCTTTCACTACTTACTCCTTCAGCCAAGCATCTTCTGGCATCAAAGGGAGGACAGCCAGTGATTCTCCTTTCCCAGATAAATTCCCCTCTCTCATTTACTCTGCAGGAATGACTGTCACAGCCATCTTGAAGGGATGTATTTGCCTGGAAAGATTGAATGGCTGTTAGCTTTACACAGAAACAGCAGGAAGTTTTCAGGATATTCTTTTGCTGGTGTCTCAGTTAATGTACCATGGTGGTGGCATTTATAAAGCATGGAAATCTTTAGTAACCAGCATTGTTTATCAACAAAGTCATCATCTTCTGTTTAATTCCATGGCCATATTGATTACAGCTCTGCCCAGACTGCCAAAAAGCACTGACAATACCATGCTACCTAATCAAAAGGGAGGAAAAATGCACTTCCCTGGGGTTCAACAGAAGTCAATGATACACTTAAACTTACTCATAAATAAAAGAAAGAGTGCTTAAAACTTACCTGAAGATATTGAACCCTTCCATCTCTCAGCCTGATGCTACATGAAGTTGGCACACATTTTCCACAGCAAGAGCCAGGGATTTCCTGCCTTCTGTAATTCTGGAAGGTAAAGGACATTTTTCTGGGTTTATTTGGTTGTAAGCACGCATCCTATATATTTTAAGAAGTTTTTGTAGTGGTTTTTTAAAATAAGATTCAGTGGACAAAAGGATAGCTAGCAAAATGCTTCTCAGTAAAGCCAATGAATTCTACACAGTGCAATGTGGAAAACTAGTTGGAAATGCCTGAACTGGAGGGAAAAGGGCAAGATACCCACTAAGCAGTGGGCAGGGAAAGGAGAGAACAAAGCTAAGATGGAAAATTTGGAGTATGGGATACAAGAGAGTAAAACATCATAAGAGAAGGTATAATAAAAGGGAAAATGAGAGAAAAAAAAGGGGAAAAATGGAGCTCCACTAACAGCACTGGAAGATAAAACAGTGGCAGGAAAAGGAGCATAGGAGAATGAGCAACACTAGATGGAGCGGAAGAAAGGTATAGAGTGGATAATGGAAAGGAAAAAACCAAACCAAACAGAAAGGAACTGAGCTAACACATAAAGTGTCCCACAGTAATGTCCCCAGCTGCTCCAGATAACCAACAGCTGCCTACGATGAGCTGAACATTGTTAAGAAAACAAACACTTTCTGGTTGACTGAAGGTATGCATGTTATCCATATGTTTTTTATAGAAAGAATTTGGGGAGCAGGGGGTTACTGTTGAATCATTGTGAGAAAACGTAGTTTATTGTTATTTAGGTGAACTTGACCTACTAGCAAAAATACAAGCACCTAAAGCAGGTCGTAAAATGACCCAAAAAATGATCCTCCTGAGCAGAATATGCTGCTGTTGGCTGCACTTCAATTACCACTGCTTTTACTTTCACAGCTTCAGCATCCAGGAGAAAGCAGGTGCTCCTGAGAGAATTTGTACTCTTAACCCATTTGTGCTCTTAACATTTATCCATTAACAAGGAATTGCTTTTAATCTGGGTGTAGCACGAAGTCAAAGGCTTTGAGACAGGAAAGATCCTGTGAAGTGTGTGAATCCCACTGGCCTTAGGGGGATGAAGACATTCTGTATCTTATTTGGCTCTTTTTTTCCCCTCAAGCTCAACAAACTCATTACAAAGGCTAGGATGGGATATATATTCCTAGACCTGCAACTTCCCTTGGGTAGCTGCACATCTCCCAAACACAAGTTCACAGTCCTTAATAAGCCCAACTGGAAATGGCCCTTTCTTAAGGGTTTTCTGTTTAGTCTGTACTTTTGGGTCAGGTGGGGGAAAAGGAGCTGTTTGGGAATTGTGTGGGTGGTGAAAGAAGCTGGAGAGGAATGTTTCCCCATTTTTTTTCCCCCATGTACTATATTGATTCCTCTACATTTAATTTCTACAGACGGCTTCTTGCACCAAACAGCAAGAATGGATGTTCGTGTATTTTTGTGTGGGAATATACATATGCACACACATCTCTGGCCACAAATTCAATCTGGTGTATCTGTCTGGGTTTTTTCATGGATCTGCCAGGTTATATTCTGTGGAACTGAGAAAGATGCTCAGCACAGAGCTGGGCCATTTATTTGCCCTATTTTCAGAAGCCTATGTCTATAGTCAAACCTTACACGAGGGGTGACATTAGAGCCTAGAACCACAGAAAGCATTCCAGATTGTCCTTTATGTCACACCAGCAAATAAAAGGGGTCGAGGCCAGTTTGATGGCCCAGTGGACAAGTGGAACACTTGTGAATTATCTAAGCTGCGTTATCCACATGAAACTGGCAGGCTTTGCATTGTCCTAACCACTGACCTGTCCCTGGACATCATTTGGAAGTCTCAATATAATTTTTCTAGTCACAACAGGCCAGCTGGGACACTGTTGACAATTCAAGAAAAAGAGTTGCAGGAAATAATTTGAGCGTGCAGTCCTGCTCTATTTTTTTGTTGGTAGAGATGACTCTCCACAGAAACTTAACTACATTTCCAGTCTTTTCCAGTTCTATTTCAGGATGGGAGATTGGAGTCATCCAAAACTGTGCCCCTCTCTTCTCTAGGGACCCTGTCAATGTGTGGCTCTCCTGGACATCAGCCAGGAATCCCACATGATCATGTCAGAGATGCAGATTTTGGGTACCGCGGCTTGCACAGGTCTTGGGTTTGGTTGGGCTCATTGGGCTCCATCCATTTTCCAGGGAAAGGATGAAGAAGAGGAAGAGGCATTTAAGCCTTTTTCTGTGGTACTTAGCTGCTGCTCTGTGCTCTTTGGATATGGGGAGATCCAACCAACCAGCCTCTGCAACTCACTTAGGCCTCCTTCTGCTCAAGGTATTGGTGCTGAGAGAGGAAACTACACAGCTGAGCAGAGCTAATCAGGCAATCCTGCCACACCTTGGTCAGTGGAGTGAAAATGGGAGCTATATCCCTCTAGGCTTTTTCAGCCAGTCATTCCTTGCAGGTGATAGCAGCAAAGGCATAAAAAAACCAGTGGAACTGATGGGGATAATTACCTCAAATTACCCACAGCATGGGTATTTCCCAGCATGGGCTGGGAACCAAACAAACACTACTGAGCCCAGTTTTTAGACAGTTTGGAAGAGTCATGGGAAAGGCCTGAAGCATGGAGATCTGGCTGAGCTGCCAGTCCCTGGAAGGACAAATAACACTGTAGGGAAGAGGCCACAGCAGTTCTTGTTGCAAATGATTTGCCAAACCCCATATTGCCCCAAGGGTAAGCAGTCTAAAATTAACAATAAAATGTGCTGAGCGCCACGTGAAGTTATCTTTGCTACACTGAGGATTTAGATCAGATTTGGTACATATCATCTAATTTGGGGAAACAACACAGAACCAAGACTTCTCAGAAGAACCTGAAGAAAGGCCAAAGGCCCCGGAGTTGTACCAAATGTAAGCTGGCGTTTAGAGTGAAAAACACAACCCTCAGCAGACATATTCCTGAGCAGAACCCCCAGACTGCTCGCACTCACCGCTGGGCAGAGCTGGCAGCTCAGTTTGGTGCATCTCAGGGTGTATTTCCGAGGCGCTGACTGGAAGCACTCGCACGTCGTGCACTGATCCACCATCAGGCGCCTCCCATGCTGAAACATCAGTTTGTCAGTGAGCTACCATCTCGCCAGAAAAACTCAAACACAGCACTGCAGCTTCAATCTCTTTCATTGTACTGTAATTCTTTGCTAGAGAAACAAACCCATGCTCCCAGTTTCCAGAGACCCCAGTTTTTTGTATCTGTAATTCCAGGACAAGCAGCATGGCTGGAGGCTTGTCCAGAAGGCCTTTTAGAAGTCCTTAATCTAAGAAATGGCATTGGCATTTCTTTATTGCTTACAAATCTAGCAATCAAGAAAGGGATCCTAGAAAGTCCTGAGGAAGATTTTTTTTTTTTTAATGGCTGCCTGGCTATGTGGCTGCCTACAGTTCATTTTTTGAGTGCAATGAATTGGTTTGGCAACAAGTTTTTATTCTTGAGCCCTCACAACCCACAGATTATGGGCAGAAATTGCTTATAATGTATTGTTCTTGTAACAATACTGCTTGGAATCTCTAAAGGCCTAAAAGCTTAAATTTGAGAAAAGACAAATAAAATTTTAAAAAAACAGAATTATTGATTGAAGAACTCTGCTTGCCCATATTTATAAGCAAATCAGTGGCTGAACACAATTCAAATGGCCTGAGCTCTTCCCCAGCACCTTCTTTGCTGGATCCTATCACCTTTTCAAAGCAAGCAAAAATTACATGTAAAATGCAGAGCAAAAAAGCCAAACCATTAAGTGGGAAGCACTGATGGATGCTTGATGACATGGCTTTAGCTCTAACAAACTGACAAACTTATGCCTGTGGACTATGAAAAAAAAAAAATCCAAACCACAAGAAATAGATGGAGAACAATTGTCTCTGCCACACCACTAGAATATAAAGACACTTGAGTAAATTTGCCTTTAAATAAATGAAAAAGGAAGACACACATTGACTAAGCAGGAATGAGTAGGTTAAAGTTAGGTTAAATGACTAAAGAGAACCTGTTTCCCTGGGGGATGCTGAGAATATTTGGAGCTCTTTGAGACCAGAGGTGCTGCCAGAATATGGATTTAGGGAAACAATGGACAATTGACAGAACTCTCCAAAGATAAATTCGGCATAAATGAGATCAGATGCTTAACTCCCATCATCCCCACTGTCATGGGCTGGGTTAAACATGTCTTAATCTATCCATTAAATACGCAGTTGAGAAAAAATTTCCTCACAGGGCATATCAGCAGGGATCTTGAAAGGGAAAAGAGGTCAAACAGGGAGGAAGCTCAGCTTTCCTGTTCCTGCTAATAGCCAAGGAGGGATACCTCTCCTTCCACACAGGTGGAGCAAAGTCTGCATCCTTGCTTTAATCTGCCTTATCCTCTAAGCAGAATATGGGAAGGTTTTGCTTCCCCAAAGTGGGCAAGGATCACTTGGGAGATTAACCCTCGCAGAGAGCTTCCTGTGTGTTTGGTAGTCTGCAAACCATTACAGAATGCAGATTACCACAGTTTCTAAGCACTCTTTTCAATCATCCCTCAAGGCAAAGAAACATTGCTGTCCCCATTTGGCAGAGATACTCATTGTCATATGGGAAGACCATGGCAGGGTCAGGACATACACATGCTGAGCCCCCTGGCACTGCTTTTACTCCAAGGTCTCACTTGTGGAGATTCTGTCTGGAAGAAAAGCTGCCCTGTATTCTGTGTGTGTATTCTGACAAGTGTGTGTCCTTCCAAAGCTCATTCATATGTTTAAATATCTTGCCATCTCAGTGAGTAAAAGGAATTTGTATCTTACCCCAATAACTGTGCCATTCAAAAAACAACCATTCAGGGGTGCTGAAAAAGAGCAAAGTATTCCATTTAGCACTACCATTGTAATGACAGTTCCAAGGTTTAATCAATCATACCTATGCCTTTTTTGACTTATTACAATTCCAGCTTGAAGAAATTTGTATCCAGTTTTACTGTAAAGAGGCGTAACTGAGTACCTTTATATTATACCTTGAAAGGCAAATATTTGTCAGAGCTATACTTGATGCCTCATAAAAATATCTCTGTCTGAGCTATTTTTAAACAAATACATTGCAGAACATAAACTTTTCCCTCCAGTTCAAGGGTTCTGTACTCAATGTCTAAATTACACAGGAGCACTTCGAAGTGCTTCCAAAACTCACACTTTTAAAATTGCCGAGAAACAGAAAACCACCCCACTAAAGGATTCTGTTCGTTGCACCCCAAAACTTACCACATCTGCAGGAAGGACAGCAGTCTATCACTTGGTCACAGCGCAGCTCAGTTCCCTCTGGACAGTCAGGCACATCCATTTGGGAGCAAGAAACATTCTTTTGCTGCACAAAAACCTCGTTGTTCACCCGGACACACTCGTTGACAATGCAGCGGTTCCAGGGGGATCGCCACTCCGTGCCAACCTGAGGGGAAATTGTGAGAGGATTAAACATAGGCAGCAGCATTTGTGCCCCTGGAGAGAGGGAAGACCACCCCAGGCAGATGCTGGATTGGCAAAAGCACATTTACTGTATCAGAAACAGTGTCACTCAACAGCTCTGCACAAACCCTTACCATGACAATCAGCTTATAGAGCACACTGAGTTTGTAGAGAATAAGAATTAATATTTTCCACCATCCTTCCGGTGGAAAATAAAGCAACAGGTCAAATAACATGTGAGGAAGGGAAAGAACTCCTAAATGGAGCTCAATCTGCATTTGTCCCCTGCACTGCACTGTAGCTGAGCAGCCCCTCTTTCTGCCAGAACCTGCTGCAAATCAGCTCTGTTAAGCCCAGAGAAGGTTTTGGCAACAAGCTCTAGACCTGAAACACTTGCAAATATAGAAAAGACCAGATCCTGTTGACAGTTCACTTATTATAATCACCCCCAGGTCAGACAAAGTGGGAATGTCAAGTGCTCTTTATGGGAAGAGGCATCACCTCAGGCCAGGAGGAAGGTGCTGCCACAGTTCAGTGCTGGGAGGAGCTTGTCACTGCCTTGCAGCTTTATTCCTTCACTGTTACCACTCTGAATGCACTTCAAGAACAGTGAAACTGAAGATCAGATCCCCAACTGCAGTCAATTCAAGCATTTTTGCTCAGAAAGTTAGGGAAACACCTTCCTCTAGTGGGTTAAATACTTGGTTCTTCACTAGTGACAGAAGAGTTGCAAAAGGACATAGCAAGAAAGAGACTGCAAAATATAACTATGACTCTGTTTGCACAAAAAATCAGTGAGAGACAGTGGGACATTAAAATAGGCCCTCTGAAGGCTTGTTTGATGAAGAAGAAATCCACGTTACGAAATGCCCTTGTTAAAACCAGGAAAAAGGCAGATTGCAAAATGACACTTGAACAAGCTTTTTCTTTAAGACAGGAGCAGATTGCCTCTGTAAAAGAAGCAATGAGAAAGTTAATATTAAATATGTGATTGTGACTAGTAGATAAAGACTCATGCACGTTACAAAGAATGACACTGAGGGAAGAAATATGGAGAGAAGGCCCATTATTTTAAATACAATTAATTTACTGTTCTTTCAGGCTACCATGGCTGAAATTATTAATTTTACACAAAATACCTGACCCAGAAAAGGATGGGGAGGATTCAGATGTCAGAATTGACTGGGTAGGTCATGGGCCACCCAAAACATTGTCTCTCAGTGCTGCTTTCTGTGTAGAAGAGATAGCTGACATCATCTCCTTCCATGGAACACAAACTAATTCCAGGGGGCTTTTGCTAGGAGGGGAAGTGTCCATCCCACTGGCACCTCACCTCATGCAAAGGAGGATCCTCATCACCCCGAGACCAAAACTGCTGCTCCTCACAGGCAGTTTTCTGGCATTTTCCACAGCACTCCCCTTCTGGCACAACATACTTGTAGCCCTGGAGGAGAAAAGAAAAGCCTTGACTGATCCAAGAATAGGAGACAAAGGAGAACATTGATCTCAGCGTTTTCTTTCAGGATCAATGTTTGATGTTAGCAACATTTTATGAAAAGGAGAGCTGGAAAAAGAATGTGTGTAATTATGAGGGGTTTTCCATTAAAAAAAATCTCTTTTAATATATAATAGAATTTTACAGAGGCAAATTAAAGGCAACAATTGCTCTTGGGGCATCTTGGAGGTTATTCAGCACTCACAACTGAGCACATCCAGACATCTGTTTAAGCAGAGGGAGGAGGTAGGTTGCTCAGAGGTGTAATCCAGGGGCCAGTCTTGACTAATCATTTCATCTTTTCACAGAATCATTTAGGTTAGAAAAACCCTTTAAGATCATCAGGTTGAACCATTAACTCTGCACTGCCAAGTCCAACACAGTTTAAGCCAACAGTTTACATACAGAAGGCATTTTAAAAAAATTCTGCAAATTAAGATAACAAAATGAAACTACTATGCAACACTAGAGATAATGTATCTTATCAAAGTCTAACACTTAACTATGGAAAATGAAATAAGCAGCACGAAAATTGAACAGCAGATCCTCTGATAGTAAAAAAAAAAAATCTTAAAAATCCAGCAAAATAGGCCAAAAAAACACCCCCAACCCACAGAAACAACAGGAATCCAAATTCTCACTTTTAATACATATTAATCTCCTGAAGCAAGCAGCCAAAAACTGAAACACTGGAATATCTAAGTGCAAGAAAGCAAAGAGCTTTAATCTAATTCAAAAAAAACACATTCTATACGTAATAGCTAGGCAGTCTCCAAGGGGCAAAACATAACTCTGATCTCAAAACAGAGTTGAAGAAAACATGTTCTGTCACACAAAACATTGTTCATGTGAAAAATGACAGTAAAAATAAGTATAACCTTATTTTGGTCAAACTGAATTACTGAGGGATTCCCAATTGCTCCTTCCCTTCATGAATTGCCTCTGATTTGCCAAATGAAGCACATTAGCAAACCTTGATAATGAATGGACTTTAATATGGAAGTATATTTCATATAATGTCATAAAATGTGATGCCAGACCTTGATCCAGCTTTGTGCTGTTAAGCATTTGGTTTTATTTCACTTTTATCTGCTCAATACAGGTCTGAAGCATCTGAACTATCAGATGCAACTTTTTGTGTGGCAAACTTAAGAGAAGCAAAAATCAACAAGCTGTTTCTGCCCAGAAAAAAAGCAAAACTCAAGATGCAGGACCCAAATTTCCCTAAGCTGGTTTGAACAGAGACATCCCAAGTGCAAAGATGTGTTTCAGAGCAGACTCCAGGGAATCAGGAATCCTGACACCTGAATCAGGAATCAGGAAAGGAAAAAAAATCTGAGCTATCCAGGTAGCCCAACAGTTACAGTTTTGGTTGTACAACTTTGGTAATCAAAGGAGCAGAAGAAATGACAAATTCCCAAAAAAAAATACTGCCATTGTTTCCACCAAGTCTTTTTATAAGTTTTTAACTAGTTTTTTGACATTGATGCTGCAATGTCAAGAAACTGTAGCTCTGCATTAATGATATTTTATTGGAATAACAAATTATTAATAAATTATTGCAATGAGCTGAAACACAGCCAGAACTTTAGATCTAACATTTCATAAAAACTGCCATAATGGAGACAAGTCTTTTCTACACATGGAAACTGAAGGGATTCTCTTACAACAGTTGAAAACTCCCACATTTATATTTTTTACTGCACTTGGCATCCTCAGACCTTCGCACCAAAATCTGAACTTGCTTTGGGCAGAGCTGAGCAACAGGCAGATCTGAAATGGGAACTTCAGAAAGTGAACTTGAGCAACAGCAGACATCTGCAATTGAACTTCAGACATCATGAGCACTTATTGTGCAAGTGGTGTAAATGACAGGCACTTCAGGATGCAGTCTGTCTTTTATAAAATGCAAAATAAATTTGTCACTGATTTTCTTGGCAGTGGGATGCGATCCTAAAGCAATAACCCTAAAAGAAAGTCAATAATGCTCAGACTAATGCTCTTAGAATCTGTTCCCAAGATAATTCATTGCTGCAACCCTGATTTTTCTATTTTTCTCTGGTTTCTCTCTAAACACAAGGGATCGCTGCAGGTCCCCACCAGGGCTCTGCTGGTTATTACACTGGTTTAAATGTGACTCACCCGAGAGCAGAACGTGTCACATTCTTTGTCATGACACTCCATCATCCGAAGTCCTGTAACATCATCCCTCACACCAGTGCAAGAGCATTCCCTGCATCCATCTTCCCAGGTTGTCCCAACAGGATAGACTATGTTGTTGTGCACACACACCTATTAAATGCAATAATTAATATGTAAAAGAGCACACTGCTGCTGTCAGGGCACACTGCTGGCTCCAAAAGGCTGCATTTTAAGGTGTGAAACCAACAATCAATTGTATGGAATATTTTGAACCCCTTAGAAATACTACAGGACTCAAGATTGTGGCCATTCTGTTGAGGAAAGGAAAAATAAGGGCAAGCAAAGCTACTGTTTTATACAGAATAAATTGGAGAGTTTTATCTGCAGTAGGTGGAGTTGCCCAGGATCTGACTCTGTTTCCCTCTAAGTATAACATGACACAATAATTAGGGATAATAAACACTGAGTCCAGTGGAAGGAGCCTTGCAGGTAAAACTTCATCCAGCAAAAACATCTGATCTGAAGAGATCCTACCTGGAGCTAAAAGCTTTCATCCTCTTGTATCCTTAGGGCATCACAGCTACCCCAAAAGCAGAGTCATCTCTTATATTGAACTTTCTATTAGTAAATTTTACAGCTTGGTATTAAAGAGAAAATGCCATTTATTTTTACAGATAGAGCAAGGAAGTCCCAGAGACATAAAATTAATTATACAAGGTCATGAACTACTTAGAAACAGACAATAAAAGGTAGATCCCTGAGCTGCAAGACAATCTAACCCTGTGTTAAAGTTTAATGCAAAATTTACATTGCCCCGCAATGTCGCCTCTATCTTAAGATAAAGTTGCCTCTAAAGCAACTTTATCTTAAGGGTTGGCATGATATAACAACTTAATAAAAGGTTGGCAAAATAAGAAAAATATACCCTAGTGAGGCCTGAGCAGAGTCAGTTATTAATTTGGCAAAAACTGGAAAGTGGCAATATCATTCTTATACAATACAACACCTTCTCAGGCAGAGACAAAGGTAGTCAATGAGCACCAGGAATTTTAGGTCTAAAGTGTACCAAATATGTCAGTAAATTTAGTATGGGATTGGAAGAATATGTAGTAACTGTAGTGGATTTAAAGTATGCACATCTGTTATCTGAAAACAAAAATCACCTCAAATTCTTGAGGTCTGAGTGACCTTTAAGTTTCAAATGGTTTTTTTGTTTATATAATCTCAAAGTTACCAACAATGGACTGGTTATGTCAGAATAAATGACTGTAATAAAAGCACGAATAAATAGTGTGTTCCTTTCAGGCACTTGTAAATGAAAAATGCCCTGGCATCCTTTTCCAGCAGTCTCATGGGGGTTTATCCAGATCTAGCTGTCTGCCTGCTTGCTCTGGTGCTGCCACTCCACATGGAACAGACACTCCCATCCACAGAACAGACATTTCCCTTCCCTTACCCGGTCTGGAACGCAGGTGGTGGATACACAGCCACAGTCATTGGTGAGGGACTGGGAGAGGTAGCCCAGAGGGCAGCTCACTGTGGAGTTCCTGCAGCTGCAGGTGCACTCGTATTTATCACAGCACTCGGTCTGGACAACAGTCAGCATCCGGTGTGACGGGCAGGAAGGCCTTGGGATGGAGCTGCACATTTCCCTGTTGCAGGCTGGCAGGAAAAGGTGGAAACCATGTCAAGCTCGTGGATTTTCAGAGTGCTGCCAGTGAACAGGACAGTCCTCTGGCAGCAAGGCATTAATTGCTACCTAAAACCATTATAAATCTACTTAAAGACTGAGAAGTAATGCAGATATAAAAGGCTCAGGTTCAGGAACTCAGAAAAGTTCTTTTCCTGCCAAAAAAATTCTTGTCTCATGCACAAACCAGAAGATTTATAAAATAAACATAAGGGTCAGGGAACACACATTCAAGAGTAAAGTGTTTCTCTTGTCCTTAATTTGAAATGTACTCAAAGTGCCAACAATACACTTCTGCCAAGTCTGGGAAATCATTACACATCCATTGGCGCCAAAATTAAACCTTTCAGGGGGGAAAACAATGCCTAAAGGAAGTTGTCAGTGCTGCTCAAATGCAGTGATCCAGTGTCACTCCCTGCTAGGAAAAACGATCTTACCACATGTGTAATTGGGTCTGCATTCTCCAGGGTTGGTCAGGGCAAGCTGCTGGCCAAACTCACACACAGGGGCAGGAGGCAAATCACAGGAAACCAGGTCACACACTGAAAACAGAAATTCAGAGTGGTTAAAACCACACCCAGCTAGCCCTCAAGAAAAGGCACACACATGTACATCCCCATTAAAATCACACTCATTTGCTGTCTTAAAATATGAAGTACATTAGAGTTCAACAGGTCAGAGATCATTTTCAAAATAGCTTAGGGAAGAGTTCAAGTTCGTGTTATGGGGATTAAGGTTCTAATGTTATATTTAATGGGCAAATATAGACCATGCAGGAATAGATATTTGAAAAAAAAAATTCTACTGTCATTTAGACAAAAACAAATTGCTCCATTCCCTTCCTCATCTATTACAGAAAAAGGGACAAAGTTGGAAGTGAATGGAGATTCATATCCTTAGGAGCTGTTTGGTTTTCCACTTGGGTGATTGCGCAATCATTCAGTGGTATCAAAAAAGCAGCACTGAATTAAATAATAAAAACAAAAAGACATTGCATACCTTAGGAATATCTGGCAAAAGTACAGACCAAGAAGATTCCAAGAGTTTGAGAACTTACCACACTCGTACTCGGGGCAGCACTGGCCAGGGCTCCTGCGCAGACGAACGACTTCACACGGACCACACTGCACAGCTGGAGAAAACAGCCATAAAACAAGTCTGGATAAGAACTAGGAAAGCAGGCACCAAAACATCAGTTCAAGTCCCATCACAGAGCTAAATGGATTTACGTTTGAGAGTCGGGCAGGGTCGGGCCGTGCAGTTTATTTTCTTGTTATCAAGGCACGTGCAGATCTGGCAGGGCTCGTTGTCAGGAATCCATGTTTCCATGTGCTGCATGAGAAAACCCCAACAGATTGTTAGAAAGAAATCAGTGTTCTGGTCAGTGGTATGTTAGGGATGGGAGCGGCTGAGAGTGAGTAACATTAACCTGGAACATCAGAAGATTTATAAAGATTTCTCTGTGAAGGGTTAGTTGGTTGCTCTGTTAACAGTAAGAAACTAAGGAGACACAATTCTGAAATGACTGTAGTGTGTCAATTTAGCAAAAGATGTAAAGAATGCACGAATGGGATGAGGAATTACTATTGTTTTAAGCATGAAAAATGCTCAGATATAATGGCAATTGCCAGCTATTGTGAGTAAAAGTGGACTGGTGCAGCTACATACCATGATTGCATGGTCCACGGTAATAAGAGAAACAGCATTATTTTGGGAAATACAATGAAGTGTCTGCTTTCCCAAATTATGAGGACTTCAACACAGAGAAATAAATAGTGCATATTTTTATATTAAGAATATTTGGAGTGTCATCACTTGACTCTCCAGTGGACTGAAGACTGGAAAAGCACTATAGCAACTCTAGAACTGAAACCATCACTGTGGTGACTACCTGGGGGTAATGAGTACATTCAGAAACCACCAGTAAAGGGAATAATTTTTCAGTCACTGCTCCTTCCCATGAGAGAGGAAATCATTGATGTTAAAGCTGTAGTTACCCATGTGAATAGGCAGGTAAGAGTGGAAAGATTATGAGACATTTTACTTTTCACAACCAACCCAGGTTCTGGTGAGAACATGTAGAGTAGGTAAGGATGCCACCAAGAAAAAGCAAAAAAAAGCTCTCATATGGAAAACTGTGGAGCATGGCTCATAACTAACAGTCTGCTGAGCCCTTTAGAGATAAGAAGGGGGAAAAGGACAAATCTAAGCATACTGCACCTATACTCAGAGATAGTTACATGTTTTAGGCCACTCTATGTGAGTGTTGGGACTGAGAACCCCATAAGCCCAAACACAACCTAGGGTGGAAAAGAACAGAGGAAGGAACAGCAGAGGAAAAGAAAGGGGTTAAGGAACTCCTGACACAAGTGCCTGTTGTATTGCTCACAAAGCCAATCCTGCAATGATGGAGGGGCAAAACAGTTGTGTGAGTCCTCTCCTGTCCTCCATCTCCCCAAAAATCTCATTAAGAATCCAAAGCCCATAAAATACTGTAATTGAAATCCTTTCTCCTTCAAATCCTGTAATAAAAATATGGATTGAAGAGGACTGGCTGATGTAGGTGCAAACTCCAAAGGCTGAGTAGGTGGGGGTGCTTAAATTGTCATTACTAGCAAAAGTCTGCTGAATGGAGATGTTCATTTTGGTAAATATTCACTTATAGCATCGCTCCTCCTCTCTTTCCTCTAGACTTCCCTCCACATGGAATTGTCATGCCTGTCCAGATCTGTACAGTCCCAGCTGTGAACTTTATATCCAATCCCAGCCAATTTCACACCAGGGGAGCTACACAGGGCTGACAGCCAGCAGGTTATGAGGAAGTGAGCTAGAAAATAAAGTATCCAAAGGGAAAACAGATTAACTTGCAAAGGTGTGAACTCCAAGCACTGCCAGAGGTGAGCTGCTGTGTGTGTAGTTACCTGATGGTGTGTGCCATCCTCACTGACACACTGAGTGCAGACTTCTTCACTGACACAGCTGTCACCAAAAATCACCTTTCCCACTGGGCAGAAGCAGCCTTCCGTGGGATAATCCTTGCAGACACTGACTTTGGTATTATTCTCACAGCTCTTCACGCAGGCATTGTGGCAGTGATCATATGTCAGATATGGGGCACATTTCATTGCTGAGCAAGACAGAAAAAAAACACCACCTTTATCTAAAGAGATCTAAAGAAATGCAGACCAATCTTTCCACTCAAGCTTTCTGTAGAATCCTTTCAATTTCAGGAAGCCAACATCCAATGAATGGATTTGGTCCCTTGAAGCAGAAATCAGCAAACCACATTTTCAGGCTACGTGAATCAGCAGCAACATGACTTACCCAAATAATGATAAAATGGTTTAGATGAGTGTTCACTTGTCTAATTTTGTTTCCAACACTGGGCCAGAGACCTAACAATTTAGAACCTTATGTGTATGGTAACAATGCGTGGTCAAGAGACAGCCAGGACAGACTAAAGCATTGGAGAAAGTTTGGGGGTTGTTTGTTTGGTTTGTTGGTGGTGCTGGTTTTTGGGTTTGTTTGGTTTTTTGGGGTTTTTTTGGTGTTTTGGTTTTTGGTGGTTTTTTTGTTTGGGATTTTTTTTTTTTTTGGGTGGTTGTTGCTCTTTTGTTGTTGTTGGGGGTTTGGGGTTTTGTTTTTTTGTTTTAACTTAATAGGCTGCAGTGTTCCCCTACATCTAAAGAAAGCTAACACACCAAACATTTAGGTACTTCAAAACTGGACCTGCTGTATTTCTGCATCTTTTTAACTGAATTGCCTTATTAACAGAATTAACTGAATCAAGGGAAGTCGCATAACCCTGTAAACCAACATTTTTACTGACATGTTCACAAACCTGAGGATATTGTCTCTAAAAGCAAACACAAAATTAAGGCTACAGCTATTCAAAAAACCTATGGACACAGCTTCCATACTGTATATTCCCTTAAGACTATTTTTCTCTATGGCTTCAATCAGAAAAAGTGTTTCTATTTCCCAGTCTGTGACTGCTGTGAGGTTTATAAAACTTTCTTTCAGTCCCCTGACAAAAACACTGAAAGAAAACCCGAGCTCTCAAACAAACATTCATCAACTGACCTGTCTACACACACCCTCCTTAGCAGCCAGCGGAGACAGAAAATAAAAGTCTTTACCATTAACCCTTTCCATGTTAAAGCCAATTATTTCATAGAATCTCAGAATGGTTTGGGTTGGAAGAGACCCTAAAGACCACCTTGCTCCAACTCCTGCCATGGCAGGGACACCTTCTACTGTCCCAGGTTGCTCCAAACCCCATCCAACCTGGCCTTGGACACTTCCAGGAATGGGGCAGCCACAGCTCCTCTGGGCAACCTGTGCCAAGACCTCACCACCCTCACAGCAAAGATTTTCTTCCCAATATCCAATCTAACCCTGCTGTCTGTCAGTGTGAAGCCATTGCCCCTTGTCCTGTCACTCCAGGCCCTTGTCAAGAGTCTCTCTCCATCTCTCCTGCAGGCTCCCTTCAGCCACTGCAAGGCCACAGTGAGGTCACCCCAAAGCCTTCTCTTTTCCTGGCTGAATATATCTGAACTCCAGAGAGTATATTCACCCACACAGGAAGGGCAATTAGGAAGAACTTGTACTGCTTGGAATGTCCCAATAAGGCATGACAAAACCCAGAATAAAATTCTACAAGAATGACAGGGATTCAGTGGATTGGGAGGAGCAAAGCCATGTAATCCAGAGCTGTGCCACTGTTATAAAACATGTAGTGGTAGAGTGATTAAGCTGTACTGCCTATTTAGTCATTAAAGTAACTTGGATAAGTAAAATGCTGGCAATTTTATTTTTGGCAGTTGCACACAGGTACCTGCTAGAAGAAAAAAGATGATGATGATGTTATTGGGACACTTAAGGCTATTATGCAATTAGCGTTAAAATGAGCAATGCTTTGTCTATCCTTGTACAGGCTATGTAACCAGATAGGAATTTGAAAACTGCAGGGAGTTATTGAGGTAATCTGCTGACATCCAGCTTTGGACATTGCAATTTGCAAGGTCTGACTGAGGCACTGAATTTGGAAAATGGCTGGCAATATTCTCCCTCTGCTTTCTAGGACTATATTCCAAACAGACTACATTCAACAACCTATGATCCTGGGAAGATATTTCAAACATTAACTGGAAGCTCAGGCCAAATTCATACTGACATTCTTGCCTTCCTATCCCTTCATTCCCTTAGTCTGAGTTTAAAACCTGAAAAAACTATTTGTTTTTCACCTTTTTGTTAATATAATGCCTTTAGGATGCTGGTTCTCCAGTTCTGAAATAAAAAGTATCCAGGGAAAGAAAGCAAAGTAACAAGAAACAACTCAACTAGAGGGGCAGGAGGTGAATAAACCAAACCTGGGTCATCAAGACATTCTATGAGAAGGGAGCTGGGAAAGAAAATGCCTACACACAATCTAAGGCACTTGACTAAACCAGACACACTGAGGGAATATCTGAATGTTTGCAACCATCACAGCAGAAAGGTTAACAGGAGAGGATGTAGAATAAGCCACCTAAAGAATTATTTATTTGTATTTAATGATACCTTGCATTTTTGGCAGATCTTTAGGTAGGCCTCCTAATAGGACTTTCAGGAGAAACAGGAACAAAAAAAAAAAAAAAAAAAAAAAAAAAACCAGGAAGAGCAAGCAGAGAGCAGACTTTGGCACTGGCATGGGTGTCTTGCTTGCCTTGGTTGGGTTCTGGGTAAAGTGCAAGACTCACATCCTGTTACACTGCTTTCCCACAGCACAAACTTTTCACCTCCAAAATACAAGCAAAACCCAGGCAGAAGGCGAACCAGCTTTGCAAAGCAAATTACAGCTTGTTCAGTCAGCCTAGCTGACATGTCCTGGCAAGAAATGGCACCAGAGAGAGATGCCTTTTTCCCATTTTAGCAGAAACTTAAAACCACACTTGCTCTTCCACCACATTCTCAAAAGTTTTGGCTTTGATGGAAATGGGAGGAATTTGTGAAACTGTTACAAAGAAAAGTCTTATTTTGTGCCAGGTGTGACAGTGACAGGCTGGGAAGTAGTTCCACTACTCCTAAGTATGAGTTTCTCTGTCCACCTCAGACCCTCCAGAGTCTGTATCAAAGCAATATCTGCTGCTAAACCAGCCTGTCAGACTCTCAGGGCAAACCTGGCCCCACAGTGGTTCAGTGGCTGCAGAGTCAGATGCTGTCACACAGCTGTGGATACCTGTTCACAGCACTTCCATTTCCCTATGGCCTGGAATTTTACCAGCCAGCAGTTTACCAAGAAACACTTCTTCCCATAACATTCAACTCAGTGGATGACAAGCCAGTTATGAGACCTGCAATTTGACTCTTACAAAAAACTTGATCTGGAACTTCTGCCCTAGTACACAGCATTCAAAAAATCAATACAACACTGACGAGATGCCACAAGGCAGGGGAATTTCTACATCAGTTTTAGCACAGAGTGAAACTCTTACGGCAAAGCTCAGGCATTCTCCAGTCCACGCAGATGCCGTACTCCCTGCAGATGTGAGTGTAGGAAGTGATCATCTCACAGGCTTCCTCCTCGTAGCAGCTGCTCTCCATGCAGGCCTCGTAGAACATGTTGGGGGAGATGATGCTGTGGCACTCTGCAAACTGCTGTGACAGCAGGAGGAGGCAGTGGCTGGGCACGCGCTCGGAGCACCTGTCCTCCCGGCGGCTCTCGCACACCCTGCCCGGCTCGGCCACTGCCCAGTCCTGGATGAACAGAGCGCTGTCAGCAGTGACTGAGCCATTGCGCAGCGTCAGGTCATTGGCGTGGTTCTGGTCACATAGCCCTGCCAGGGTCAGCAAGGGAAAGAAAAGCTCTGAATAACCAGCAGTAAAATAAACTGAGAAAAAAAGCAGGGATGGGATGGATGGTGCTCATTGGGGTGGCTCAAAGAATTCAGGATATTCCTTAGAGCTGTTGTCAATAAAGGCATGAACACCCTGCGTTTTGTTTTGTGTTTTCTTACTGAAGGAGTTGCAGGTTATGGCACAGAGGTACAGTCTCTGGATAGATTACACCACTGAGGGTACCATGGGATTAATTCTCCCAGGTAGCAGTTCACCTCTCCAATTTTTCACCTTCACTGCAGGCATATTTCTCACATTTGTATTTGTAAGAATCTAAAATTGAGTCCTCATCCAAAAAAAGCACAAATCTCCTTGAAAAGATAACCTGAAGCAAGAAAAAACAGAGAGCTGTCTCTCCTGTCTTTTCTAAGATATTACTGGGCATCAGTGAGCTGTTGCATGGGTGGTCAGAGTAGAAAAACCTACACAGATTTGCAATGTTTCCCCAACAATGTGGCACCAGTTCACCCAGAGAGTTTACAGATTTGGAGATAGACAAATGGCAATAAAATAAATAGAAGTTCAAGCCCAAGTAGGGAGCTGTTAAAACTACTGACTTTCAAACTTACCACAAAGCCCTTTTGTTCCTGAAGAAAAGCTCTTGGAATTAAGTTTAAGAATAAATTCATTGTTTCTTGGAGTAAATGTGAGATTATGTCCAAGAAGGGAGAACTTGATTTCATGCATTATTTCTCCATAGGCAGTGATTTCAAACAAGCTGCTAGAATAGGGCATATGAACCCTTTCACCATTAACAGCCACCTGTTTAAACAAAAAAAAAGGCAAGGTCATCACATCAGCTCTAGCAAGCAGTTAAAAATCAATATTTAGAGTTGAACAGTATTTTGACTCAACAAATACCTGAAGATCCAACTGAATCTGGACACAAAATTTTTCCAGCTAAAGCTTTCTATTGAGTCTAAAAACATACCAAATTGCTTGACCTGCATTCTGCAAATTATATGAACAACTCTTTCAACATTTTCCTACAGAAGTGCACTCCTTTAGCATCACATATTTACAGACTAATAACCTCATGCTGTGATGTTGGAATGCTGCCTCAGTGGAAGTCAAGGCTGTCCATCCCCATGCAGAACTTGGTTCAGGTGTTTTGGTCAAGTCTTATTTTGCTACATGAGTCAGAAGAGGTCATTTTGGCAGGTTAGCCAACTCCTGTATGTCTGAGCACCCAGAGGCTGAACACTGGGTTGAGTTTGAATATCCTCTGCCTGTAAAACAGATGTAAAGCATACCAAGCTGCCCTTTCTTCTAAAGCTGGGGTCCAATTGCCCACAAGGTGAGAATCAACTCCCTAGACCTGCAGCTGGCCAGGCAGGCACAGCTCCGTGAGGAGCAGAGCACACTCCCATCAACCAAAGAAAATCATAGAGTAAAGGAGCTCTGCCAAAAGAGGAGAATCAGAGTGCAGTATGTTCTGTCTGGTAGAATTGCCAGGGAGACACTGAGGAATCCCATGTTCTTGACACACCAGCACAGCAGGGAGAACAAGAGAGAAACATGTCTGGCTCTTTATGTGAACTGTGATTGTAATCATGAAATGGAGAAGAGACATTAAAAAGAGGCTGAAACTGGATAAAGAGAACAAATTTGTCTCCATAAGCTGAATTCTCCAGCATGAGCAGACAGTGCACAGATGAATTCATGGTGTTTGCTTACTGCCATGTTACTGAAGAGCTGCACTGCCACACCACGATGCTTCACTTCAATGGAGTCCATGCAGTTCATCCTGGGGTTTGCTCTGCACGACCCTTCATGGAGCAGGACTTCAACATCATGGTGCAAGTCTTGGAACAAGGTGTAGGAGCAATTGCCAGTCAGCTTAAAGTTCAGCCCATCAAAAGTGACAATATGTTGAGATGAACTTCCTATACAGACACCTAGAAAGGAACAATAACACAGAAAGCCAGGTAGGCATTTGCTTTTGCTTAAATATTATTTCTTCATAACTATAGTGGGCATGGGGAACCAATTAATTGGGAAAGAGGGGAAGGTAATGAATTGCAAATGCTGCAGCAAATCATTGACAATAAACTTTGGTAAATACTTCATCACATGTGGAGGGTTTTTGAAATGTCTTTGTCTGGGAGCAAGAAATATTGTAGAAGATTTGGATAAACCTGTAGAAAATCCCTTTGCCTGGAACTTATTCGCATTGAATATGATTTAGTAATAGATTTTATGTTAAAATAAAACAGGGAAAATCCCTTTCCTATTTGCAGAAAGACTGTAACACACTGTTCAACCTTTGCCTTGCATCAGACCCTGTACAATGTTACATTTGATTCCAAATAACAGTTTCACATTTATCAAACGCATCTCAAGTTGATGCCCAGGGACTTTGTTTTTCAGACTGGAAACAAAACTGCAGAGATAATATGCACAGGATAAACCAATGGCCAGCTGACAGCTCAGTGTTCTGGTCACTGGGTTATAAACACTTCCTTGTCCTCAAAAACTGGAAAACAAGGAGGGTTATAATCCCAGAAGGACCAAAACAAAACCTGATGCTTCTGGCTCATAGGCTTGCAAGTCTCTTGTTTAAAGGATAATAAGGACAATAAAAGCAATGTCAGCAAAACAAGTAAGGAAGAAAATTACCACTGTTAATAATTCAGTACTTTACTTGTAGCAGGGAATAATCTGTTTCCTATTCAATGACCTTCAAATTTAATTTCCCAGGAAAGGTAGGCATCCCTAAGACTATATCTTAAAAATTATAAAGTACTTATAACTATCCAACTAAAATATTTCAACTTCTTCAAAATGCTTGTAGCAAAACAGAAATGTTGGATTCAAAGGGCTTAGATAATCAAATACACTTTTAGGAAATGCCAAAAGTCAGGGTGTAAAAAATCTGGTATGTCTAAGAGCTCAGGGATCAAAACCCAGATACCAGCTTTGGGATTTCAAGCCGTGGCTGGAAGAAATTGTTCTTAAATCAGCCAGCCCAGAGAGGACATTTTAAATTGAGATTATATGTTGTGAAGAGGAGGTGTGTACATATATATATTTATATGGGTTTGATCTACTTTTTTAAAGTAAGCATATGACTTCAGATTTAAGCCCACTTAATTTTTAATAAATGGATCACCAGCCTCAGGGCTGCATCCCTCTAATCCTGTAAACATGAGCGGATGCACTTAATTCCTGTTCCTATCATCCCAGCCGAGGCACCAACCCCACAGTGTTCAGCCTTCCTCCTCAGACACTCAGTGTGAGGTCATCTGGAGGCAGGGAGAATTTTTTATTGATGTTTTTGTACTACACCTGCTCAGCTGGGGGAAGGCCAAACCCTCAAGCCCCAAGATGGACCAGGAATACTTTGCTTGCTTACAGCCTGCCAAGATAAATTCCTGGTTTTTTCCATAGATCCTCCTTCCCAGCTCACACTGCTTTGGAAATTGAGTGTGAGATACACTGATAAAAAACACTGTAGCTCTGCTAACGAGAAAAATAAGCTCAGAGTGGCCCTGAACTTGCAAATAGCATCAGTGAGGCTCCCGTACTCCTAATTATTTGTTTAATCACTGTACAGCAATTAAACAGCAATTCCTCCCACCCTGGCGGCCTTTGATGTGTTCAGTGGCTGAGCAGCTCCCCTCAGCACTACATTAGTGGTAAAACATTTCAGGTGATGGGCAGGGAGAGGCACACGTGGCAGATACTCACATGGGCACATCCATCGGCAGCCGCAAGTCTCCTCCACCTTCACAGCAGGCAGGTTGCTGTGGCACACAGGCTTTGGCATCCTCTCACAGTTAATGTGGTGGCTCTCCAGAACGGTGTAATCTCCTGGGAAGCATGTCACAGTGTGGCACTGGTCTGGTAATGTCCATTTATCACCAGGCTAGGGAGGGAGACATGGATGTGCAACAGTTGAGAACAAAAACACAAAGCTTGGCTCACGTCATGGAACTAGAGCCAGCAAGTGAAGTGACCCTGACAGCAGTGCTACTCATGTCAGCCTTGGAAAAATAAATAATGGAATGCAAGGTATTAAGGGCTTCATGAGGATGAGAAAGTTTAAATTAGCAACACTAAGAAGCAGGCTAAAATTCCCAGCTAGAGATAACGACCGACAATAGGAAATATTTTGTTCTAACCACCTAGAGGTAGCTTAGCCTTCCTACAACAGGTATGGAGAGTAGAGTCAACAAAGAACTGCCCTCAGCTTTGCTTCAAATTTCAAATCCTTTCATTTTTATAAGCCACAGATGGTCAGAGCACAGCAGGAATTAATGTTTGTTCCAAACTAGAAAAGCATGGAATATTGTAGTTATTTTATCAACAACTGTGAAACTTTAAAACAGCTCCTCCCTTCCCAAAGGGAAATTCTTCCTTTACCAAATCAGTGCTATTAGATGTACACAGTGGATTTGTAGAGCTAAAAAATTAAATGTGAAATATATTCCCATTTTCCAAAGTCTGAATTTTAAGGCATGAAGATTATGCAGTAATAAATGACAGAGAAATAGATGTGGCCACAGTCTGGAGTGTCTCAAAATTCCTATCTCCAAAAAACTGGGTGACATTTCTTGATATTCACAAGCAGAAATGTGGGGAAGAAAAGAGAATTGATATTGGGCATGGCCATCTCCCATCCTGCCCTTCTCAGTGTAACCATCATTCCCACAAGAGAGAAGAACAAAGGGATAAAATACCTAGGTAACAACATAATTCACAGATCATTCTTTAAGGTGCAAAACAAGAACAGTGACATGAAAGCATTTCTCTGTATCTTGGAGCTATGGGATAGTATCAAGTCTAAACAAGAGCTGCTAGATTTGAAGCCATAAAAAAATTACATATTAAATACAACTTAATTTACTGGACTTGTTTCATATGTTTCAGGACTCAGAGAAGGCAACTGGAAGTTGCTTGATACTTTTTTCAGGCTTATGAGCCTAGAGGAAGCTGTGAAAAACTAACAAAAGGAGCTTTAAGGATGGCAAAACAATTTATGGCAGAAGAAATTGAATGGTTTTTAATTATAGTTGTCTCTCCTACAACTCACTGAAAATGGAGCACCTGGAAGGGTATATATATAGCTGTGCAAGTCTGGCTTCCATACATATTTAATTGGTTTTATTTCACTCTTTAACAGGACATCGATTGGAAAACATCAGAGCTGGACAAGAAAAGCAAAGCACTAATAAAAGCATTAATAAAAAACCTCAAGAATCCTGGTGCAGAGGAAAACACAGGGACTCTGAAGACAAAGAAAGCCTAAATCCCAATTGATATGAAATTGTGGGAGCAAAAGCAGGACAGAAAGGAAAGCAAAATCAGGGTTTCTAAGCTGTGAAGGTTAAGTCTGCCAGGACACTGCAGGAAGCCTCAGACTTCCTCTCTGAGGGAGCTGTGAACCTACAGAGCTGGATGTGCACATTTTGTGTCCTGCTGTGCATCTGCAGGAGAGAGAGCCACGCTGCTCAGCAGCTTCCTTGGCTGTTATCTTTTAGTTTAGATTAGGTTATTTGTTTGTCTGTTCTTTTAGCCAAGAGCTGAACAATCCTAGAAAAGCCATGGTATGGCAGGTAACACTTTAGGAATGGGGGGTTCACCACATTAAATAGCCTAGAAATTCCGATTGCTCTACAGATCAGTTCATGATGAAATATTCCTACTTTAAGACAAGAACCTACATTTCCATTATCACCTGCTTATAAACTTCAAAACAAGACTAGCAATGAAAATTACCTACATTTAAAAAACCCCCTTAATTTGTTGTAACTGGTCTGATATTCTGTCAGCTGGCAAATTAAAACATAAGACCAGTGGTTCTTTACACAACCTGTGTTTGGCACTTCTGCAACTCCTTGGCACTGGACCTGATGTGTACTAAAAACCTCCATGGATTCAAAGAATGGCTGAACAAATTCACAGAGGAGAAAGCTATCAAGCACTACCAAATGCAAAAAGGTGTCACTTGCAGCTCAGGGTGTCCCTCAGTAACACACTGTCCAAGGCTAGGACAGTTCAGGGAAATTTTATACATATTTATTAACATTGTTTTCCTGCCTCCTATTTTTGGCCACACAATACAGACGGTTGGGTGGATTTTTGGCCTGACCCAGCACATTTGATCTGCTGTCCTTCTGCTACTAACAATGACCTTAATCATGAATATTCCTTCTACAGTCACTTCCAGAGTAAAGGTAATAAAAAAAACAAACCAAGAAAAAGTAACAAATCACATTATTCCTGATACTAATAGGATTTAGGCTGAGACTTTTGATCCTGAGAACTCAGATTTCCTCACAAACTGCAAGAGATCAGTTCCCACAATCTCCAGGTGCATGACAGACATCCCACTTGGGGAGCTGAGGCTCCTGCAGTCATTCTCTGAGTAACGCCTGAAATATTATGAAGCTGATATACAAGCCTGTGTTTTCTGAATTAGGGAAGGAAGAGCCTTGATTCTTCCTCCCAGTGGATTTGTGGGCTGTGCTGGAAGAGGGGAACAGAACAGTGGCACCTCAGAGCCCGTGAAGGCAGCAGAGGATGCTGCACCACAGAGAGAGGAGTTTCCACAACACCCTGGAGGCTCCATGGGATGCTCCAGAAGGCAATGGCCTCACAGTGCCTTCTAACACCTATTTTTCCTGGCTGACAGAAGAGGCAACTGAAAATCCCCCTAAAGGCTGCCATTTGAAAGTGTGGTTCATTTTTAGATGGACTGGAGCCCAGTCTGTTTCCTTCTAAAAGCATTTTAGCCAGAACGGAAATTGTGCTTTAAGTTTATCACCCCAAAAAATGAAACCTGACATGTCTGAAATTCAAGTTTAGCCTTCCCAGCACTTATCTAACAAGTGCCTGTGTCTGCTTCTAGGAGCCCACAGGCCTGGACACATGCAGTTTGAATTGCAGAGAAGAATCTGATTCTTTTTTTGCTTTAATAAAAAAGGGTTTTCAAGTTTAGTTTTTGGTTGTGGGTTGGTTTTTTTTTCTTATTTTAGCTGTCAGCCTCAAAGCCATCAGATTATACTTAGAGTGTGATTTAGCTAAAGCCTTTCTGTGTTCTGACCAGCTGATTGAGACCAACCATGCAAGGCAGCTTTGATATATTTCCTCTGTTTAGACAATTCATATTCATTTATTAACCACATCTTTCCTTATAGTCATGTCTTCGCAAGGGAAAAAAATCAAAGGATTATTTTTAATGTACTGGAAATTCAAGATAAATTCTGGAGTACAACTAACCAATCCCTACTAGAAAATATGGCACAAGCTTATGCTAATATTTTTAAATGCATGAAGTATCTCCTACCCTGGAAAACCCTGGCATTTACCTGAGATGAAGAACCTGAACCATTTATAACACCTAGAACATCACTTTCTTAGAGCAAGATCACTTTTGAGATATCAGACAAGTTGACCAACATTTCCAAGCACTTTCTCTGGATTAATGAGAACTTTTGCACAAACACACACCAAGAAACTTGATTCCATTGCTAAAGAGATGATTTCCCCCTAGAGACATAACTATCACACAATAATTACCTTCCTGTAAAATTGCCATAGGGACAAGGTCTTTGCATTTTTAGCAGAAGGACAGGGCTGGATGATGATGTTGCCCCTACACATGCACCTTTATTTTGGCCCTGTGTAGCTGTCCCACAAGCCCTCCCAGCAGGAGATGGAAAATGCATTTTTTGTTGTCAGGGAAGACAAACACTGTCATAACTTTGGGTTCTGCGCTGACTTCAATAATATTCAACACTCTGCAAGATGAGGTGCTGTTACAGGAAGCCTGCTCTGCATGCAGTTATCCCACCAGTTCAAAAGCCAACATTTTCCTCCTCCAAAATCATTCTTAATATTGTCCCATGTTTTTCATTTCAGGTTATCTGTGAAGATATTCATGCTTCTAAACAACCTTTGCAACTTGAAAGCCAGATGGCCAACCCAGGCAATGCACTTACTTTCTTTTTGTTTCCATCCTCATCTATGCATTCTCTGACGGGGTCTGAAACAGAAGCAGACATCTTTTAGCCATCCCACTCCCTCATCCAGCCTTTTCAGTGGTGGCCACCAAAATACACACTGCTTACTTAAAAATTTAGGCTGTGAGAAGTTTGGGGCTTTTTTTTGTGCTGGAGTATGTGAATCCCTACCTGAAGACTGCAGGTATTTGTCCAAAGTGTACAAGAATAAACCACAAAAGGCATAAACTCTGTTGCAGCTGCCATTACCTGGCTTCTGCCGTGACAAGTGTCCCAAAATCCACTGTGAGCAACAATTGGGTGCAATTCTACAGCACTTCTTGTACAGAGATAGCTCTGCCCAGATGGTACTTAAAGGATGAACATGGCTTTGGCTCTGAGGCAGAGTCCAGCCTGACCTCAGAATCTTGTGATCAACTGAGAATATTCCTGGAAACTGGCAGGTAATGAGAATTTGCACCCATGCACACATTTATGAAAAGCAGAAAGATCCATACAGCATAACTAGGCAAACAGCTGCAATAAGAACATTCAAATTCAGTCTTCTTACACTCAAGCATTACTGTGATGAGCATTTTTTCAATATAATCAGTTAAATGGTCAGGGGATACTCACTGAATTGCAGTCTCTATGTTTATGTGCTCTGACTACACTCCTAGAGATATATGGGAATCAATTTCCTATATGTACTATGGCAGGACAAAATCTCTAGGAAAATAAAACACTGATTAGCAAACTCTTTGCAGAACACTAGACTATGTTATCCTATATACACTCTCTGCTCGGTCTTTTCCAGGATAAATAATGTATTTTAAAATCTTTTAGGAACTCTTTTAAACCTTTTTTAATGGTATTATTTTTGGTACACTTCCATAGAAAAGGCAAGACTCCCTCTGCACAAGAAATCCAACTGTATGAGTCTAGAGGGGAAAATTATACTTTACAGATTGTATGAAATTTATATCAAACTAAACAAACAGGGAAAAAAACAAACACAAAATAAATCCCCACCATGGAAAAAAATATAGTTTTTCACCCCATAGCAACGTCTTTACCGTCAGCAAAAGGGAGAGCTAAATTTCTCAAATTTAGATGTTGAAGATGAGATACCTATAGTTCAAGGCTTTTTGAGCTGTTGGAAAAACTTTCATTAAAAATACAAAGCTTTCACCTCTAGTACTGATAGATTATAGCACAGATTGCAACAAGAAAATAGTTACTTGTTCCAAATTCCTGCTCCCCATCTTCTATCTTGGATCAATGTAATTTACAGCAATAAAAATCACATATTTTACAGTGTGAAGAGAGGAAATGCATCTTTAAAAGCTTATTTTAGAAGAAAGGAAAGAAAATGGCAGCTGTTTAAATCTAGAAAATGGCAGCTGTTTGATGCTCTGGAGAGATTTTAAAATGCCAGAAGTGATCCCAGTGGAGGCTGATCGGATATCTCCAAGCTGGGCTGTGAACACTCTGCAACTTCCTCATTCTCAGAGGTCCTTGGCTCTGCAAAAAAAGTCCACTTATTGTAGTGGAGATGTAACTAAGCCCTCGTAATGCTGGCAAAAACCTGTGCAATGACTAACACCATCAGGCAGTGGCTTGTGGTGAGAACGTGGGGATGTTATTGGAACAGGAATAACAACAGCAAGATGAGGGATAAATATCTGTATCCACACAGACCAAGGAGGTAAGAGAAGTCAAATCCTGGTCAGTGTTGAAGCAAGGTTCCTTAGAGGGGGAGTGTTGTCATCTACAAATAAATGAATGCTTGTTTAAAATATTTTGCACTTTTCCCCCCAGTATTTGTTTTCCTGGGAAAGTTAATTCTTTCTTATTTTCCTTTTTTCCTTCTATTTTGCCTGGTTTTTTGGTTTTTTTTTTGTAGACAGACATATAACGATGTGTGAAAAACATATACCTTGGAATCTTTACTCAACATTTCTGAAACACACCCCACTTACTCCTGACAGCTTCAGCTTTCCTGGTGTCCTTCAGTTACTGAGCAGTTCTGATTGATTATCAATATTTCTATCAAGGTGATAGACTGAAAGTTCATGCCTAGGCAGTTCTAAAAACCTCTCTGGAATTGGACTAATTGGAATAGTAGCTGGATGCATGTTGAAAAGACTCAGATGTGGTTTCACACCTAAGCGACACTGGTGGTCTAAGTCAGCATTTGTGATGGTTGTCAGTGGAACACTGACAAAGGAGCATCTGATTGCCTTCTAAAATCAAGAAAAATCATCCTGCCTTTGCATTTTGATGCTTCTGTTTCATTCCAGACTTAAGGCCACAACTATTATTGGACTTACCCATGCACACTTTTTTGATAAATTCATTGTTCAATGTGATCATAGTGGATAAATCTTCAAAATTCTGGAGCTTCATGATTCTGTTAGCTGCAGAGGGCCCAGCTAAAGTCCTTAGTTGCCCTTCATCATATCTGTTCCCAACACCAATTGGAAACAGAGACACCCCTAGGAAAAGAGAAGAAAATATTTGAAATAGACAAGGCACAGGAGCAGATCATTGCTCATGGATGTGGAGTGTTCACCCCTGGAAGTATTTAAAGGATGTGGCACCTGGGAGCATAATTTGAACTTGGCAGTGCTGGGTTAATGGTTGGACATGACAACCTTAAAAGTCTTTTCCAACGTAAAAATTATATCATTTTTATTTTTTCCATTTGCTTCTTAAAAACAAAACCAAACAAAAAACCAAAACCAAACCAAACCAAACAAACAAAAAAACCTGGGAAAAGTTTTTCTCCAACACCTAATTTTCATGCGTTATTGTATCATTGGCTAAAGGCAACTAAGGGCTGAAATGGTGCTGCTCTAATCACTGTGTTAGCTGAGATGAGCTCTATTAGTCCCAAGCATAAGAAGATCATTCATGGGCAACAAAACACAGCTGCAGACTTAATGACAACATCTTCACTCTTTTTAAATGGAAAAAAAAAAAAAAGAAAAAAGATTCTCAATATGCTTTTTTCTTTCTTCAGTTACACAGCAATTGGATTATTTTCAAACTATTTAATTTAAAATAACAGTTAATAGTTGTTATACAGTCCATGCCTTATTCAATAGCTCCCAGAGCAACCTTCAAAGGAAGTCAAAGTTCCTCAGCTGAACACCTGAGGAAGCTGAGGTACAGAAACAACAGCCAGAAAACTTGGAAAAATATCATGCAGCACAATTTTGATAGCAAAAATATATTCCTGTTGAGGTCAGTGCAGAATCTGATCTAAACCTCTAATTATTATGATGATAATTATTACACTGATTATTATTATTGTTTAGCATTATTAATTATTATTATTGGAGTGAACCTTTCAGGTTTCACTGTACTGCAACAGAATTTATAATATTAAATCATATTTCCGTTATCCCTGTCTACCCACAGGATCTTGCAAAACGAAATGCTGCTCATTTGTGACCCCTGTGGAAGCTGTTCAGCCTTAATTGCAGATTGGTCCTGAATTTCCCAGTAAATCCAAGGCATCTCCATGGGGCACCTTTTGTTCAGGTCTGCTCCTTACCACAACACAGTAACTCCAGAACTCACATGAACACACCAGTGTCTTAATTTTCTACCTTTTGTTTCAGTCCATTACTTAAAAAGCAACAACCCTACTTAAAAACAGTGCTAGTGAAAGGAGGTTTACTGTTCATTCTTGCAGCAAGTGCAGCAGCCTCCACAGCATCCTGTGAGCTCCCCGACACAATGACGATGGCGACCTTTGCTGCACTGGGTCTGCCCCCATGGGACTCTGACATGGCATTCTGCACCACAAAATCAATGGCATTTCCTGGGAAGAAATGAAGAGAGAATCAGAGATATAATCGAAAACTCATTGGAGAATGTAAAACTAAATCTTATGTCGCTTTGGTGTGTTACTTTAGTGGGTAGGGAAGGACTTAAAGGACTTTTAACGTCTGATTTATTGCAGCTACATGAAAGATCTCAGCTATTAAAAACCTTCCAGTATTACTAAGACATCCCAACACAGGAGAACCATCCTTAGCTCCATCCCTAGACCAACCCAATCTCTGCAGCGATAGGAACTTTGCTACCTTTCCTTAGCCAGAATAACAGTTATTCTCCTCACTTGAGTATTTACCTTTTCCAGAAGTGTTGCCATCCCTAAAGGGTAGAAGATATTGTGGAGATTCTATTCCTGTTTCCCAACTGCTGAGCAACACTGACATCCAGTGGCAAACTGATCCACAGCTTGGCATCATCCTGAGCTGTTCACACAAGTTGATCTCACTCCTAGAGAAGATCTAGTGCTTCCCTAACTTCATCAGCTTTCCCTGTGGGTGTGACAAGCCTATCTTGCCTCCTCACAGCCAGCAACCTCTCCAAAATTAAAACTCCATGTACTCCATAATATAACTGGGTGATCCATAGTAAAACAAAACCAAAAACAGAATGAGAAAAACCACACAAAACCCCACAGAACTTGCAAAGAAATTCTACCTGAGCTTCCAAATCACAAACTGGCTTAAAAGGGAAGCTGCTGCCCCTTCATTTAACATCTGTGAACACTCAGGCGAATTTCTGTTGATAATCACGGCCTCAGCAAGAGAGCACTTTGTTAGTACTTGCATTTAGACATGTATTTGCACAAATATTTACACTGAGAATCATGATATGCAGCTTTCTTAAAAGCTCCTTTGGGCTTGGAAGTTATCAGGTCAGGAAGCAGAAATGAAACTGGGTGACTGATGTGACATTCAGGGCAAACAGTGACTGGTGAATAATAAACACTTGAAAGAGTATTTCCTCTGAGTAATCTGCAATAAGTGTGGAGCAAAAATAGGTTTGCCTGAGGAATTCACTGTACAACTTAAAATAACACACAAAACCCTGGAAGTCAGACTGTAGATAATTCACCAGCACAGCTCAGTACACCTAAGCACACCCCAACACTTTGTACTTTATGTCTTCTTGCCCCATGTCATCCACAAATTTTCAGTGATTGAAGCAAAAACCCTTTTCCCAAGCACGGAAAACCTTTAGAGATATCACTCAGCACATTGGAGAGTTGGAGAGCTGGCCTTGTTCTTCATCAAGGTAAATGTTAGGCACAGAATGGCACATCAGCTATAAATAACTAAGGATAAAACAAAACACAGCCAATCAATCTGACTATATTCCAAATCCCTGCCATTTCTCTAGGATGCTCACTGCACCTGAAGATTGACTCATTTCCCTTTGGTCCTACAAATAAAAAAAAACTTTTTTCAACTTTCAAGTACATTTTAGGTTAAACTTTTGCACAATAAGAATCACAAATGATTTTTCACTCATTTTTGAAAATTACTTGAAATTTCTGTTTGTTTTCTTTAATGAGCCTTTGACTTTTGTGTGGCTGGTGTTGTCAGCAGCCACTCCAGCTACATTTTTCTTCTTCTCACACAAATTCTGAAAATGTTCAGAAATTCCATTCATATTTGTAAACTGAAAAAAAAGTCATTATTTTTATGATTTCTCATAAAGAAATCAAGTACAGTTTAATAGAACCAGACACTATTTCAAAGGCCCCAAAAGCAATTATTCAATTTAACGCATGGAAAATTTGATTTAGCATAGTAAAAACTCTTTGGATTTCTCCCTTTATTTTGAAGCCAGCTCTAGAGAAAAGAGCCAGGTGTCTGAAGATATGATCAAATGAACACTTTTCTCCTGCTAGAGGGATTCAGCAAGTCCCCATCCCAAGCTGGAAGCTGTCACTTCTCAGCTCTTCATCTCTACATCTCACCACAGAGGGAAATACCAAATCCCTCAGAGGCCACAATAAAAGCTATTGACTGCTAAAAAACCAACCAACTTGAACATTTTCTAACTGTGTGACTGCAACACAACAGAAACCTGACATTTTCATACCAACACAGGAAATATAAATTATGATCCCAGGCTCCACCAGGAGCTCACTCAACCTTGTAAGAAATGAATCAGAAAAAAACAAGCAAGCAAAAAAACCCTGAAGGGCAGTGAATTAAAACAGCTGAGGGGAGATATCAGTGGCACCCAAAACTGGCTTCAAAAAGGATTTGGCACCACCAGTTCAGAAAGACTTGTGTGGGAACAAGTGAAAATATCTGTGAGTGGATGGGAGCCCTCTGATCAGGAGAGCTGCTGGCCTTGAGGGATGGGGGGCAAGATTTGGGGAATTCAGCATAGAGCGCATCAGATGGGGAGAGATCTGAATAAGGAAAAGTGCTATGGGGGACCTTTGCTTCCAAAACCACAGGGAAGGTTTAGAAGAAAGACATTTATACCTTCTTAATCATGACAGCAAGGCTGAATGCTCCTAATCAAATATATTAAGAATTATGGAAAGTTGCGGGAAAAATATTCAAGATTTTTTTTTTCTTGGAGGGGTGTGGGGGAACATTTCTTTCCCTAATGTTGCTTTTATACAGCTGAGCCACATAGAACATAATTCCTCCAAATTTTGAGGCTGAGGCAGGAAAATGTCAGCCTAAATGAGCGACTTTTACTAGAGCTATAAGGAAGCAAAATAATGTTTTTATAAAGTGTTAAGCAGTATTTACTGTAGGGATTGCTCAATCTGCTCCCTGTGACTCTCCTAAACACCCACAAATGCTGAACAGAGACACATTTATGTGATTCTCAGTCCTCTTGCACAGATCACTTTAGTGTTTAGTTAGTTTTTCTCTTCTTTTTTATTTTTTTCAGTTGTTTCTTATGTGAAGTACACGATTTCACGATGTCTGAATGGCCCCAGAGCTGCTTCTTGAAAGGTTACTTGAGCCAAAATTTGCCTGATGTTATTGAATGGCCCCACTGCACAAGCATAGAAAGGATCTCTGGTATAGGCTGCTCCTTCCTGTTCTTCCTATGCTTTCAAATGCTCAGTAGATTTTCATTATTTCTTACTAAAATAATCTCTCTCCTGGAGTTTCCTTATGGTTAAATGATGCAGGAAAGGGTATGCTCTCTACAGTAAGACTTTTGCAGTGGTGGCAACAACTGCTGTCTGCACATAGAGCTATTTTAGAGAGAACCTGCACAATTTGGAACAACAAACACAGAATAAAGATTTCACTGATTTGTGCTTCTACCATAGGGCAGCCAGTGCAAATAAGAAGAAACAGCTCTGCTCTGCTAGCAATGACACTTTTGATGGGTGAATTCAGATCAAGCAAAGGCAGGAAAAGATTTCCAAAGCTACCTAAGAAACTGCAGCACCCAGACTGAGCCATCTACACTTGTCAAGCAGCCTGTGCATTTCCAGAGGCCTAAGCACAGACAGAAAGCCCTGAGTGACCATGCACTTCCCAGGAATTCTGTCTCCTGCACAGCCAGCCACACTCACACACATCACAAGGGGCGGGACAGCACTGCTGATTTTCACAGTGACTGATTTTCATGACTTCATTTGAGAAGAACTACTTTTACTCTATTCCACTCTGGTTCATTATACCACATCCCCGCTCAGAGTCTCTGAGCATTTTCCAATGAGACAGAAACAAATCACTAACGAGGATGTCATGTGGCTGCCTCTCCCATTTCATTTCCCAAAGGCCATGTTCACTCTGTTTATCCTGCAGTTCCGTGTGGCTTTTTCTACACATCACATGGAAGGCTTCACAAAACTTATCTATTTGTATGCAACAATTCATCCCACAATGAGCCTAGAGAAGTCTCATCAGCCATCTGGTATTTTTATTTCTCCAGGCTGAGAAAGCAATCAGAGCTAATCCTCCTGCGAACTATGGAAGTCAGGTTTTATTTCTCACTTTTCTGTACAAATAACTCTTTACAGTCCAAAGACCCTAAAAATCTGTGTATTCCTCAGCTCTTATAGGACCCTGATGCTAGGTGGCTGCCAGAGTAAATGTAGTTCCAGTCCAGAAGAACAAAATTCTCAGGGTATCTGGTGAAAGATGCTGCAGAATAACAATTTTTTACTGAACCCCACAATATTTGAACACTGATATTTGCGTGTGCACTGTTTCCACAGAGCCAATGGGAAATCTGTGATGTTTCAGCATGTGAAAATTGAAGTGGACCTGTCTGTCTGGAATAGAAGATGGCATTTCACAAGTAGCTCTTCAGCTGAGGTGCTGCCTTAGGCAATCCTTGTTCCCTGTTCCCTCTCCAGTCTTGTGCCAACCCAAGTCCCTGTGGAACCAGCATGGTAACTTGGATGAAGGAACTGAACCACACAGAACATAACTCTTGTTTTGCTATTTTTCAACCAGAGGGGTTACACTGGCTCAGCACAGACATCTGGCAAGGGCAGCTACTGAAGTCAGCAGGGGCAATTCTGCTCTTAAATGTCTAATCAACTAACCAGCACTGAAAGCTTAATGATCAAAGTCCTTACTTCTTAATTAATGCTTTGCTTGCTTGAGAGATAAAGACTGTAATTCCTGAGCATTACTTCAAGGCTTCTTTCCAAAATACCTTAAAGATAAACCATAATTTGTGTAACCTACGAACACATTTTAATAGAGACAATTGAACCTTAACAAGAAATGCTACCACAATGACATAAATTGGTGCTTGGGGCCAGCCTATATTCAGCATTCCTTGAGGCTTTTTCCCCCTTCTTGTTTAAACATCAACATTCACAAAATCACTCACCTAGTCTGGTAGGACCTTGCTCCCTTTGCTGGATGGACTGCACCATCTCTACAAGCCTGTCAGTCTCTTGAGGCATGTTCCATGAAATTTCTAGATTATTTTCCCTGGCATACTGGAGAACTGACACGTGAATTGAAGAATTGCCTGAAGCAGAAAATAAACACTTTAAGCAGTGCATGTGAATGAGTTAAAATAAATCTGGAGACATTGTGGTTGTGATTTACATCAGGTACAGTGGTTTTCCATCAGAGTGTGACAACTGTACTTTCAATTAAAAGATCAAAACTCAACTATTCCCAGGTGAAAAAAAAATGCAAGTACTGCTGGGAACAGTTGCTTTTCTATCAGGAGTCAGCATGCAGTATTTCAGCCCAGATCATATGACAGTGATGGGAGAATTTCATTTTATTGATCTCCATCCAGTATTATTCCTTTTCAATTTTAAAATTGTCTAAACACCCTCCTTGTTTTTGTTTGTTTTTTTTTAATGTGCACCTTGTTTTGCACCAGCAGTAGATTGATGCCCCATTTGTCAGATGGGCCAAGTTCCCTGGAGCATTTCATGCCCAATTCCCTCTCTCAGACAGCACTGGAGTGACATGCATGGGACAAAGTGAATCCAGGGAGCTTGACTTGCAAAGGGGAATGAAGAGAAATTCCAAGTTATGCTCCTCTCTGACATCCTGATTATACATTATGTAAGGAGCATGAATAATTCTGTTAATATAGAGTTTATACAGAGAGTTAAAAATATCAGACTTGCAGAATTGAACCAGGCAATATCTTGTTTATAATGATTGGCTGTACTTCTCTTCATGGCATCCTACTGAAGATATTTATGTGTAGGGCACAATGAGCCTTTATTTATGTTTTGTAAAACATTTATGAACACCACCAGCAACAGCAGTTGCTCCATGGAAATGGCTTAATGCTGGATCAAAAAAATACAATTCTGATTTAAAAAAAAAATAAATTTAAAAAATCCACATTTGTTAAATGCTGCTGGGGAAACACAGGATCCTGTGTAGCCCCTGCCATGCAGATGGACTTGGTTTTGGAGCACAGCTCTGCAAGTTCAGGGAGCTTAGTGCTCCCAAAAAGTGTCAGCCATCCCCCACAGGTCAGGAAATAAACACCAAACAGACTGTTTTTTGAATGAGTAATTGAAAATTAAGAATTGAAAAACCTCCACTGAGAAGCTGTTCTGTCCTCTACAAACAAAAGAATACAAAACATCTTTCTGTGTTTGAGCTGAAAGGCAGATCCATACCAATCATAACACTTTCAATAAATGCCTTCACAAAGCTTTTCATTTCCTCAAACTCCGATGGTCCAACATTGGAACTTCCATTCAGAAGAAACATGATGTCCATGGGTTTGTTGCACAGCTCTGAGGGTGAGAGAAAAAAGTTATCTGTAATAACCAAAAGTAGCATCTGCTAATGCTGTAGGGGCAGAAAGGGCAGGTCCACTTGCATTTTGGGAAAACAAAGCAGGATAATAACCAATGAGTGATGAACAATAAGTGACGTCCCTATAATGAAAGCCATGAGATTCATATTCAGTGGGATATGTGGATATTTCAATTCCTGCTTTTCTACTGATTCTGTTTTACTTAAAACAAAAACTGACAGCAGACAATGACAACAAAAAATCCCAACCTAAACCAACAACAAAACAAACAAAACACACAGAATACCCTTCTCACCCTCAAACAAACAAAAGAGAAAAAAGTATGTGAAAAACCCAATGAAGTCTATTCACAAAAGAGAAAATATAATTTTATATTATACTAAGCAGAGAATAACAAGAACAAAGATAGGAGAATGTTTTTCTCTTTGCACTCTCCAACCTGTGTGAAAGCTGCTGTACTTTGCTGACAAAAGGACACAAGGACTTTGAGCTGACAGAAAACAGACTGAAGGGCTGGGCTGCATTCTGCTGAAATAAGGCAGCATCCTCAGCCTCCAGAAAAGAAAAATAGTCCTCCTTGGCATTTGGACAGCAAGACACCAAACCAGATAAGGGAACTCTTCAAATTTCTGTGATGTAAGGGGTAAATGGAAGAGACCTGGCAGAGGAAAGAAGAAATCACACAGAAAATTCATCCAATCTTACCTGTAGTTTCAGTCCAAAATCTCGCCCCACGAGAGCAGCACGACTGCAGCACTAACTCAGGTGCCTCTTCAATAAGTCTGTTGTAACTATCCAAGATAATTGGGTCATTAGGCTGACTGATCTTTCTGAGCTCTTGGATATTGGCACTGGGAGTTATGCCTATGGGAATAACATTGATGCTCCTGGGAGGCCTTGTGATAACGTCAGTGGAAGGACTGGATGACACCATATATACCAAGTGAGGAACATCCTGCCTGCCCCCGTTCACTGATGTAAAGGTGTGTTTGGAAATGTAATCAAGGGCATTACCAGTGTTGGTAGCCCTCCCTCCCTGGTAGGGTATGCTCCTCACTTTCTCAATAATTTCCTCCTTTGACTGCATTTCCCTAAAGGAATACTCCAGGCTGACAGTCTCTGAATACTGCATGACTGTAACATGAATATTTTCCTCTCCCACACTCATTCGTGTGATCACCTTCTCAATGAACTCCTTGGCTTTATTGAAGTTCTCCTCCCCTACATTGTCAGATCCTTCCACAATGAAAGCAATATCCAGCCTGTTAGGAGGGGATTTTTCTGATAGAAGTGGTGGGGATGTGAGCGCCGTAGGGGAAATTATGACACTGGACATGGCTGGAGTGGATGTAGCTGGTAACACAGCACTTTCTTCCAGCCCAAACTCACACAGGTGATCAATGAGGAAATCTCTGTTGTCCATCAGCTCCAGCACATTGCTCACTAGGAAGGCTCTGCTACCTGGAAACATCTTGGCAATGAACTTGACTTGCTCCACCATGACATGTGGCCCAATCCCCACAGGAATTACTGTGATATCTCTTGCCTTCAAAAACCCGAGGATGTCACGGATTTTTTTTTGAGACTTGCTTGCCATAAATATCACTGCAATTTTGGCAGCATTGGTTCTTTCTGCTTTTCCAAACACCTGCAACGCAGTGTATTTAAAGACTTCATAGGCAGAGGCATCTTTATCACCTGTGTATTTTATGTTCTGGACAATTCTTCTCATCTGGGAATTTGTTTTGATATCTTTAAGGTTAAGATAGATTGTGGGACCAGCCCTGTACACTAGAATTGACACTCGGATTTTCTTCTGGGAGATGTGGAGTTTTTTCATCATGCCGATTATGAAATTCTTCAGCTGTTCAAAGTCCTCCTCTGAGAGTTTACTGGAGCCATCAATTAGGAAGGCCAAGTCCATCATTTTGCTGCATGAGTATTCACTGGCTGGTAGCTCAATGTCCTCCTCTGGAATAGGTGTTGTCAGTGTTAGGGTGTTCTCCATGGGCTCACAGTCTGCACAGGTTAAGTTCTTCCCTTCGCACAGGCTACAAAAATCATCAAATCAAAAAAATCATAGAATTTAACTGTAAAAAGCAATGCTTGTAACAACAAGTCATCCACACATAATAAAAGAATGCCAATACAAAACCAACCATCTCAAAACCACAATGAAAACTAAACAAGACGTGAATCATTTCTTTTTCCCCACCCCAACTCCTCACAAGGTATTGCACACCTAAATCCCCCATGTTCCTGGATGTTTGTTTAGATCCAGGAAACATGACAAATTATGAAGTGTTTGTCAGAGGAGCTCCTTATATCAGTCTTTGGCAGAAAGGGTAAAATCTGTGTCTGGAAACTGCCTAGGAACCCACTGAGCATCAGTAGTACAGCAACTTACAAGCCACTGGTGGACTGAACTGGCTGATCTGGTTTGCTTCACAAGGAAGCAAAACAGGAGGCAAACTGCAGGCAGCTAACACCAGGTAAAATCCTAGAGGAGAAGAGATGTTTTATCCCTGATATGAGTCCGCAAACTGTGCAGGAACCAGGTTTACACAGATTTTAACCTTACTGAAATTAACAGCATTTTTTCTACCCCTACAATGCCCTACATTCCTGGTGCGGTTTTCTCCCTGACTTCATTTTGGTTTGGATACAGCTTTGGCACATGCTTATCTTGCATTGTTTCTTATATCTCTTCTACCTTCCTATTATTCACCATTATTTTTTTTTCAGTCCAGTTTCTCATATTAAATGGTTTATTTCAACCATAGCTGCTATCTCTTTTTAGTCCTATGTCTTCCCTCACCATTTCTGCTCACCTCCATTAGTACATTTTCCCCTTCCCCTTTCCATCTCAGCTCCCAATCCACTTCCCCGCCTCCATCTCTGCCTTTTCCACTCTTCATCCTTCTGCAGCCCCAACAAGCTTTTTCACCTTTGTCACCCTCCACCTTTTCTGAACTTATTTATAATTCACCCCTCTCTGGCAAGGCTTTAACACTTCTGCCCTCTAATTCCTGGCTGCATGTTTCTCTTTACTTCCTAGAGTCACAGAGGGGCTGGGGCTGGCAGAAATCTTTAAAGTCTATCTAGTTCAGCTCTCCTGCAATGAGCAGGGACATCTTCAACTAGATCACATTGCTCAGAGCCCTGTCCAGCCTGACCTTAAATGTTTCCAGGGATGGGACATCCACCACCTCTCTGGGCAACCTGTGCCAGTGTTTTATCAACCTCATTGTAAAAAAAAACATTTCCTTACATCTGATCTGAACTGACCTTCCTTCAGCTTAAAGCCATCACCCTTGTCCTGCCCCAAGTGGCCCTGCTAAAAACTTTGAACCCATCTTCCTTATAGGCTGAAGCACTGAAAGGTCACAGTAAGTTCTCTTCTCCATCCTGAACAATCCCTTCTCTCACTGCCTTGAACAGAGCCAGTCCATACATTCTCCTTGTCTCAATGGACAGTCCAAGGAACAGAGTAGGAAAAGGTTACAAAAGAGCAAGGACCAAAAAATGCTTGTTTTCACTGCCAGAGAAAACCCAGGATGTACAAACTACATGAGTGAATACTGGAAGAAGGTGCCATTTTCTATGAAAATACTTTATGCATGGCACCTTCATTTAAGTTCTCTTAGTTTAAGAGCTATGTTCTTTTCAAGCTCATTTTAGTGTCTTCCTAATGGCAGAACGCACAGCTACTTTTGGCATTAACATATAGCAACAGAAGATTTATTATTCTAATCCTATTATGAACGAGACTTCTAGTTTCCAATTTCCTTTGGATATTTGCTATGAAATTAATTTTTGTACAGTATTTTCTATTGTTTGTACAGATGGTGTAGGCATCTAAATTAGGTGACAGCTATGCAAAAGGATGTTTCCCTAGTGAGGTAAGTTTTCCTAATGTTCTGAAATATTTTGTGAGCAGCAGCCAGGGTATCAACATTTAAGACAAATTATTATTAAGGATTACAAAAATTAGAGAACAGAGACTTGTTTAAGAAGACTCTTTTTTTGACCTTTTGATGGAATTCAGGGCTCTTCATGTATATTGCTAAAATATATATACTTAATTGATCAGCCTAACAGTCTCATGCCCTAGGTTTATTGCTCAGTTGCACACCAGCCCTGGCAAGAGACCAGGAATTGAAAGTCTGTACCCATTCCGAGCTTCTGTGAGGTGCAGAGCACTTGGAACTAAGGTGTTAGCCTGGGCTAATAGTTGCTGCAGTTTTACATCTCAGTTTCCATTAGATCTGATCAATTTACAAGTTGGAAAACTCTCTTGTATTCACCATGTTATAAGTCACTAGTGAAAATATCCATCAATAGTCCAGACATCCAGAGAATGACAAATTTTCTTAATACGCCACACGGCATTAAAAGAATCCAAAAAGTCTGCATTTCAGCTGAAGACCCTCATCCTGCACAGTGCACAGCACCACACTCCCTGCCATTCATTTCATCCTACTTGGAAATGCCTGCATGCAGGATCAGACCACAGCTATCACCTTAAAATCTCATGGTTTTCCAGTAATGGGACACAATTCCAACTGCTAATGATCTCAGCAAGTTCTCGACTGAGTGCACGTTCAGACCTTGCACTATACGCAGGAATTTTTTAGCACTGGCAGAAGGGAAGAGTCTGACAGCTTTATCGATGTTGAACCACACACTGCACGAAAAGAAGTGGAACATCTGAAGGCAGTAGGGCCACCTACACATGGGAAAAGGCCTTTTTTGAAAGGAATTTATGAACTTCACTTGCTTCAATTCAGCTGACATCCTATAATCCTTTACTTACTGTCACTGAAATTTGCAGATCTGGGCTCTCTGTGAAAGGGTATTGATGTAAAAGATGTTTTCCAAGCTGCTTTTTGAGTGATATTTAAAGTTACATCCATAAAGTTATCCATGTGGATGTATTTCACCCCTGACCCTTCATCCCACACAGGAGGGATGCTGGTTCACTGCACAACCCCATCATACCAAGATTGACAGCGCTGTGGGTCATCTCTGTTCAGAACTACTCTCCTTCCATGCGGGATCTTGTCACCTCCAACTGTACACACAGGACAATCTTCTGGACTGACACAATCCAGGGACAGCTCATCAAGTATTTTCCCTGTTTCAAAATAGCACAGCAGTGTAAAGATGTAATGAATTGTAAAATTAATCATGGGGTTAAAAACATAACAATGCTTCAGAGCTGGGCTCCAGCCACCTGAATACTGTGCTTGGTGTTGTGGCCACTGCCAACTTGACACAGAGAAGTATCCCCTTCCCTCAAAATGGCTTTTATTTAGATACTGGAAGCACCTGACCCAGTGTATAACCTGCAACAGCCAGCACCACACAGAAGGTAAATATCTTTAGAGCAAAGCATGGAAGATGTCAGGGGAAATGGAATTTTTCTTTTTCACATGTATGTTATTTTTTTCTCCTCCTATCCTCTGCCTTGTTCTGATCAGAGATACCAGGGCCCAGAATAGCTACTTGGAGTCTTAAAATACCTTATTTTTTGTCTTATCACTCTGTCTTTAGAAATGATTTATCTGAGTTTTCAATCTCCTTTTGGCCCTTGCTTGTCTTTCACTCTTTGCCTTCCTCTCTACCTTTCTTCTCATGTCCTGTATTTCCTGTATTTCTTCAATTCCCTTTTTTATGAGAGAGTTGTTGGAACAGTTAAGCTGGAAGCTCATGCTCACAGGAGGATACCAGCTGGGCACTCTCAGGACCATCTTGGAGATAATAAAAAGTTGAAGGCAATGAGTTTCCCCCACTGCTGTAGCTGCTCTGAAGCAGAGCATTTTATCAATTTCCAGCACAAATTCACACCCTACCTTAACCACATTCATTTGCCACACAGCCCCTAATCCTCCTATCCCATCAAGCTGTTCCCACCTTCTCTCATCCCTGCTGGCAGGGGTTCATCCTCCTCTTCTAAGCATCACTTCATGGCCTCCACACACTGGGCTCATTTCACAAACCCAGACCAAGATGCCCAACCACCTCCCTCCTCGGGCAGTAAGGAACTGTGGTGAAAACACATCAGTGAGCCTACTAGGAAGAAAAATTGTTTAAGTGAAGCAAAAGATGGACTCACCTGCAGGACAGTGTACGTGGCACCCCTCCACACACTGCAGGGGACACTCCAAAGCCTGGGGGTGTTGGCATGTGACAGGACAAGCAGGTCCACAGGTGTTGTATCTCCATTCACACTGATAATCTAATTCCTGTTTATTCAGGTCCTCACAGCTTTGTGCTATGCAGGGAAAGAATCAGAGGGAAAAGAAAAAAAAAATTCAGACCAGAGTGAATATTCATCATGCTTCTCAGAAGTATGGCACCAAACATTGTACAAAATGGACCACATATATATATATATAGAAAGATTTCCACCTTCAAATAATTTGGTTTTTTTACTACGTTGTCTTACCCCAGCTAGGGCAGGCCACCTCTTCACACTTAGATTTTACACCACATTTATGTAATGAAATACCTGCTGTGGACCCAAAATTCTTGGGTTTGATAATAGCAAATGCAACACAACCCCAACTGTAAACTTTAATTAAGGCATATGTATAGGTATTACAGAAACCATTTCTTCCTCTAGATTTTGTACCACAGGCTATTACATCCCCTAATAGATGGAATGGGTTTTTCTGGTACAGAAACAGAAAAGGGAGTGGGAGTGCTAGCCCAGCCCCATCAAGGTGAAATTCTCTGGATGTCAGTGGGAGCAGAACTAAATCTAACCAGTCTGAGCCAAAGCCTTGAACCTTTTCACTCAGCTCTTCCTCGTGTTGTCTGCACTTACGGCACAGAGTTGGCGACCTCCAGTGAACAGCAATCCCTTTCTGAGCGCAGACGTGAGCATAAGCCGCGATGGTGTCACAGAAACACGCACAGTCCCCAACAGACTCGCAGGCACACGTGTCGTACAGGCAAATGTCAATGTAGGGCTCAGGATTCACCTACAGGAGACACAAACAGGGCACTCGGAGTCCCTTCATCTCCCTCCTGTACACAATTTTCAGATAATTTGGCTGCTCCACTTGCCAAGGGTCGAGGGGCCATGTAAATCAGTTCAAGTCTTCAGGAAGGATGCAAATTGGGCCATGTTCTCAAAGTTGCTACACATATTGCAGTTTGTGGTCACTTCATGTTTTTAGGCCTTGTCCCCAGTCCCTCTTGTGCAGCAGTTTGGGCATAATGCAGCCTGAATGGCTTTGCATTAGCTCAGCTCCCCCTTCCCTCCAACCTCAACCCTTCTGCTTCCCTTCATGTGCAGTGTCTGGGCTGTATGATAAAATTTCCCTTGGGTAGAAGTTATTCATAACTTAATATGTGCCATTTTCCCATAAAGCATCAGCCACGGGACAAGGTGAGAGATGAGAACACCAGCCAGCCTCCTCCAAGTCCCACGTGCTGTGAGCACAGCCACACTTTTTCCCTCAGCTGTAGTCAATGCCAGCACAGATCATGCAGAATTGAAGAATGTGAAACATGTGACTCAATACTCACAAATTTTGCGCATTCCTCAAAGAGACTTCCAGACAAAATGCTGCACGATGTTTCTACCATCATCTGCTTCACCACGTTTCCACCACACAGTGGAGACATCAAAGTCTGTTCCAGGTTGGGCTTAACATTGTGAGAGACAAGTAGAGATCACATTAGCCTTGTCTTCTGGACCTTGGGACTCTTCAAATTGAGCTAAGAGTTCACTAGCAATTTTTCATGGCAAGGGAAATCCTTTCTTTGAGTAACGATTCGACCTGTTGAATAATAGGCACAGATCCTGCTGCAGTAGAGCAGATCACCTCCTTGATTTTCTCCAGCTCTTACTTGCAACCTGCAGTTCCAATTCAGGCATTCTGATGAGAGCAAGACCCACTGGACTAAACACCATCCTGACAAATGATCATCCACAACTCCACAGAAGGTCCATGAGACTTAAAAAATATGAGCAGACTCCAGCAGACTTTAGCCAAGGCTGCTACTGAATAACAAGAACTCAGCAATCTCCCCTTCTCCCATTTATCTGAGAACAAGGAGCACTGGTATTGACATGGAATTTAACACAGTGAAACCCAGCAGGTTCTGTCCTGTGCCTGTTACACTGAAATGAGAAGCTGCTCCTTCTCAGTCTTACTCTGTGGTCTCACTCCTCAATACTGCAACTTTTTCCTGTGCTGCAATCAAGTCAAATGAAACAAAAAAGTGACATTCAGCAAGGTAATACTGTGACTATTTCACACTTGCACATAATTAGCAAACTAACCCAAAAGATTTCATGTGATCAAGAATAAATGCTTCGGTGTATTTTTGTGGTAATTTAAATCTTGTAAGAAAAGATCTAAAATAGGCTTTCTCCACCCCTCTGTGCCTGATCATTCAGACAAATTTTCAAGAAGAAAAAAAAAAAGCATCAACTGAATGAAATGCTTTGTTTTTAAAATGGCAAAACAAGTTGTTTTCAAGGTGTTTCCTTGCACATTTTCATTTGTAAATACTTTAGGCTTCGTTATTTGCCAGTAACACCGAAATTTATTATTGAATTTCATTCTTCCAAAACTCTGTATTTGGAAAATAGGAAGTAGACCCTGATGTGTAATATAATCAGTACCCCATGAAATCTCTACCACTGGGACATAGATAACTGTTTCAGAAAGCAGGTACCCTCCCCAAACTTCAGATGCAATGATGGATGGCAATAAGGTCTCACATGGCCTCCAGTATTCTGCTTTTTCTGTTCAAGCCTTTCCAATCCAAAAAAAAAAAAAAAAAAAAAAACCAACAAACAAAAAAAACCCCACAAACAACTGAGTGCTCTTTAGGTTAAAAAATTGTATATGTAATAATATAGATAGAAATTAACCTGTGCATTGCGTAGTTTGTAATGGACAGACTAAGATTTGGGATATAAAAATTTGAATAGGGAGAACTGAAATTTTTATCGGAGCTCCCCGTGACTGAAAATTACAGCTATTATTTTAAGATTAAACTCTAAAATTAGATTTCCAGTGATACCTGGATTTCAAGCATCTGGACTGGATAGGTCTAGGAACAGCTTCTACCGTACAAATTGGATATTTTAACTTTTCTCTGAAGCCAGGCAGCACAGAAGCTTTACATAAGTTCATCCATCTTTTACCAGATTTCAAGAAATAATATTTGGAAAAAACACAGGGAAGCAGTTAATTTCTATTTATTTTAGTCCTTTCAAAGCTTTTTGTCCACTCTTCAGTGAAGCTGTAAACCCACATTAATTAAATTAGTTTTCACAGTTCGTTCACAATCACCTTTGCAACATCAGCACAGTGTGAATGAACTTTCCAAGAATTCCCAAAGTCAACTGGATCTACTTCAAGATGTTCATTGCTGCTGGTCAAATCATTGTTTTGGATTCCATCAAAATTTCCACACAGACCACACACTCGATCCTTGCAGGGAAAGAAACACAAAAAGCAGAAATCTTACATATGTAGACCAGCTTGGAGTTTTGCTTAAAAGTCTCTTTAACCTACTACTTTAATGCCATGAGGCTTAAAAACTTAATTACCCCCAGCCTTGCCAAGCCCACTAAAACAGTCTCTCCTGGAGAATGTGTAGCTCTCATTTCCATTCTGTTTCGCTGAAACTGTCTCCAGTTTCTGTCTCCAAAGACTTTATTTTTGGAGATCACTCTCCTATCACCATCACCAGTAAATCCAGCTCCTTATGCTGCTGTTCTTGAATGCAGAAACCATCACTCAAGGCATGGTTATTCTGAGGCCCCACAGCATACACCCCTTCTGTCACAGCTCATCTCCAATGACCCAGGATTTACCCCTCACAGCTGAACTACCAGGAAAAGACAGTCCTACATCATTACCAAAAAACCCCTCCATTTTCAAGCCTAACATTCCGTGGAAATCTACATTTAAAAATAAATAAATAAAATTTAAAAACCAACCTGATTTCCAGGCATGGGTTAAGTGCATTGTTCAGTGAGAACAAGTAGTAAAGCAAAAACCACTTACTTTGAAATTGCCTTTTAAGATAACAGAGACTCCCATGGCCAGGTCCCAGGTCACACTGATGCTTCTGCCCAGTAAAATGATGTAATAACGGCCAGACTTGATGACATCTAAATTCTCATTTTCACTCTTCGGAGGTACCCTGATGTTTACCTGAACAAGAAAAGCACATTGTGCTATCAACAGTGTCTGTAATTATTATTTAAGGTGGGTGATTTTCCTGGTGGGACACTTGCTCATAGATTAACAGGTGCTTTCAACTGTGCTGTTCTCCAGAGAGTTTCCATACACTATCCAGATGCTCCAGAGAAAACCAGAAATTTGGGATACATGTACCGTATTTCAATCTTATCCCATTCCCAAAGTTTTTGAACATGTTTCCAGGTTATGAGATGCAGATGTCAAGACATGAAGCAGGGCTGATTAAAACAGGGTATACTCAATTAATTAGCAGTTTAATATTGGTCACTGGTTCACTGAATAATTACATGTTGGTTTGGGGTTTTTTTATTTCAGCTTTTTAGGAAACTAAACAATTCTGTCCTCCTAATTCAAGTGTAATGGGAACTGGGAGAACCACACTTATCAGTGGCCTCTGAAAGACCAGTCTTATTCTGGAGTCAGGAAGAACCTTCTTCCCAACCAATTACACCAAGAGAAAAAATCCAGAGAGATTCCTTTCAGTGTTTATTCATTTTTTCCATAACTTTCTATTCATCTGTGTGCCTCTTTTTCCTTCCATCTGGCTGAAAATTCACCACCTCCAGCTACTAAGAATTTAAGAGATTAATTTAAAATGCTCTCTTTCACACCATAATCCCCTTTCAATGGAAACTCTAATAGGATTATTAACCACATTTGGAAAGAAAAGTCTGGCATGGCTGTTATTTTAAGCACCATTAATGCATTAACTGCTTCATTGTGGAAGAGGCAGATGAAAACTTTCTATCAGCATGAGCAGCAATTAAAGCAAGGGAGAAAGAAGAGCCCAGAAATCATTCAAGCCAACTCCCCTGCTCTGAGGGCAAAGTATTTCCCCATCCCACTATTCTTTCTTGCTTAATTCAGTAAAAGCTCAGCACCATAATTCAGTTCTCTTCATCTCCGAGTTACCATCAGAAACCTTTCTGATGATGACCTCTCTTCCCAGAGAACACAGTCCACATCTTCTGTGGATCTCCTAAGGAAGGCCTTCAGTGTCTTTAGGGAAGAACATTGTTAAAAGATATTTTTTAAAGATTTTTTTTAAAATTGTTAAATTAATTGTTTTTTAAAATTGTTAAAAGATATTTTAGGTCCTGGAAGCTTTTTAACCTTCTCTGATACCCAACATACTGCTACACAGTATAGTCGCTTGGCCACTTAAAATTCCAGAACAGCCTTTGTCTTTCCAAAGCCAGAGGGTTCTAAAAAACAGAAGAGGACAAAGTTGAGCTGGGAGGTTGACCTAAGTTACAGAATTTTTATGCTTATGGAGGCTTTTTGCCCAACCATGAAGTCTTAAACTTTTGACCTTGCAAACTTGCAGATTTGTTTCAGAAAAGTAAAAATTTCATGATTTTTTTTTAAATGTCAGCCAGAACTTTAACATGCAGATAGTTCCATTAAACCCCCATTTATCTAAAAGTAGAAGCTGGTCTCAAAATATATCATCTTTAAACAATGTTAGTTGGAAACATTTTAACGGCCAAAAAAAATACTTGATTCTTCTGCTTGCTTCTAAGGATGCTTGTGGAAAAAGAGTGTAGAAAGTCATCATTAAATAAGAATTTGCCTAAGACTCCCCATATCAATCGTTTTTCCTTCATCTCTCTTTCAGTTGTTATTTCTAAGCAAAACTGCTCTAGATATTATTACACTGAGTCTTAAATGCTCTGAAAACAGCTAAAAATTCACTCAGGGTCATGCGGACAGTGCTGTAATACAGATCCAGCTCTTGCAAGGACAGGCTCTCTCAGGAACCAAACACCCTCTGATGCTGGAGCTGCTGGATGCCTAAACCACCTGGTGTTTTCTTCTGGCCCTTTCTTATGTGTCCAAAGGGAATCAGAGCTTTTCTGAAACTCTGTCACCTAAAGAAGCTTCCAGACAAAGCCCAGCAAAGTGGAATGATCCCTGCACTGCTAGTCACCCTCACCCAGGAAAGGAGTTCTTTACCAGCAGAAATAAAGAATTGGGCAACAAATATGTCTTCAGGTCATCCCTGCAGCACCCAAAAGCCTACATGAATCCTGTGCTGTCAAGGTGCACTGCACAGACCCCATTAATAAAGGTTTTTGTACTCCTGCCAAGGCTTAGTGGCAAGTTGCAGGCAACCCCAAACCTGGGACAACTTTATCTATTAACCCAAAACAAGGTGGTTTCACATTTCACTGGGAACATTCTTGCAAAACTCTGGTCCAGATGCCAGCTCAGAGCACAGAACTTGGAAAAAGGGAGTGATAGAAACAGAATAATCCAGTGCAGCTCTGCAATGGTTGAGCTCACAGAGGGCTCATTTCCTGCTGGGAAGGGACATGGGACGTGGAAGCAATTCTTGGTCAATTCTTCAATGTTTGTTAGTAGAAAAAGGGAGGAATAAAGAAGAATGCAGTTATCTGGATATTCCATCTGGCAATTTAACAGGGGAAAAGACAGCTGATATTTCAGTATCAACTTGTTTGAGCTGTGACTTTTTTTTTCCTGTGTGCTCAGTCCTCCAGTTTGCTAAATTAGCTCTGATGTTCTATTGGTCAGGGGTCAGTCATTTCTTAGCCCTTACTTGCACTTCATGTTGCTGGAAACAGGGTTTGATCAACCATGTTTAGAAAGGGTCTGGGGCCCCAATATAAGAAGGACATGGAGCTGTTGGAATCAGTCCAGAGGAGGCCACAGAGGTGATCAGAGGACTGGAAAAGCTCTGCCACGAAAACAGGCTGAAAGAGTGGGGACAGCTCAGCCTGAAGAGAAGGCTCCAGGCTGACCTTATTTTGGCCTTCCAGTAGCTAAGGGGCTACAAAAAGAGCTGGAGAGAGACTCTTGTCAAGGGCCTGGAATGACAGGACAAGGGGAATGGCTTCACACTGATAGACAGAAGGCTTAGATTGGATATTGGGAAGAAATTGTTCCCTGTGAGGGTGCAGAAGCCCTGGCACAGGTTGCCCAGAGAAGCTGTGGCTGCTCCATCCTTGGAAGAGTTCCAGGCCAGGCTGGATGAGGCTCTGAGCAGCCTGGGATAGTGGAAGGTGTCCTTGCCCATGGCAGAGGGGTAGTAATAGGTGATCTTTAGGGTCCCTTCCAACTCAAACCATTCTATGATTATCTGAGATAAATTGGTTGGCATCAAGCAGAAATACCAAAACAGCATGATAGCTCTAGAAGCAAAATGGATAAATATAATCCTGCTAACCTGTTCATTTTATGCTCAAGAACCCCTGAGTGTGAGGTCATTCATGCCGCATCCTACTGAAAAATCTCAAACTCTTTTCCCAAAAAAACAGGAAAGAAAGAGAAAATAAAGAGTACATACATTTCCATTAAGCAGCTCTATTTCCCCTCCTTCATACACAATGGTAACCCTTTTGGTGCACTTTTCTCCAGTGAAGCCACAACCTTCGTTTGAAATGAATATCTGGAACGTTCCAGACTCACCCTTGCAGAAATCCTATCAGATAAAAAAAAAAATAAATGAGTCAGTCTAATGAGCTATTTGAAAAACACATACAAGGAAAAACACAGAAAAAAGAATCCTCAGGTGAGAGTCTGTATAATCTGTGGCTAACAGGATATATATTGGCATGCCAGCTGTTCCCACACTCATTTATTTTGTGCTTAGGACTGATATTCACGTGGCCCATCCCTTCAAGAGTGAGGCACGCTCTGCAGTGACACACACATGCAGAATCTGGAGAGTATTTTTTGGCAGGGAAAATCCACCCTATTACAGTATCTGTGATATGTAAAGACATATGACGGGCACTGAGTATATCTGAATATACAGATAGTTTAATACATTGTTTTTAAGTCAATTATTTCTCAAGTCGTTAACTATTAAGTCAAATATATCCTTGGAGAGTTCATACTACATTTATATGATTATTCATATCTCTATGGCCTTTTAGATTCTATTGTTTGGTTGTGTTAATTTTCTTTTTTTCAGTACACACCTTTTAAGAAAAAGGTCCTGGGTGGAGTTCTCTGGAGTGTTTGCCATTGAAGGAAAACAGATCTAAATTCCATTTTAAGTAGTTTTGTAGTAGTGTATTGTATTGCTGCCTATAAGACCTTTACACAGAGCTCTCATTAGGCAGAGGAATCATTCCTCCAAGATAATCCAGCTGGCACCAAGGTGGGAGCATGGGAAGGTTGAACACACCTTCCTCCCTGAAGAGAGCTGCAAGGAGGAATGTGCCTCATGAAGAGTCTGTGGGAAAAATTGCAGCCCACCCAGGAAACCCATCACACTGCAATAGCAGAAGATTGTTGTTATCAATCAGCAATGAATCCCTCTAGTTTTTAACTCAGTTTTCAGCTAGATCTGGTTTTGCACATACATTTGTAAATGCACAATGATTTGCATGTAGATGAGTCTTTATCTTCGTTAACTCTAAATTTCTGACTGCTTCCACAAATCTCAGGTGGATTTTAGTGTGCTCTGCTTTTATCCCCCTCTCCTCCTTGCTGTGAGGAAAATGGGCATTGTCAGTGGGCTGCAGGCAGGTGCTGCATGGAACAGGACAGTACTGTGCTGAAGGGAAAGAGCAGAGCCTGTGCTCTGGGGGCATTTAGGGAAGGTTCACTGAGCATCCCTGGTCTCACTCAGCCAGACAGCATGCTACCACTACAGGATAAAGAGGAAAATGAGGAAAAATTGATTTATGGATATCCACAATTCCATTTTAGAGATGAGATTCAGACAGCTCCTCTCTGTACCGAGGGAATCTTGTAAGGTTCACAGCAGCCAGCTGGACACGAGACAGCCTGACTTTCATAGAACAAAATGCACTCTCCAAAGTTCTCAAGACATCTCTGAAGACATTAATAAGCTCTATTCTCCTCTACTGTACATCTGGCTTAGTAATTAGAAATACTTTACTGTTACTTATCCAAACACTGGACTTCTCACCTGGTGTAAAACACTTTTTATATGATCAGACAGCTTTAGTACTTGACAGGCTCTTACCTGAGCTAACACATATTGGCAGTTTCCTGGAAACTTGTATTTCAATCCATCAAATGTCAGGTAATGAGCTGTACCAATAGCAGTGCAGGTGCCATCACACAGATTTTTGGTGCATTCCCACTTCCTCCCTTGGCACACACTGTAACAGAGAAAAGGAGGCTGTCACAGTTGTCCTTATGTCAATATAAATAACAAGCAAGAGAATTCAAAGTGCTTTAGGCAAAGTGAAAGTGCCACGGTCTCTGCCTCCAGGAGCTCTCTACCACCAGATGAGAGGCTCTGTCATTAACATAAATCAGCATAAGTTACCAGTAGCTGTGTAAATCCAAATAGTGCAATAAGATTAAATAAGTAAGGGATGTGTTTTTCTGTTTCTTACAAGCTGCCTGTCGGACTCTGCATGGTTTGAATTCCCTGACACAAAAAGAAGCCAGGACAGAGCCTGCTGGAATATTCTTTTCTCCTAGAATTTTGTTGAGGATATGATGCTCTGCTCCTAGTACCCTTTCAGAAAAACAGCATTCACCCCTTCCCTCTTGCCCTTTTCCAATGACATCCTGGAGCACCACAAGCCTCACTACAGAAGCTGCAGGTATGAAAGGGGAACTTTCTCTTGACGTCCAAAGGCTTTTGATCAGTGAAATCAACTGATTTGCTAACTAGCAGAAGACTGAGCAAATGAAATAAAAACCACAATCAGTAGAGAGCTAGAATACTATTTGACATGGTACCTAACAATAATAACTTAACAATCTAATAAGCAATATATTGCTGGAGGATGGCAAAACATTCATCCACTAAATGCTCCATGAATGCAGAGGGACATCATCACTGCCCCAGGAATTTTCTAATTAAGCTCTGCGAGGGCAGGGAAAGAGGAATTCTATCCATTCTTTACAGACATAAAAACTCAGGGACAAAAAACTTTAAGTACTTTCCCAAGTTTAAATTGCTACCCAAAGGAAAAACCGGGCACAGAACTGAATTCTCTAAAACTGCCTTAACTTGAGCATAGGCATTGTTTAATCTTGGTAACATTTCACATTATTATAAATATCGTGCAGGAGTTTTCTTCAAAGAATGAAATTTCAGTAACATGAAACCTATTTCCCCCTCTGCTATAAATTCCCTGCTAATAGTTAGGCAAGAGCAAGATTTTGTAAATACGTGCATGAGCAGATTACAAGGGACGTCGGGTAGTTAAATTCAGATTAGCAAATTTCTGCTGTGCACTGCTCCACAAGTGTGACTGCAAAATTTTCATTGAGCTCCCCAATGAATTCCCAATACATTGCATAACAGAAGGTTTGCCACTGGCTTAGGCTTGGAGACATTCCGTTGTTCATGAATTAGGGTCTCCCACATGTCAAGTCGGATGCAAACGCCAAATCTGACACCTCTGGCTCATATATTGCCTTTGCAGGTGTTCACATCTGGCTAAGAACAAGTGAGAATGAGAACTCCTGCAACAGCAGTACAAAAAAGCAAAAACAAAAGAGAAGGAAGATCTCGACCTCCAAAACGCAGACTCTCAATCCTTATTAATTCTCAAAGCAATAGTAATTTCCTATATCACTTTCTAAATGGCATTTGACTTGATATTTGCTGAGAACTATCAGGAAACTTTTCAAAGTCATATAGTTCAAAAAAGCCCTAGTGACAGTTTTGAAGGGACATTATTTCCTATTTCACTTTCACATTCAAGAAAAATACCTAAAACGTGAGGAATTTTTATCAATGAGAAAAAGCCTGATTTTTTCTTGACCCTGACATTGAAGTAAACTCTATGTATTTGAGGAAATGTCATTTACAATGGCATTGCCAGAATTCAGTAGGCAGTTACAAGAATGAAACAACAAGGTTAGGATTATTTCATGATCAAATATTATAAGAATGATTGAAAATAGAAAATCTGATCATGTTTATTGTGAAGAACCTCACAGATTTCTCAGCACTGAGGAGTTTTACACGGGGCTTTTGTTGTTTCAATAAAATTTTCAAGGTGCCTGTTTTTCAGTTGAGTCACTTTTACCTACGTGCAATGTAAAAAGGTTATAGAATAGGTTTCTAGACAAAAATATCAACTTCTTCTCCATCTTTTTCCCCTTCAAACCTGTTTTTCCCCAGGCTTAATTACAGTACATGATTCACAATGTTACACAAAGGAAAGAAATTAAACAAAACACTGGGAGGTCAATATTTCCATATAAAACCTTACTCCAAGTCTAATTTACACTAATTAGGAGTGGCCCCACTAGTTAAAAAATGCAAGACTGGAAATCACTATCATTCAAAGATCAGTGTACAAAACAAAAATCAAGCCTTGGACTCCACAGTGATGGTTATTCTCTCACCCAACTCCACCCAGTCATACAGAGGGTGACAAATATTACTCCTGGGGTTGCCACAGAGCTGGGCAGGGACATTTGGGGTAGAATGCATGACAGATTCTTAAGTCTGAGTTCAAAAAACCCCAGAATTTTCACACCGCTTGTGGCTGAAGGTCTGACACCTTGGACTCTTGGAGCTCTGAAGGAAAGATCCACCATTTCCTCCACACACATGGAAAGAAAGGCTCTTCCAATGCAGCCAATGTTTTGTGCAGGAGAAACCAAGAGTGGTCCACTGTACTTTACCAAAGGCTGTGCTGAGGGCTTCTCTCCATGCAAACTGAGCAGCCCAGAACTTCCTTTTGAACCTATAAATCCTTTTTCAGCACCCCTACAGGATAAGGGTGAAAGACATGGAGCACTTACTCTTTTCTTCTAAGGAAGTTTTCCATCTATTTTCATCTTTTTTAATATATCAGCTGACAGAACACTCTTTTGAGATATAAGAGGTCAACCCTGTCTCTGGCTAAGTCTTGGTCATTTTCCCAAAGAATTCCTGTTGTATTGTAGCTGGTGCATCACACCCCTTCTGGCTGAAAAGGGCTGTTTTGAAAGGCCTCAGACAGCCAAAAATAAAGGGAAATGTGATAACAAAACTTAATGACAAAGCTGAAGCTCCAATCCTCCCACCCCAAAGGATATGGATCCTAAATTGGTATCTTGTGTTGCAAAATCCACTATCCAGTGCCTACAGAGGAGTTGCACAGACACACAGCTATTTGTAGGGCACTGGGGAGAGGTTGCCAGACATTGCAAGGAATTTTATTGGATCTTTATGCAACATGCAAAGGGAATGTGCTGTCTGTGCAACTACTGTGCCACATAAAAAGGCTTTCTATAAAATAGATCCCTCAAGCAAACAATATTTGGTGTTATCAGAAACACAGCAGCCCCCCCCAAAAGAAAAAGAGAAAAATGTTCTTCCAGTGGCTCACCAGGTGTTGCAGTCCTTGGTCACTGTCTCTCCCTTGGAATATTCTCTCCCATTGTGGAAGCAAGGGCACCTCTCAGGAGCAACACACTTCTTTTCATGTCGTACCTAGGCAGAACACACAGCTTGTCACCACATGGGGTGACACACGGCCATGTGCAGGGGGAACAAGCAGTCAGGAGCAAGCACAGAACGTGTGGATGCAGAATAAAAGAAAGGTTGAAAAGAAAAAAAAGAAAGTTTGAAATGGTTCAAGACTATCCAAGGCAAGAAAGGCACAGTACTACTAATATTTTTAGCCATTAACATAAATAGAGCTATAGGTACATCAACCACAGCCTTCTCCCACCATCTCAAGCTGCTGGGAGAACAGATGAGATTACAGAATGTCACAATGAGAAAGTCCAACTAGACCAAAACCAGGATGCAGTGAAGATAAAACCAGGCTAACCTGAGTGTGGAGAGCAGGTGAATAGCTTCTCACACACCACAAAATGGAAAAGGGAATACCAGGAAAGCAGCCAAAGGGCCCAGATGGACTAAAAATGGAAATATGAACACGGAGGAGGAGACCAGAAGCCACAGTGCCTGAACCACCCACATGCAAATGCAGGTTCTGTTGTCACAGAGAACAGCCCCTTAACAAAGCCAACCCTCTGTCAATTCACTGCTGAAAATTGCAGTAATCACTCATTTTCTTTCAAATCCCTACTTCCTGGGAGGCAGGATGAATATCAGTCCACCTGAGATACTATTCTGCCCTTACAGGCTCTGTTGCTGGGAAGTAGGACACTATGTTCTATCCATATTTTCAGTTTCATCCTACTGAGCTGAGTTTCCCTTTGTGTAACAACAAATCATTCATCCCACTTAAACGAAAAAAACAAAAAGCAAACCAAAAAACTACAACCAAACAACAACAAGTAACACCTTTATACTACTCAGTTTTTCCATTCCTTTCCTGTTTTCTTTTTCTGTGATTATGTTCCATTTTGAAGGCCCCCAGTTTTAGAGAATCAAAAACAACCAAAGCTGGCTATGCTGAATTTTCACTCAATAGCAGTTCTGGCAAAGCCAGGACAGGTTTGGCTCTTGCTTCATGGAATACCTAAACGGAGAGCCCTTCCCCTTCTTCTCATTCAAAAGTCACAAAATATCACCTTCCCACTTGAAACTCTCTATGCAAAATCATTAAAATAGTTTATTTTTTACCATTAAATATGGGCCAATGAGATCAATGTAGTCTTGAACGCCAGGTTAATAAAGAAGAACAGCTTTGCCTTTCCCTGTGGGGACCTAGAATTGCCACATGGAACAACTCATAAAAAAGATTTCACAGCCTAGAGACCCTTCTTTCACATGCAGCTCCACATGCTCCATGCCTCATGGAGAGCTGTATTATGCCAAATAAAATTACTCTGATAGAAGCAAGATCGGAACAAAGAAATGCTTTTCTAGATCATGGAGATGCAGCTCTGCCTGAGAATTCATCTTTAAAAAGGATAGTTAGAAAAAAAGTCCAGAGGAACCCATGTGTTTCCAAGGGAGTTTAATACCTTCTTTCCTTCCTTCCTGGTTGTATTTAGGAAAAAAGCAGGAATATGACTTCACACTTGTGGCTACATTTCAGAATTTCTGCAGAGTGTTCAGCAACACAGAATCAGACTAAACTAGGTTAGAAAATACCTTTGAGATCATCAAGTCCAACACAGTTCACAATACACTTGAGGGCTTGCCTCTGGATACAAAACTCAGGATTAGACACCTGGTTAGTAAAAGGAGAATTAGAACCTCCTCTACTTGCTCCCTAAAAACTGGTATAGATTGGTATTCATATTTCTGTGCCAACCAGTGCCACACCTGTAAAACCACCAAGAAAGAGGGAAGAGCACCTTGTCTGAACACTGCAGAGAGGGTGGGTGGGATTCAGCAAGCAGAATTTAAAAACCCAACAAGGACTTTGACCAAAAGAGCAATCATTTTTTCTGCAAAACTCAATGAATTACGATTTTCTTAACAGTAACACACAATCTGGTCCTATTAACACCCCATCCAAAAGCTGGAGCACACCTGGCAACCTACTGCCATGCTACATTACAAGGACCATGTGGTACCCTACAAGGCCAGGAGCACTATTCACAAGCAGCTGCATTTGCTGTGGAAGTCTCTCAATCCGTCAATAGACTGCAGTTAATAAAGGAGATTTAACACTCCTGAGTGCTTGAGATGACAGGAGGCACCAGCACTGGGGAGGCAGCCACAAGAAAAGACAGAGGTTTGTAATGAAAACAGCAGCTGTTTGCACCATTAAATGCCCTTAGGATGATGCTCTGTATCCATGGGATTACAAGTGGCTGACTGCTAGCTAATGATTCTCCCATTCCTTGGGGATGAAACAACTGTTCATTTCCTTGCTCTGTCTTATTAATTGCTCAGCCTCGAAAAATCTTGTAAAAGGAAGGCCAGGTTTCAGAACTTTTAAGATTCTCCTTACCCAAACTCATAGGAGGTGATTGCCCCACTCTGCTCTGCACTGGTGCAACCTCACCTTGAGTCCTGGGGGCGATTTTGCACATCACAACATAAGAATCTAAAGCTCTTAGAGAGTGTCCAAAGGAGGGATATGAAGATGGTGGAGGGCCTAGAGGAGCAGCTGTATGAGGTGTATCTGAGGGCACTTGGTCTGTTCAGCTGGAAGAGACTGAGGTCAGAGCTCCCAGCAGTTCTGCAGCTTCCTCCCGAGGGGAAGAGGAGGGCAGGCACTGATCTCTGCTCTCTGTAACAGGGACAGGACCCAGGGACAGCTGGAGCTGTGTCAGGGAGGGTTAGGGTGGATATCAGGAAAAGGTTCTTCCCCAGATGGTGCTGGGCACTGAACAGCTCCCCAGGGAATGGTCACAGCACTGAGCCAGAGCTCCAGGAGTGTTTGGACAACTCTCTCAGGGATGTACAGGGTGGGATTGTTGGGGTGTCTGTGCAGGGCCAGGGGCTGGACTCAGTGACCCTTGTGGGTCCCCTCCAGTTCAGGAGATTCTGTAGTTTTAAAATCCATCTCAAGGACCCTAAACTTTGAACTCTCTTGACACTGAACAATTTGAGGGGTATTGCTCTGTCAAGGGAAGCTCAGACATCATTCTGTTCCTCCTGACACACCTGTGGATTTCAGTGGAAAGTCAGACAAAGGTACAAAGGAACATGGGATTAAGTAAAGGAAGTGGGTCAAATTAGAACCCAATAGCTAACAGACCTTAGAATAACAGACTGGTTTGGGGAAGAAGGGACTTTAAAGATCACCCAGTTCCATGGGCAGGAACACCTTCCACTATCCCAGGTTGCTCAGAGCCACATCCAGCCTGGCCTTGGACACTGCCAGGGATGGGGCAGCCACAGCTCCTCTGGGTAACCTCTGCCAGGGCATCACCAACCTCAGATTAAAGAATTTCTTTCATAAATTTTTGCTTTAACTAAAGCAGCCTCTCACCATTACTGTGCAAACAAAGACAAGCTGAAAACATGTTAGAACATCAAAATGGGCTGGTTAACACTCAACTGTCTTATGGTAGCTGTATGTCTCTGAGGTTTACTTGACATGCTGTCCTTCTCATGAAGACATTGTAATATAGGATAAAAATACACTGAAAATACATAACAGAGAAGTCAAAATAGCAGTCAGCTGAATTTCAGTTGAAAACAGTTTGGAAGAAAAAAGAAAAAAAACCCTTCCAAACTTTCCTAATTCAGATGTTTGCAGTTCGTTTTTTTTTTTTAATTTCTCTACTAACATATCAAAGTTTTAGAAAAAGTTTTATTTCAGCAGTCATAATGCAATTAAATATTTTATTTAAATTTTAAACCTTAATTTTGTTTCAGTTGTTGGGAATGGAAAGAAACTACTTTTCTACTTTTGGAGTATATGGATTTTGTGCTCTCTGATGGTCCTGCTCCTCTTTTTACCCAGAAAGGTGGTTAACACTACATTTATTAATATTTGCCAGTGGGAAAAACCTGGAGTGCAGTAATCGAACCTGAGAAAGCATATTTTCCCCCACACTTGTGCACATATGTTATGATTTATCTTTTTTGCTCTGCAAAAGGGTGACAAGTATGGAGAATTTTCCACCTTCCAGATGATCAAAGAGAGAAAAAGAAGAATTATTTTTATGGTATATTGAACATTTTTATTTGCTAGAAATTAAAACAATGTAAAATGCCAAGTCAAGATGAACTGGGAAACTTATTTTTCAGTTGAAAGAAGTTAGGTTTTGTCTTCAAGCAAATAAGTTATCCAGGAGCATTGATAACTTTCATATGCTACTGTACCATGAAAGAAAAAAATAATCTCCAGTAAGAAGGCACAATTTCTTCCTGCATGATGACATATGCAAATATTTATGGGAATGCATGTTAAATAATCTGTTACTTCCCACAGACCTTCCTGCAAACAGCAGCTCACCTCTGTGAGTGCATGTAAATTCCTTTTTCCAGTCCCTTTGTTGCTCACCTCTTTGGGTATAAGCCTGGAAAACAGACTTTAACTTTGCAGAGCTTTGTCTCTGTGTTAGAAAGGGGCAGGATGGAAAGGAGACTCTGATCACCACCCTGAATCCTTCTCTAGTGGGGGAGCACAAAGGCTCATTGCAGAGCACAGAAATAAGAAAAAAAGGCTGTCCCAAAATTCATCCCATTGGCAAGGAGGAAGAAACTGCTCTTTGACAGTGAGCTGGCAGGTCCTGTGGAGCCAGGAGTCAAACCCATGGCAAAGGGGACACAACTGGAGGGAGACTGGGATTGATCTTGCCTTCGCATGGCAGTGATCACAGGTAAATCATCTCTACATGAGCTTCTCCCTTCGTAACTTTGGTGCATCTCGTGATTATTATTCCCTGCCAGACGGGAAGCTGATGAGAACAAGTAATTCCAGGCTGAGTTTAGTGGAAGATTAAACCATACTGTCATCTAGTGGACAGCGAATTTATTTTACTAGTTTAAAAAAAAAAAACCAAAACCCGAGCCTGATTCTTCAATCCAAAACCTGACCAACTATATTGTAGCATTCAGGGGTGTGTTTCACATCCCTGCAAAGTGAGCTGGAGTTTCCAATTCCAAAAGGCCAAAGACTGCTCTCCTGGCAACAATTTTATGAAAAAACTGTTTGTTCCAACTTATTGAAAAAGAATATGAAATACAGTACCAAACATGAAGGTTAATTACTAGGAAGTTGATTTAAGGTTTGGGGTTATTTTGCCTATGGAGCAGTTATCATAATTTGTTTTCCACACTTATGGCAAAAGAGTACTATTACCATATCCCAGAACTGAAATGAAAAATCTCAAGCTTCTTCACGAAATCAGAGGTCTGAATGTTACATGCAAAGAAAAGCCTGTTCACCCTGGAGCTCTTGGAACTTTACAAGTACACAAGCTTTTCTAATTTTACTTCCCTCACTACTATTTAGGAATATTTTTCACTTAAAGGACAGACATTTACAAACTGAAATGTGAAAAGAAGCAACACTTGTTTTTAAAATTAGGGTGAAAAATTTATGGGTACCTTCAGATTCCGTTCTGTCTTTTTCACCTCCAAGACATTTACCAAGCCTGAGCTTTTGCCTAGAGCTGGCATTTTATTCTGGAGTAGCATCTATTTACATAAATGCATTGGAATGGGTTGGAAGGGACCTCAAAGCTCATCCATTTCCACCCTCCTGCCATGGGCAGGGACACCTTCCACTAGCCCAGCTTAGGCTGGAACACTTCCAGAGATGGAGCAGCCACAGCTTCTCTGGGCAACCTGTGCCAGGGCCTCAGCACTCTCACAGGAATCAATTTCTTCCCAATATCCAATCCAAACCTGCTCTCTGTCAGTGTGCAGCCATTGCCCCTTGTCCTGTCACTCCAGGCCCTTGTCAAGAGAGTCTCTCTCCATCTCTCCTGTAGGATCCCTGCAGGCACTACAAGGCCACAGTGAGGTCACCCTGAATCCTTTTCCAGGCTGAACAATTCCTATTCTCTCAACTTTTTTTTTCTTTGGAGGAGAGGTGCTCCATCCCTCTGATCAACCTGAATATGAGCATCTGAGTACTTCTGTCTCTGACTAGGAACATTCAGCACAACTGAAGAGGAGTTGAGCACAGTTGAAGGAAGACAAACTGATCTTCAAAGTGGGCTTCGGAATTGCAATTATTACTCATTTTTACGAGCTAAAGATCATCTTCAATGCAAATACACTAATACACATTCTTTACACTGGCAACAACTTGACAGTCAAAACTTCCCAACCACTTATTCCCCAGCTGCAAGAAGACTGTTGGTAGAAAAGGATGAAGGCAAGAAAGCAAAGAGGGCCTGCTTCTCCCTGCTGCATTTAAACCTGCTTACCATCCCTCTTGGACAGAGGCATCCAGATACACAGCCATGGCTGATGCACTCCAAGTCATAGTTCTGGCAAGTCTTGGTACACTCCACTCCTTCTGCTCTTGGGTTGTCAGCAGGACAGATAATTTTTTCCATGGGGAACCTGCATGTCAAGCTCCTTTTTACTTAAAAAAAAAAAAGATTTTACAAAAATTGCAATTAGAACTCAAGTATTGTTGGTACAGTATTTTTCTGATAGATGCCCAATATTTTTATTAGAGAACTCATTTAGAATACAGCCTGGAGCAACACCACTACACATGACATGGCAAAGAAAACAGCCCCTACTTCCCTGGCAGCAGTGTAACCTTCAGGCCACAAAAAGCCTTCAGAAAAGGCAGCAGAAAAGAGTTTGCATCCCACTAGTGAGAAGCAGAAGGTGTAGAGCTGATGAGTTACTGATGTCTTGTGATCCTCAAATAGCAAATGTGGGCCTCAGATCACTGTCAAAGGATCCTTTAACCTCTTCAGCTCAAGAGAGACTGCAGTGGCTAATTATAATTAAAATTTTTGAGAGGTGAGATTTAATGAGCCCTGCACCCTCCCAACTCAACCCTTTTGTTTCTATCCTGTAACAAAAAATTTAGAAAAAAAATCTCACAACATCACAGTGGTTGCAACCCCTGGAATTTCTTCACCAATCTACACTACCAAGCAACTGAAGAGAAAAAAAAAATAAAAACCAAATATTAATTTTTTAAGGCATACTAACTTCTGGGAGATGGCCTCTGGTCAGCAAAAATATCAGGCAGGAAGGCACCGGGAGCTCTGTTTGTACTGCAGTGCATGAATCCATTCTCACAATAGCTAAGAAAAACAAACAGAAAAAAAAACAGAAAAACAGAAAAACAGAAAAACATTTAGTGAAATGGCTTTTAGCTTTCACTCACGCTGATTTTCAGTCAATAGGAAACTTGTCAGAACACAAAACTACACCTCACGGGGGCTGAGCTGTTGCTCTCCATCCACTGTGTCTATCAACATTAACAGCAAACTTCCCTTAAGAGAGTTGATGGGATATAGGGGCATGGTGACCCAGCTGCCTGCTGGATTCATTGCAGCTGCACAGGGATAAAGCAGGGCAAGACAACAGTCAGCTTTGCTGTGGAAAGAGGTAAGAAACCACCTAGTGCCTGAAACTTGGGGTTTTTGTAGTAGAGAGGAAAAGGAGAAAACACTGTTCCCAAAACTGGGCTGGCCCAGCAATTGCAGTCCCACTCCCAGTGTACTGCTACTCAATGTAATAATTAGATGTGCTTTTTAGTAGTTGTATCTTTGACAAGAGGTAATTAGGTTTTAACAGTTAAGAAATGTATCACAGTACATTAAAGTGACATTTTAAAAGCCCACAAAGTAGCTAATGTCAGTAATTAAGCTCCATTTCAAACTGGCAAGGGACAGTGCTTAATACTGAGTAATTCTGAGTAAGGTGACATTTGAAATTACATGGAGAGAGCTGGAACCACAAAACTCACCATTTGGTTTGTTAGAGGCAAAATCTTGCCTTTTTTTAAACCTAGTTTCAGTGGAAGCACAGGAGCCAGCCTAGATAACAACTCAAGCCACCCAAAAATGGGAGTGACGGTGTGCAGGGAAGGCTCACAAAGAGCTCACTTACCACATGGAGACATGATCTGAGAAGACATCCTCTGGCTGGAAGATCTCCCCATCATAGTAACAGGAGCACTGGGCCTTGGGCACACACTGCTCGTGCTCATCCAGGTATTCCCCAGGGGGACAGTAGCAGCCCTCCAGGCAGAGCTGCTCGCAGTGCTCCTCCGGGAAGGACAGCGACCGGCATGTCTGGTTGCACGGTGTCCCACACTGCTGGTACACCTGGCCCTCAGGACAGGCCATTGCTGGTGAAACACACGAGGGAAAGTGGCATTTGATCCAAATCCAGCTGAAGGAAAAGCTGCCTGAACAAGACTGGGATTATAGGTGTTTGTTCAATTTACTCCTCAGTGGAGTGTTACACCATCCACCCTGAACTGCAGCACTGCTGATTTAGACACACAAGCAAAACCTCACTACTTGCAAGTTCCCAATGAATGTCAGGACTGGACTGCAACCCTTGTGATGAAAATCCTGCCACAAAATGTCACGCAGAACATGAAATACAAGCTCTGTCCAACCTGTTATTATTTGGATCACAGTCAGGATAACCTAATTGAAGTTCTCCAGTACGTGAAGGGAACCTACAAAAAGATGGAGTGAGACAACTGACAAGGGCCTGGGGTGACAGGACAAGGGGGAATGGCTGCACACTGACAGCGAAGATTTAGATTGGATATTGGGAGGAAATTCTTCCCTGTGAGGGTGCTGAGGCCCTGGCACAGGGTGCCCAGAGAAGCTGTGGCTGGCCCTGGATCCCTGGTAGTGTCCAAGGTCAGGCTGGATGGGGCTCTGAGCAGCCTGGGACAGTGGAAGGTGTCCCTGCTCATGGCAGGGGGTGGAAATGGATGGTCTTTAAGATTCCTTCCAACCCAAACCATTCCATGATTCCTTGCATTAGGAGCATTACAGGTGTCACATAGACATTCACACCTCCCTGCCTTTGCAACATCTTTAGGGACAATTTGGTCAAAATAAGTGGAAAAGTAGAAGTACTTTTATGCTTTGATAAGCAGGTGTGCTGCACTACTTTATAGCCTCACATCCCTGAAGCACTCTGATTCCTATGGAAACAGGTGCAAATAATGAAGTAATTTAGCAATCATGGAGCCAAACCTTGGGTAATAACGATTTTTGATGATTAATTCTGTAATGTGGAAACTAATTATAGCCTTTGGAGCCATTTTGGCTTCTTAATTTATAAAACCTCCACTTCTACAGGGCTGGTTTTGAAGCATTCACCTCTGCACACATCAGCATCAGCACTAGGTGGCAGTTATGACAACACATTGCAGAAGACAAGACGAGTTCATTTAATCAAGAGCTTAAATTTAACAGGCCTCCTGATGACAAGGATTTTCACTGTCACTTGTAACAACCTTCCACAGCAAACAGTTGGAAGGTGATGAGGAAGGATGTTCAGGGAAGCAGCTGCAAATCAAAGTTGGCACATTTGCACCTTGCTAAAACCAAGATCAAAGGGTTACAGGGAAAGCTCTTCCTCTTGTCATTAAAATCACATCCCAGCAGGACAATCATGAGGCCTCAGCTGAAAGTATTATTCGCTGCACACAAACCTCTGGAAACATGGAACTGGTTTGCCAGATTTCAGATGGGTACATCAGTTTATTAGCATTTCAAGATTTAAAAAAATATGGGATAACTGAGCTCAACATCTTGCCCTACTTTCTATTCAGTGGTATCACTCTCTGTCCACAGGGACAACTTTGCAGTGGATCCCTTTCTTAGAAAAAGCTTTGTAATCCACGGGTGGGAATGGCTTCAAACAGAAAGACAGTAGGTTTAGATTGGCTATTAGGAAGAAATTCTTCCCTGTGAAGGTGGGAAGGCCATGGCACAGGTTGCCCAGAGAAGCTGTGGCTGTTCCATCCCTGGCAGTGTCCAAGGCCAGGCTGGATGAGACTTGGAACAACCTGGGCTAGTGCAAGGTGTCCCTGCCCATGGCAGGGGAGTTGGAGCAAGATCTGTAGGGTCCCTTTCAACCCAAACCATTCTATGATTTTTATTTGCTTATGCACCTCCTAAAATGGTGGAAACATCTCCCATTTTTCCTGTTATGCTTGCCAATGTCATGCTTACACTCCACATCCCAACACACTGCTCTATCCCTTCCCAGAAACATCTGTTTTTAACAGCAAAGAGGCAAGACAACTGATGTGGGAGAGGCCAGCTGTCTGTACACTGTGTAATACACTGTCACTGGGAAAAACCCATCCCATTATTGACAGGAAAAGGAGAGGAAAAGGCAAGGTGCACCTAGGCTCTCTGGATGCCTCCTATAAAACCAAAATAGCTCAATGCTGTGCTCTGCAGCACAGCCCGTCCTGGGAATGAGATGAGAAACAGTAGGAAAGCACTGGAAAAAATGTGTTTGCATCAAACAGCTCATGCAGCTTTTGTGGGTGGGTTTTCAAACCAGACTGAAAGAAACAAACCATGACCAGTTCCTCAAGTAACATGAGGTGAAAACGTTACCACCTCTGGGTGAAGGTGCACCCTGTCAGGACTAGATTTAACACAGCTCCTCCACTCTGCTGAGGCTCACCATGTGCTGTAGCCATCCTCAAATGCTGCTCAGAGCCTGCCCTTCATTCCCTACTTGAGCACTGTTGGATTTATCCTACACAGATCCTCTAGCAGAAGCCATGCAAAGCCACCAACAGTCCCAGCACTACCACATTAAGGAAAATAGTGCGTTTATCAATGTGTCCTAAAGTCTGAAGAAAGATCTAGGGACCTGTAAACTGATTCCCCTGTGCCACAGAACAATATATACATACATATCCACACACAGGACAGGTAAACATAGAAATTTTTAGGTTGGAAAAGACCCTCAGAGAACTGAATCCAGTCATTAATTCCACACTAACAAGTCCACCACTAAGCCATGTCCCTAAGTGCCACATCCATGTGGCTTTTAAATACCTCGAGGGATGGTGGCTCAACTAGCTGTCTGGGCAGTCCATGCTAGTGCTTGACAACCTCTTCCATGAAGAATGTTTACATAAAACATAACCTAAGCCTCCCTGGTGAAACCTGAGGCCATTTCCTCTCCTCTTGTCCCTTGCTCCCTGGGAGCAGACCCTCATCCCCACCTGGCTGCCCCCTCCTGTCAGAGTTGTAGAGAGTGTGAAGGTCCCCCTGAGCCTCCTTTTGTCCAGGCATGAAGAGATTGGCTCTGGTGCTTATTCATGGTGGGCTGCAGGGGTGTGACTCAGGTCTTAAATAATCCAACTGCAACTGAAATAATTTCAAAGACAGAGGAGCTGAATGCACTCAACAGCTTGACACACAGCAGAAATGCTGTGCTACACCAATGACTTTGCTCCCTGACACTTATCCACTCCAAATCAAGCAAACTGGCTCTGTCAAGTCATTTCCCAAGAAACGGAATCTCTGGGGATGAAGGCAGGGGTGGAGCACACATTCAGTGCACTGGGCCATCAGCACAAATTACACAACCTGCACATTCACATCTCAAGCCCATTAAAAAAGAGGGATTGCTCTCCTTCATGTGACAGCAGATGTCTAGGGCACCAGGATTATTTAATGGGGGCTGATGGATCTGCAATCAGGGGAATCGTCACTTTGTGAGAGCACAAAGCTCTCTGTAATGCACAGAAAGGAGGAAGCAGCTCTGCACTATTAAAGATTAATTGTGAAAATTGACTTGTTCAATTACAGAAAGAGCAATGGGGCATTATCACTGCTCTTTCTTTCAGCCTCCAGACCTGCAGAGTTCTGAAAGGATTTTTATTACATTACTGTTCCACTATCTGAACATTCACATAAACTGGGTAAAATATTATAAAGCCATGGAGCAGTTTAGTATAAACTGGGTTTCTTCTCATTCACAGCAAACATGCTCCAACCTGCAGAAGCTGTGGTTACTGACCTTACAGACCCTACTAGGTTGAAAGCCAGTGACCTCTCTCTTTTCCACTTTCACCACACTCAGTTTATAAATGCTTTCCCCACCCTCTGTTTGGGAAGAAGCAGCAGAACAAATCTGGAGAGCTGCCAAGCACACATGCTTCTCTCCCAAAATTTCAATTGTCTTCTTTCCTTAATAACAAAGTGGCTCAGGAAAATGGAAAAACATTCACTTGACAAATATTTATGGGAAAAGTATGTCTTTGCTCAATCAGAATTACATGGCAATAGATTTTTTCCGACCACATTGACCTAACAGAAATAAAAGAAATGAAAGCTGTTGGATTCTTCTGCTCTAGCCTCTTGGCAATTTGGCTATTAATCTTGCTCTGGATAAGAAAGAAATCAGAGAGGTTGTGGGACCTCTGTCTTTGGAGATATGAAAAATTTGCCTGGGCAAGACCTCAGCCAATCTACAATAATTTAGCCCTGCTGTGAGCAGGGGTGGTGCCACAAGACTGCCAAAATTCTCTTCTGATAAAGTTTGTCTCGCCCTTTTGTGCTTCCTCCATAACCCCACGTTCAGCTAAAGGCAGGAGTCACTCATGAGGTCAGGACCTGGGAAGCCTGGGCCTCAAAAGAAAGCAATTCATGGATTACCACAAACTACTTGGGAAATTCCTACCCTGGGATATTCAGAAAGTTTCCAGCTGAGTAGCTGAAAGTGGGAATCCAGGCAAAAGCTCCGTGGAGCTGTGTCAGATCACTGCTTCTCTCCCCCAGTGCCAACCAGTCCCTGGGAGCACCTTTTGTACCCTTACTAGCATAAGGAAGAAAGACACACCCTCATCATTTGCCATAAGCATTATCTGCCATCTCATTCTATATCCTTCAACCAACATGGCCAGAAAAATCCCTTCAGGACAAGGCAAAGCAGTGGGTTTTAGCAGCACTGCACTTACGGCAGAAGTCGGGCTGTCTCCACTGCACCAGGATGTTCTTCCTGGCACAGGCTGCTGCGTAATTGGCAACGGCAGAGCACAGGCAATCCTTGCCACTGGAGCAGGAGCACACATCAAAGCGGCAGTTCTTCACGTAGGGAGCGGGGCTGACCTCAGGGTGACAAGGTTCAAAGGCAGAGGACAGCAGAACTGAGCAGGAATCCTCAGCATATTTGGCTATAAAGAGAAAAATTACATGCTCGGGCTGAGTGGCTTTCAAGGAAAGCCAGGAGAGCCACAGTAAGCATTTTCTTTCCCTTTTATAAAAGAAAAAAAAGAAACCAACAAACCAAAAAACAAACCACACAAGAATAAAACAGGATCATAGCACCACAGCTCATATGTCATGAGCTCTACGGAAAGAATCATGTTTCACTAGTAAAACAAATCAAGGAAAAGCAATGCTTTTATATTCTCTTAGCACTATTTCTGGTGCTGTAATTCCTTTTACAGGGCCTCTACTTTCTGCTGCCTTTTTATATTTGCAAAGTTAAACCAATTTTTGCTTTCAATTTTCACCAAATATTACATTTTCCTTAGGAAGCCTGCATCAATACAAGTCTCTCAGTGGGGTTTTTTTTGTTGCTGTTGCTTATTGGGGTTTTTTAAACATATATTACAGCCACCCTGCTGGTAATGTAAGCAACATTAGCTTCTTCTCTTTTTTTTTAATCTAAGTGGAAGATCACCATTTGCTGCCCACATTAATTTTGGATAGAGTTCAGTACCTAAATGAGGATTGAGATTGCAGGGGTCACTGTCTTGTTTTAACAAGTCCTGGCAGTCTGCATTGAGCTTCCAGGAGTTTCCAAAGTCTTCCAGAAGGGATTCCACCATGCCAGAAGGTGTAAGAAAGTCATCCCCTTGGTTCCCATTGTAATTTCCACACAGCCCACACATCCTTTCAGAATAGACTGGAGACACCTAAGGAACACAACATTAGCATCCTCCAGAACAGGTTACCACTGGAGAGCAATATTTTTTTAAGGAATTAACCACATACAATTTAACAGTCAAGAAAATTCTCCAACACACATCAAAATACTACAGACACAATGTCATCCTACTATATTTTTAAACTTTGAACAAGAATGCTACTATTAGTGGCTGTAGGACAATTTTTGCACAGTACAGTGAACTTCAGATGGTGACAAAAATAGTTTATTTTTATGCCTTGATCATGAGTCCAGTTTAGTCTTTCCCCATTGTCTCCCTTCACTCATATAAATGAGCAAAGCAATAGTGGGGGTTGCATTTTTTTAATGTAATTCTGATGGCAATTTGAGGAAAGATATTGCACCTGAGAGCATTTCATATTTTAAAGGAAAATTGAATAATGAATAAAATCTAAACAGGCTGTTTTATCACAAAACTGAGGCAATATTGCAGATGTTTCCCTCAAAACTGAGAACCATGGATAAAATAAGGAATAAACTACTACCCCTAAAGCTATTTCACATTAGAGCTTCCTCCTGCCTAGAGGAACTTCAGGCATGCTAAAAGCCGAATTGCCAACAACCTATGAGAAAATGCACTTTTCACCCTGTTTTATTCCTGCTTCAAATCAAGGGGCAGCTGAAAGGTGACCCTAAACCTACAGGTAAACAGAGAGAAATCTCCTAAGCAACATCTGCAACACTAAAGCACCAATACCTTTTATTTTGGTAGGAACTGTCAGTTTCTGTTAGGGGTAAAGCTCTGGTACATTACAAGTATTATAAACTACTCAGGAGCTTTAAGGCTACATTAGCGCCCTGTATCCATACAGTAGAGTGCTAGTTCAGGCAGGCTTGCAGGAATAACAAGTGAAACAAACCAAAAGAAGTTAGAAAAAAAAGCACATTTTTAAAGAAAGCTGGTTTTCTGTATAATTAAAAATAAAAGACATCCTCCAAAATATAACCTACCTAATACTACCCACTGTTCCAACACAGGGGTCAGAGAATAAATATGGAAAATCAGAAAGAGCAGTGAGTTATTAGTGGATAAATATCCTTACTACTAAGAGTACTACTACTACTACTCTTTCACGTATCATGCAGATAGAACAATGACTCACACAAGTCCAAATTCTGGTGTACTTTGTAGTGGAAGCTCAAATCACAAATATCAAGCAATCACAGAAAGGGGAGTCTTCTTGAGGAACACAGAAAGAATTTTTGCCAGAAAACAACAAGGTAATGGAAGTGTATCACTTCCTCCAATTGTCAGCAATGCTTGGCAACAGGTCAGTCTATAAATCCAGCATAAAATAATTCTCCAAAAGCAATTAAAAAAAGCTTTAGATGTCCAGCAAGGGAAAAAGCAGACAATTGGAGAAACTTACACTGCTTTTATGGGTAGAGGATCTGGAGCAGAAAATTAGGTTTGTTTTCAGTGAGACAAAAATATTTGCCAGGTTATATGTGTCTCTGACCAGGCAAAAAAATACTTTGAATACTGAGGAAAGCCAAAACTCCTGCCAAGGGACTGAAGTGAATTATTCTAAGCTCCAAAAGAACTTTTAAGACCCTTGGAGCACAGAGAAACAGGTTAAATGAAGACAACAACCACAAACCCACAGATGCTTTCTAAAATTATTCCAGACTTGTCTTATTTGTTTTCTTTTCAGCTCTTGAGCCCAATTCTGAACTAGCTTTCATAACCCTTTGCACTGCACCAGACATGACATTTAAGCCAGATTTTGGGGCAGGCAAGGAGAATGCAAAACCAGTGCCATGGTTCAAGGAGAGCAGTGTTTAACACCCAGCAGAAAATCCAAGGAAAATTGGTTTTCATGGCAAAACTTCTCTCAGTGAGCAGACACCTGCTACAAGGGGCGTTCAAAGGCAGCAGGGCTGTGGTTACAGCTTCCTTACAGATCATTTCTGTTAAAGCTGGCTCAGCTATCTCTACACTCTGCTGTGTCTGCAGCACTTACAAACCCTAATTGTTAATCAAGGCTGACTTCAAACATTCCTCACAGTAGAAGGAGCATGCAACACATCTTCTACGAGCTGATTTCTTTTTCCTGGAAATTATGAGTAACTGTGTCCCTGGAGACATTTTCTTCCCTTATTTAAAGCTGCTCACATCCGTTGTTTTAGACAGGGCAAATAAAAATAAAACTCCAGTTTGGAGGGTATCTGCTGAACGAAACACAAAACTGTTAATGGTTAATAATGGCCATCATTGCTCACAAAATGAAAGAAAGAAATAAAAATAAAAGAAAAAAAAAGAAAAAAGCTACCAAGTTGCTGTAAGATGAAATGCTTGTTTCTGGAATAGAAAAGGACCTGTATATCACTCTGGGGGTAGCAAAAGAGAAAGGAATTTCTAACATGCAACACAAAGCAATTTCTGACTTCAGACAAGAAAATCTTTGAACCTGTTTGGGTGGAACAAGACAGGGCAAACAGGCAGAAATAAAACAGACAGAGAAAGTACCTTCACTAGGAGTTCTCCATGACCATCCCAGTCAATCTGCAAATCTTCCCCATAGGTGAGGCGAATGGAACTTCTCACCATGCGCTGGACACGGAGAGCACCTGAAGGTAACCACAGTGCCAGTGATCTTTACAAGATACAGTGGCAGGACAAGGGGGAACAGCTTGAGACTGACAGAGAGAAGGTTTAGATTGCATATTAGGAAGAAATTCTTCCCTGTGAGGGTGCTGAGGCCCTGGCACAGGCTGTCCAGACCTGGACATGCCCTACTCCTGGCAGTGTTCCAGGCCAGGCTGGATGTGGCTTTAAGCAACCTGGGATAGTGGAAGGTGTCCCTGCCAATGGCAGGGGGTTGGAATGACATCATCTTTAAGGTCCAAACCAAATAATTTTGTGATTGCATGATTTCAAGCTTCTAGCTGAAAAATAATTTCAGAAAGAACAGGCCAACAGCAGTTTTCACAAATCTCACAAGTGAAGACCAGCTTGATTCTCCTGATTTTAGAGGAGCCAGGAGGTTCCAGAGGACACATCTTGATGTGTCAGCTGCATGCAGAGAAGCCAAAATGACAGAGCTTCTAGAAGAGACTGCAAGTGAGCATTTGGCATTGAAAACACTTTCTGACTGAGCTGGGCTAAGGCATGTCTAAAACCACCACGTAGGAGCCTTTGAGTGGCTGGCCAGAGGAAGCCCATGTGAACACACCTTGCAGCAGAGGGATCTGTATGTCCTGTCCATTCAGTGAAACTCCTCCTCCGTGTTTCATTTTGATGATGCTGTTGTCCATATCCCGGATCCGGACAGAAGCTGAGCGAGTGCACACGGCATCAGGATCATCTGCACACTGCACAGAAGGGAAAATCTGCCTCAGACCTCAAGTTTTCACTTTCTTGGTGACTTCGTTGCAGAAGCATTTTGGCCTCTAATTTGGGAGGTGTTGAGCGGCATGCTTGTTTTACAGATTTGATTTTTGCATCCCACAAACACCAGGCTGGCAGCCTTCCCTCCATTATCTCACTAATCCCACGGCAGGGAGCTCCCTGTCTCAGACCTGGGAAGGGATCTGTGGGTGTTCCACCTCACCCCCAGGAGTGCCCATGGCAGTGACCAGCCACCCAGTTGTGGCAAGAAGGCCACCTGCTCCACACAGCCTGGGAAACAGCCACGCATTTCCCATTGCCAGAGACTCCTGGGGTGGTTATTTTCATTTTCCCAGCTGTGGGTTTCCCAAATGAGGAGCAGGGATTGCGGGGGCCCCATGTCTCCTCCCTGGTTGCGAAAGGGAAGTTTCAGTGGAAACCTGTCCTGCAGGTTCCCAAGCACTGATGACCTCAGAGCTGCACTATCAGCTCTCTAATGCAGGAGGCAGAATCAGATGGAGCACAGAACTGTCACAGCCCATTTCTCCAAAGCCTGCAACTTCCCTGGTGCTGCTGGACAGGCTCCTTCCCTCCTGTTAGCCTCTTGCCTCCATTGCACCTCTCCCTGCCTTCAGTTCCTCTGCCCCCATCACCTTTCTTCCCCTCTGCTTCCTTCAGGGTCCTTTCCAGTCTCCAGATTTGCTCACCTTTTCCCAAGCACAACTGGTTGATTCATTTCATGACAGGGTTAACCCCCCTGTGACATCCCCCTTCAAGGTGTCCATCCCTCCCTGCACTGGCCTGGCTCCCTTTTCTGCCACTCAGCTGTCTCTCACACATCCCTCAGGGGAGACAGCAAACAAAGCCAGGAGCTGCTGTCTGGCTACAAAAAAATCACCAGCCAATCTGACTCAATGGGAAGCACTGCTCTGCCAGTGCACTCTCCCTGTGTCCAAGGAAATGTCCTTTCCCCACGGGCATTAGGGAGGCACTAGCAGCCAAGGTGCTTTGCAAAGTGTACACCCTTGCCTCTGTATGTTTGTTTGTTCAGCTGGCAAAGAGTCAGCAAGGGCCCATTCTCCAAACCTCATCACGAGTCTCCAGCAAAACACTTATTAACTAAGGAGAAAGACTGCATCTGTATTTTAAATTAATTATCTCATAGGGAAATTGCTTCTGTTGGCCTGTGCATCTGCAATTCATCTCATAGTCCCACAGCCCTGCCCTCTCTCTCAAGAGCATGTGCAGAGGCACAGCCAAGGCTGCTGTTACCTGCACCGTCTCAATGATCACAGAGAAGGAATTTTCCACGCAGTCCTTGGCAAATAAGTACTGGCAAATGCCGCTGAAGGTGAAATACTTGTTGTCAAAGCTTTTGAAATGGGACTGGCCGGTGACAGAGCATTCCCCTGGAAAAAGCAAAGAGCCGTTAATATCCCAGTGCCAGTTGCGAGCAAAATCCTGCTCGGCCCCCACAAGCCTCTGAGGGGGAAGAGCAGCCCTGGTGGAACAAGTTGTACAAGGCACAAGCTCCCCACAACCAGAAAGCACCAGCAAGATCCTTATCTCACCATTTATTCCCTTAAGGCATTAGCAGTAGTAAGAGAGGAACCAACAACAGCAGGGGGAACATGGAATAAATTGCAGTCAAGAGCTGAAATTTGTGCCTATGGAAAAGACTATATTCTTTTGTTGGGCTGCCTTGAACACCAATGTTCCGACATTAAAGTAAAAATACCTTATGAGAATGAAGATAATGTCTCTAGGAGTTCTTCCAAGCGTAGAATTTACATTGGACTTTACCCTGAACCATTAGCTCAACTAACAGAAAGTTAAAAATAATTCTATAGTTACAAGAGCTACATCTAAAGTTCTTACAGAATAATGTGAAAGCCTGGCTTGACCACCTTTCTCCTGCAAAAAGGAGCTGTATATACACATTTGAAGATGTTTTGGTAAGCTGTGGTTTTTCACTTCCAGGAAAGCAGTATCCAGATACCACAGCTGGGATTTAGTACCCTGTTAAGCAAACACACAGAGAGGCTCCAACTCCACAGAGCTTGCAAAGAAAACCTTCCATATGAGAAGACCACCATACTTAGAGATGATCCTATGGCAAACAGGGTGGGAAGCCACTTCCTCATCCAGAAAGAAATTCAAGTGCTGGGCCTGCCTTGACCATCAGCAGACAAATGATGGAGAAAGGTTAAATGTTACAAGCTGGCAGGTGAGCTCCATAAATTATTCTCTTCTCACTGCCTTTGAGTCCCACAGAAGATTTGCCTAATGAACATCACGTGGACATTTCCCTCTTCAGCATGTTATTCAGTGTTTACTGTCTTAAACCAGCTTGTGCTAAAGCTCAGACCCTGATGATTACCAGCCTTGCACAGCTCTGATTCATCCTAAGAGAAGTCCTGCACCTCTGAGATGTTTGTCACCCCTTGGAGTTTGAATTTCAGGGCATTCTCTGCAACAAGGACATGTTTGCAGCACAGAAAACTGAGGACTGCTATCCAAGACCAGTCCCAGCCTTTGGCATTGCTCCTGAAAGGGAAATTTCTTCCCTGTGGCCAAGTCTTTTCTTATGGGTCCCTCTGTCTATTCCATTCGATGTAATGCATCCCATTAAACTTCCTGAAACCTTCTGCCTTCTTAATTATTTCCACTATGATATCAGCTTGAAAGCCTCTTGGTAATGCCAGCCAGCTCCAGCTGGGGATCCACCTTATCACCAAACTTACAGCTGGGCTATTCATTACCACAGTATGAAAGAAGTCTTTAACGACAAAACAGTTGGTCAAAAAAGCAACTCATACAAACTCTAGGTAGTTGTGTAAGTACATAAATTTTCTGGACACATGATTTTAGAAATATCTGTGGTAACTAACCCACAATAAAAATATGCTGCAATATTGCTTCATGTAGAGACAAACAGCACAGGTAACAATATAAATTTGGCTGTTCTGAGAGGCTTTGCTGCCCTCCCATACTGTCTCAGTACAGTTTATATTGTTGGTAGGCACATGTACAACAGCTGCATGTGCAACCTCCAGTCTTGAACAAGCCTAGCAGAAAATTGACTTAGATATATTGGCAGAGGTATAAAAATAAGCTGCCTTTCTTTTCCATTTCTGTTCATTTGGAACAGCCTCCCAATTCAGAAAAAGGGAGCAATGCTACATTCCCTCCTGCACAGAGCTGGATACCAACATCTGTTTACAAGCCTCGATACCAGATTTATCTTCACTTCTGTAATCACTGTGAAGCAAACATGGCTAGAATTAAGGATAAAAATTTGGAGTACTCATCATAGTCCAGAGAGCAAGGACATTAAAAGCTATAACCTAAGTGAAGCCTGAAGTTAGAAAAACACCTATTTCTTGTCTGTAATCGTGTTGCTGCCCATTAGCTAAAAGACATAACAATCAGCCTGGGCTGTGTCCTTGAGGCTGTGTTTTAGGCTGTGAGATTCCTTGCACTAGGAGAGGTCCTTAATGAACAAGCACAAGGCACAGCTCACTAAAAAAGTCATCTCTGTTTGAATATTTGCATACACCACTCCCCATCCTCTTCTTAAAAGCACTGATGTTTTGGGGGAAATTCTCTTTTGGTCTAAAACAGGAGGAAACGGAGCATTGATGGGTCAGGCAAGTTTCATATTACTAGAAAGAGACAGATTTATGATAGAACACTTAAAGACTGTTGCAACTCTCCTAATTTGTGAAGGTTGCACAGACTCATCCCAACAAAAAACCACCAAACTCACCAAATCTGCTCTTCTCCTGTCCAGCCATAACACCAGGAGTTAGGAGGAAAAGGAGCAGGAGCACCTGCAGAGCTGCCTCTCCAGTCTGCCAGCACCCATGGAAGGCAGGGCAACCACCTTCTCCCTGGGGCTGCAGCTCCTTCACCCACAACATGACCACGAGGGAATTGCCATGGTTAGAATGGTATAATAAGAAATTGTACCTGGTCAAAGAAAGCCAGGAGTGTTCCTCTACCTAGAAGCCAATCTTCTGAACATACAGACCCTTATAATTGGCAAACTAAAGAATCAAAACAGGAACTGTCCTTCTCACCAAACTGGATTTTTCATTGCTACACATAAACCACACAGGGCAATGTCTGACTTGTCTCAGGAGAACTTAAAAGTAGGATCCCAATTGGATTGTACTGGAGCCAGAAAGGAAGAACAAAGTTGTTTTTTTATTTTTTTCCCCTCCCAAAAATCGAAAGTGGAGCATGAGTGGTAGAGATGTAGGTAAGGCTTGCCTCTCAAAACCTGAGAATAGTAAAGCCAACATACCTGGGCATTCCCCATTGCTGCAGATCCATGTGCCACGTCGACAAATGCTAGGAAAGAGATAGTGGCAAGTTAGGCAAGAGTTCATGAATTCAAACCTTCTGTTGCATATTTTTCCCAAAAAACTGAAAATAGGCCTCTGTTCCAGGGAAGTTAGATCAGTCCCCAGCATCCTTTCCATCTCCCATAAACTCATTTCTTCATTTATTCAGCCCTTCTTACCATCATTTGACAGCAACTGCTGGTAATATGAATGGGTATGGTTGCAAAACTCAAAGACTTCTGTTTCTCCCTGCCAAAGCTCTGTGTTTAATGGAGTTTTCAGCTATATTCCACTGATGTGGAATGAGTTTTCAATGCAGTTCTCAAGGTGCATCTATCAATACCACAGAATCACAGGGGAAAAAAGTTTGAAGATACTTCTACAAAAATCATTTACTACAGTCCCCAACTCAGAGAATGCAATGACAAAGCTGGATCAGGTTGGTGAGGACCTTGCCCATTTGAGTTTAGAAATAACCAAGATGAGGTCCCACAGCCTCTCTGGGCAGCTGTCCCAGTGCAGCACTGGGGAAGGGGGAAGAATTTTTCCTTGTGCCAAAAGAGAATTTCCTTTGCAGCTTGTGTCCATTGCTTCATACTCTTTTGCTATTTGCCTCTGAGAAGAGTTTGAGCTCATCTTCTTCATGGCTCATCTTTAGGTAGTGGAAAGTTCCCTCATTAGCCCTTAAACAAATCTATTCCCCTTTTCTCCTTCTCACATCAAACTCCCCGACTGTGATCACCCCCAGTGTCCTCCACAAGCCTCCCTGCACTCCTTGCTTCAAGAGCTGCTATATTCTTCTCATTCCTTTCATTATCTCAGCCCTTGCAAGCCATTTGTGGGGAGGCAGTTATTGAGGATGTTAAATGCAGAGTCAATGGAATGACATTCTCCACAGCAGTATCAAGTCTGAATAACAGGAAGCAATAACAAAAAACAAGCAATAAAAAAACCCAGCCTGTCAGGCAGCACTGATCTCCCCAGAGCACTAAAGCTGAACAATGTGGCCAAGCTCAAAGCTGCAGAGGGCTCCAGGGAAAAGACAAAAATGCTAATGTCATGGTTATGGTTCGTGTTCTGTGACACATGGTGCAGGTAAGGAAAAGTTTCCAATTAACAGGGATGATACATAGACCACCTTTCTCCTGCATATCATGGTCTCCACTGAGGCCTCCTCCTGTGCTCTAACTGGAAACATATGAGTGAAGAGTTGTCCAAACTCCTTGCACAAATATGTCCACACTTAACACAAAACCAGATCAGGAACACATGAGTAATTCCCCTTCCTTTCTTTAAAGTGCTGGTCTTCCCCTCCAGTCCGGTACTCAGAAGTGAAAGAAAAATGGTGAGCCATGCTAGGACTCATTAGCCTTGTGACAAGTTCCAAGGACGTGCCTTAGGCTAACTCCTCTTGGAAAGAAATGGGGTTTAGAGGTTAAATACATGTAGGAAGTCCAAACAAAGACAGCACTGCTGACCCTACCCAGAAATGGGAACCTGCTGGTCTGTCTTATCCACAGGAAACAGGGAGTTCTCTGCTCTTTGAAGGACTGTGACCTTCAAGTTGTTCTATCAGATCAAATATCCCTTTAAAAACAGAGCTGATTTTGCTTTTGTGAACAGCCCACTTCTTGGAAGGGGCTGGCAATTCCAATAAGAGAGCAAGTCCTTTGCCAGTGAAAGGCAATTTTTTAAAAGGTAGAGAGATTTCTAGAAAGATAACCCCAAACAGTCACTGAGCAATGTGCAGTGCTTATCTACAGCAACCACAGCAGAGCAGCACAGGGTTTACCATGAGTTGCAGTCCTGGGAGATGGTGAAGCCAGGAGGATAATGTTTTCCAGAGTGGATGCAGGAGCAGTCAGAGCTTTCAATGCAGTGTTCACCATCAAGCAGCAGCCCCTCTGGATAGGTCAGGTAGCATCAGACACACACACATCACACACAGGGACAGAAACATAAATACAATTAGATTTTCTTGTTCTTCACATGCTTTGGCAAGACTTCATATGTTATTATCCATACTTAGTCACAGAGAGCAATAAAAAAAATGAGGCTTGCCAAAAAGCATCACAGGTGTCTGCTTTCCTTCTAGTGCTGCCTCTCCCTCAGACATGCTGAACAAAGCATTCCGGGTGCTCCCAGAAAAGCTCTTTGCTTAGCACATCCTCAGGTCCAGAACACATACTGGGACATAGACAAATCAAACATAAGGAGCACAATCAAAGCTGATCAGAGCTGGTCTGGAACCTGACTGTTGGGAAAACCATGAACTTCACTGGCTGCAGAAAAGGGTGTCCACCACAGCTCTTGGATTTGTCATAAGAAAACCAAGGATGAAGCAAAGTAGGGAATGAAGAAACAAATTTGGACATCATGTAAGTCTAGCAGAGAGGGTCTGAGAGAAAGAAGCCACTTCTCAACTTCAGCAGAGACAAAAAGCAAAAGGGCCAACTTCCCAATTTGAATCCAGCTGCTGAGGTTTCCACATTACTCAACTCTAATTACCTGCTCTATATAGAGACTTCTTAATCTGACAAAGATAAACAGAGGCCCAAAAGAGTTACAAGTCTTGTCTAAGATAGAAACTTGTCCTTTCTTCTATTGCTAGTTTATAGTGCTTTCTATTCAAACCCAACATTGAGAGATAGATGATACTCCTCCATTTTTGAAAGAGCTGCTCTGGCAAAACATTTGTTTCTTGAACACCCCTCTCCCTTCTCTTTGAGGGACTCCTTCCAATCACCTCCTGAGATTTTGGCTCTTCTCCCTGGCAGCAGCAGTCATCACTGACACAGGTAAGTCTCTTTTCTCCCATTCTTCCCATAAAGCTGCCTGGAAAGATCTTGGCTGTTGAGAAAATCCTTCCAGTGAGAGATATTCACAACAAGATCTGAGCATTTGAGAGTGCTGTGGCTCTCCAGAGAGCACAAGAAAACAGAATGCCTGCCCTTTTTCCTGCCAAGTGTAATTCCCTTTGCAACAATTAATGTAACTGTGTGGGGCATTTAATGGAGGGAAAAAAAAAAAAAAAAAGAAAATGCATTTGTCAAACAGATCCTTCAGATCCTGTTTACTCTTGGAGCACTAGGGGGAAGCTAAGTGAAGATATCATCCTCATCCTAAATCCCTTTAGTCATCTGTCTGATCCTCCTGGTTTTCTATTAGACTTAAATGAAGGTACTTCCCTTTTGGCTGTGCAACAAATAAAAGCAAAAGTTTTGAACTTCTGATTGTTATTTCTTTCCATGCACTTCTTGCCACTCATCTACTTGTTCCTCATGCCCCTGCTTCTCTGCTCCTCAGTTCCTCCCCCCTTAGACCTTTCCTATGCTGAACAGACCAAGGCACCTACCAAAGGAAAAGTATAGCAAAAGCCTTTGTGCAGCCAGTGAATTAATCTCCTTTGGCTCTTCCCAGCACTTCCAGAACTGCACAAATACAGTTTCTGGATCCTTCACAACAAAATAAACTCCTCAGTATGGTTACATAACCAGTTACCCACCATGTGCACCTTCCCAGGTCCTGCCAAACCTTTGAACCTCCAGAGACTGGCAGCTAAATGGGAAACTACTAAACTCTGAATGCAGTAACTCCTCAAATGAGGCTGACATTGTCATTACTGCCTTATTTTGGATACCAGAATCTCTGCACCTCCACCACACTTGGCATCTTATACAAGGGCACAGTAAACACCTTGGTGCATTCACAAAGCCCAGACAGGGTGACATGCAGAGACAAACAAACAAAACCCCCAATAAACAAACACAAACAAAAAACAGCTAGAAATGGAAGCATATGCAGTTTCGGAGCCAGGAATCAAACTCTCCTCCTGCACTTGTTCTAAGTACAACAGACAGAAAAGGAAGATTGATGTGGCTGGGCTGCTCCTTTTAATCCAATCAGATATCCCGTATGGAAGATTCAGTAAGAAGTGAAATTATTCACTTAAAATCATGAAGATCTTTGAGATTGCAGTGCAAGCTCTACATGTACTGTTTTTCCACAAGAAATTCCTTCCATGGATTCTCTCTTGTTTCTTCCTCTAACCCAAGTGATTCAGAAGGAATACATCAAGGGTCAGCAGTCCCTCACCAAGAAATAAAGGCAATCCTAGAGTATTAAGCTGGTACTGATTTTCACAGAAACATTTACTTTTTAGTTGGGTCTGAAAAATGGCCCTTTCATGGAGTCAGCATACAGGCACTACAGAAACTGGTTTATTCTAGGGCACGGTCCCAGAAAAGAGAAGTGTTTCTGATTTCAAGAAAATTTAAGGGAAGACACAGCTTTCCTTCTTCTAATAAAATAGGTAGCCTGACTGCCAAATGTTTCTCTGTAAATAACCCAGTAAACAAATTACCAGGGCAGCTGCAGCCATCAACACATTGTCCATGACACACTTCATTGATATTCAGGCTCTGGCAGGTTTTGGTACATGGGGATACACACTCCTTATATTCCATGCCAACTGGACATCTTGGCCCTGAAACAATCAAAAGAAATTAGAAATGCAAATTCCTCAATAACTCTTAAACCAACAAATCCCTTAATTATCAAAGGATGAACCACAGAGATACAAAAGGCCATGTCAGCTTCCAAACGATTACTTCTTTTTTAGAAGCAGAACATCTGAGAAATATTTGATTTTCAGTTTGCTGCAGTAACATCTATCAGATAGCACAGCAAATACTCAGAGGTTAAAGTCAATTTGTTTTCTAATAAATTGAGTCTTAATAACTAAGCCCAAGTGCATTAAGAATAATGAAACCCGAGGAGAAGTTTTGCAATAATATCTAAGTAATGTGGGCATACATGTTGTTCTGTACCTTTAAGCTATACATTACTCCCCTTGTTTGTGAAATTATATTGTTTGGCGTTTCCAGGGAGAACCAGGAGACAGCTAAAACTCTGAAATCCCATCCTCCTTCTTCCAGAGAACCAAGAGTACAGGATAACACCCATGCCCTGGTATGTCCCCTGCTGTCATTATCTAGGCCAGGCCATTATGCAAACACACGCTGTCACAGCCATTCCTTCTCTTCAATGCACACACATACCATACCCTACAGGACTGCGTGGGCATGGAGTGGGAAGAAAAGGTTAAGGCTTGCCCTTTCCAAGCAAATCCTCTGCTGAAGAGGTGGGAGTGTAACAAAGGAGTGGCCTTGCCCTTGGTGCCCTGGGCTTGGGCACCAGCTCACACTTGCACAGTGTGCCCAGCAGTGGAGCTCTTCCCAGTCAGTGGAGCATTCCACACCTCCATCATCATCACCATCATCTCCTGAGAAAGCACCACAGCACAGCTGAACAGTGATAGAAAATGAAGCTCCTGCTGTGGCAGTGGGACACTTCCCTCTTTCCTGACTCAGGAGAGGAAAAAAAAAAAAAAACCACCAAAAAAAAAAAAAAAACCCCACACCTGTGGTGCTTGGGAATTCAAGGGTTAGAAAGGAGCTCTAAAGCTCCTGGGATCACAGAAAGGCTCATTTCACCTGTGGCTTTTAATCAGACTTACAAAGAGCCCCAGAAAAATGGGTTCTCTGGCTCACACCCTGAGCAAGGAGATGAGCTTTGATAGATCCCTTTTATGTCTCAGTGGAAAGGTAATAAATTACTGCTAGAAATCAGAGTGTATAACCCTTAGAACAAGTGGCTGGCAGCACCTTTCTGCCCTAACAACAGTCTCAAGGCACAGTTTTCTTCAGTGGCCAACAGCAGAACATCTTTACCAGAGAACAAAGTGTTGTCAGTAGAAATCAGTTTACCCCATGAAATCAATTTACACAAACGTCCCAAGGAAACTGGCTTTTCTCCTAACAAAAAACATGAGAAAAATCACTGAGAACACAATACTAGGGGACTTCTTTAATTTTTTTTTAATGCTTTGTATTAAACCAGAGTTCTCCAGTGGAGGTAGCAGCAGGTACAAGCATAACTTGTCCCCTATAAACACAATCCATCTCAGTTAGTCTATGCACTTCCTTGTTGCAAAATCTCAGCAGAGATGCAATCAGGACCTCTGAACTCAGCAAAATTAGGCTAATAAAGGCAACAGTTCAAGATACAATCAGGATCTCTAACCCAGAAAAAAACTGGCTTAGAAAAGGCAACATCACCATTTCAGTGTGATTGATTCGAGCAAATAAAGGGTGAAACAATTGTCTTTTTGAAAAAAAATGTCAGAACATTTCACAAGGATGCTGACTTGAAAAATACAGGCTGGATAATGCCACACATCTGACCCATATGTGAAATAGCACCCAAACCTCCTGGTCTATACCTTCATGTATCAAATAAGCCTTCATTGATGGTGTAGGCTGTGGTGGGACATGTGACAGCTCAGGATCATCTTCACATATGGCTTAAACAACACTGCTTTAGGGGCAAAAGCTTCAGAAAAATGTGGTGGGGGGAGCTTCTAGGAAAAAAACTGCCTTGGGGTAAAAACTTCTGGAAAAACATGGAGAGTTAAAAGGGGGAGTGAGCAAAGGCACTTCCTTTAAATGGAAGTGATGGGCAGTTGAGATTTTAACCAGCCAGGCATGAACCACCCTCCTAAAAAAGCACCAGCTGCTTTCAGCTGCAGGACACAAGTCTTCAAGACAGGCATGATCTGACTGGGGATGGGAAGCCTACAATAAATCTGGCAGCTTACTGCACGAGCTCTCTTCAGGCCACCCCTCCAAAATCACTCCTTGGTGAGCACAGGTCCTGGCGTACTCCAGGAAGGCAGGGCAGTGACAGTCCCTGCCCTGGGGACAGGAACAGATGTCCCTTTCACAGAGGCTGATGTAGGGCTCAGGATCCACCCGATGGTGGCACCGGGAGAAAATCAGAGAGGTGCTCAGCAGCTGGCAGGTTTCCAGGACATCCTGCAGGACAAGTGAGGGCCAAAGGGACAGAGAGAGAGAAAAAGGGACAAAATTACTTTCTACAGTCTGGGGAAGAAGTGAAAAAACACAACTTTTCCCAACACACTGTTGTTGAACAACATCACAATTCTTATTTAACACCACCATGCAGTTAATAGTTAATCAAGAGCTAATAGTGAGCTCTACCCATTTATTCACCACATCCACAGATCCATCAATACACTGATTATTATAGAGCAGAGCATCACATGAGGAATGTTTCACACAGAAACACATCAGTCAGTCAGCAAAAGGATGGAGCCTTCTACCTCCTTTGGCTTCCCAGAAAAAAAACTGGATGGTATCTAGATTCCCAGGAAAATGCACACAGCAACAGAGGGGAACTGAAGTACATAGGAAGAAAAATAACCAAACAATCTTTTGGATAACAAGCGACCAGAGGAAGTGTCAGAGCAAAAGACTGAGTCTGACTGAAATCCCAGGAATGAAATTTGTTTTCCACTTCTGGCCACACGTTCCTGTCACTCCTGCTGGCTTGTCCAATGCACAACAGGTCAATTTAGCTCACATAAATAGGAGAACAATAGCCCAGGGAAGAAAAGCAATTTGCTCTGCTCTTCTCCTGAGTTAAATCAGCGTGGTGACAGCCAGTGTGAGGGAAGGACAGCACAGGGAGATGGGAGCAGGGCATCAACACCTCTCCTTTCAGACAGCAGCAATCTAAGAGGAAACCTAACTGTATGTGAAATAAAACCTAAGGAAAACTTAGTGTATGATTAAGTTCTCCAGGGGAGGCTCCCAAGTAGACTCTTTTGTGCACATTATGTCACAGTTCAATGAGTCTGAGGTCCTCAGTGCAACTTTGTGAGTTTAGGTAAGTGGAAAAACGATTTTCTGATCCAATCCTAGCACAAAGAGTTGAAACATAACTTTCTTCTACTCATTTCTCAGTGCTTTATGTAAGCAAATGGAATCATGGTGTATTTTGCAGTTATACTCAGTGGTCAGGGGGGCATATTCTTCAAAGCAGTTTACAGTAACAATTCATTACTTCTGAAAAACTTTACATGTACCTGAATTGACAGCACACACAAGCTGCTGTGTTAAAAAAAAGCTCCACATTTTCCTATTTTTTGGGACATAAAAAATGGGGAGAAAAAACCGAACAGGAGGAAAAAAAAAAAATCAAGATGTCTTCCCCGCATGATAGCTGTACAGGAAAACTGCAGAGTAGAAAATACTTCTTTTTTCTGTTGGCTAAAGGGTGTTTTGTTCAGGTGATCAACTCAAGCTAGTGCATGTCTGAACCAAAGCAGAATCTCTTGCTTATGAAAACAAACTAACCAGAAATGTCTAGCCCATTGGGAATGTATTCCAAGTTTAGCAAAGGGCTCAGGGAACAACCACATGTGCAAAGAGGTTTTGAGCTTTCTGAGAAAGGTCTCAGGGAATTTAAAGCAGTGTTAAATGAGAGCTGGACATGGTGAAAATCAGAAAATCAGCTACAGCCTGGGATAATTCTGATGCCCAGACAGCAGCCACCATGCTGAATCAGATGGGAAAAAGCAAAAAGACCAGAAGGAGGGGAGCAGGAACTACATAAATGGTGGTTTGTAGTGGTAGCTCTTGTCCTCTGGGAACCCAGTAGACAGGGCTACCTCAGGCAGTTCCAAGGCCAGGTTATATCCAGGTGGGAACACCTGGCTCCTCCCTCCTCGGCAGAGCATCTCACAATGGGATGAGATAAGTCCATGAGTCACACGGTGGGTCCCTGATGGCCCATTGCCTGTCATGCGGGGGTGGGTCATTAGCAAGTGATAATAGCTAACGGATGGCCCATTGCCTGTCATCCGGAGTGGGTGATAGCAGCTAATGGCCCACAGCTGGTGGTAATAGAATACTTAACTACATCAATATTGCAACCTAGGACATGGTTGAAGTCCAAAAAAGCTGAAAAAGTGCCCTAAGGGTGGAAGTAACAACAGCAGAAGCAGCCAAAAAAGCTCTTAAAGCAGAGATGAAACTGATAAAACCAAAAGTGAGCTCAGAGCCATTCAGAGGATGAGCAATACAGCAACTCCTGGATCAAAGCCTTGATGCAGACTGTATCAAGTGCAGCAGAAAACCAGTATATGCAACAACCCCAATTAGGGGCTGAGCTAATAAGGTTTCTTAAGGTAATAGCCTTGGCAAAAAGTTAATACAATTCAAACAGCAAAACTCAGACTGTATATTCCACTAAAAGTAACATTTTAGATGGGAAAGTGACTTAAAGGAGATTACACATTAAAATTAATCCATTTTCCTTTTCCTATAGTTCTTTGGTCTTGGGCTTGTTCAGTAACAGCATAGCTAAAGGCTGAGCTCTAGCTGGTTATCTAGAAATGAAGTGATATATGCCAAAAAGCAACAAACAGCTCATTTTCTCTATGTAAAGGTTTCCTTGCCATTCAAGTTTCATCAGATTTTCCAGTGACTCCATACATAAAATTATAGCTGAAATGCTCCCATCTTTCAGACATTTCTTGACCATCGTGACAAATAAGCTGAAATATGGGTAAATCCAACTAGATTAAAAAAAAAAAAAAATCACCATGAGGTGGTCAAAGACAGTATGGAACCACCACCCTTGGAGATATTCAAAATGTGAGTGGACAAGGATCTGAGCAGCCTGACCTAGGATGGCCCTGTTGAAAGCAGGGGATTGGAACTTATGACCTCCAAGGGATCCCTTCCAAATTTAACCATTCTGCAACTTACTTTTATTTTCACTCCTTCCTTTCTTTAAAAATGAGTGGTCAGGCTGGACTAAGAGAGGTCCTTATTCTTTTATTTAGTGTTAAAATTTTGGCTGCTGTCACATTCCTGCTCATGAAGCAACAGCCTTGGAAGCTGCTCCACACAAAGAAATGTTTAAACCCAACAGGCTGGAGGGCAAAGCCTCAGGCTGAAACAGTGCTTAGAGTAAATAGTGGCTTCGAGATTAAAATTAGCAGGACTGACTGCAGTATCTGAAATGCAAGTAAAGGTCATAAAATTTCTCCTTTCATTTCTGCACAAGTCCTATTTTAAATGTTTCTTTAAATGGGTTGGCGGGGTCCTGGCACTGACAAGCCTCAGCCACCACAAAACTTGCTGACCTTCTCTCTGCCCCAGGCCCACCACACAGAGCTGGAGGTGGAATTTTGTACATTCTTCCCATTTCTGTGGCATTTGCTTCTGCTGCTGCATGAACTGCATTTGTCTATGGCTTAACAATTACCATTAAAGAGACAGAACCTAAAAAATACCAGGAGAAATCAGAGAACCTCTCATTGCCTTGAATCTAAACCCTATGGTGAGTAGGTACACATATAGTCTCTCCAGAATACTCAGGAAGGGTAAATTTTGGTTCCATAACTAGGTGTGGTTTTTCAGAAAACATATTTAATAGGGAAAGGTTTAACCTCCCAACTTTCCAAATAAAAAGCATCCAAACCCAGTATGTTTGGTGTACCAAACATTGGCTGTATGTTTGAACAGACTAAGTAACAAGTGAAAAATCACTCCCCTTGAGTGCTGCTTCAGTCAATCTGATGAAGAAAAATGTGATTTTTACAGTGGGCCTCATTTTAACCCATAAACTCATTTAAACTATAATCATATTATACAACATAATATTATTATATTGTATAGAATGATCTGGGTTGGAAGGGATATTAAAGAGCCTCTAGTCCAATCCCCTGCCATGGGCAGGGAAACGTTCCATTGACCCAGGTTGCTCCAAGCCCCACCTAACACTTCCAGGGATGGGCTGGACCTCTGGACCTTTGCTGGACCTGCCTCTGGCCCCAGTCATGACAAATTATGGTCCAAAGCTGAAAATTTCTACTTGTTTTCAGATCTGAGAATGAATGCTATTTCATTACTACATGTGAAAGTCTTCCACAGGATAATGGGTGAACTGTTTCTTACCAATTGCAGAGATTAGCTGAACTTTAATTTCAATAGCTTTCACATACTATAGGTATAATTTCCTAATAAGAGAAGAAAAAAAGGAAACAATACAGTGAATTCTGGCCTCCACACACCATTTCTATTAGAAGCAAAATCTAGAAAATAAAGGTATAAGAACACATTAATCAACTGGAATGCTTTAAACCATACATATTTTTGTTTTCAAGACTGCCTTCTTGCTATCGTTTTCCAGATCACCCATTTATACTTTAAGATCCATGTTACCCATGATGTTGGTCATCTTAGAGCCTGTTAAACAGCAGTACTTTGTTAAGCAGCCTAAATCAGTGAAAAACTGGATCAGACAATGCAGTGAAACTCCTTTTTGGCAACTGAACAGCAGCTGCAGAGGGCAGGGCAGGGCATGGTAAGAAGGTTTTCTTCCTCCCTCCAACAGTGTCCAGTGTGGAATGCTCTCTGGATCACAAGGCAAGGCAGGTAATCACCCAGATGGAAGTGTGTGAGTGTGTGTTTTAGAGGTGGAGGGCAGGGAGAGGCCCTGGCAACAGTGAAATAAGAGTGTGAGCTGGTTCTAGACTTTCAGCTGACACACAGAACCAATAAACAAAAAAAAACCTTCTAAAAAAGACTGCCAACGTTTTCTAGGATTTGAAGATGAAGGAGTATGTGGGCTTTTTGATTCCACTGCACAGAATCATGGAATGGTTTGGGGTGGAAGGAACCTTAAAGATAATCCAGTACCACCCCTCTGCCATGAGCAGGGACACCTTCCACTATCTCAGGCTGCTCCGAGCCCCATCCAGCCTGGCCTGGAACACTTCCAGGGATGCAGCAGCCACAGCTTCTCCGGGCAACTTGTGCCAGGGCCTCACCACCCCCACAGGGAAAAATTCCTTCTCAATAGCCCATCTAAACTGCCTCTCTGTCAGTGTGAAGCCATTCCTTCAGCCTGTCACTCCAATTCCTGATAAAAGAAGCTAGAAGCCATCTCTCCAAGGACGGTGTTGGCTGGGCAGGGAGGCAGACAGGGTAAAGAAAACCACAACCCACGCAGAGTGGGGGCACTGGGGTGGGAGGAGTGCCTTGAAACAGAGCTGTTGTCTCCCTCACCTAACAGCTGAGTGCCTGGCAGTGAGGGAGGCTGGGAGAGCAAGGAGATTTACATTCCTGAAGCTGAGGCAAGCAAACAGAGCACACTATTAAAAAGCCCTACATTCTTCAGCAGGCACTTGCTTGGCCGGACTTCTATTAATAGTGCTGTGTTTATTCTTGCACAGGGAATAAATTAAGGCAATGTTAAATGCTGTGAGATTATGAACTCACATGAGAGAGAATGTAATTTCATTCACTTTGTGGGAAAGAAAACTTTATCCACAAAGCATCAATATTTAACATGATCTGTATAAAACCCACATTAGTTGCAGTCAACCCATCAGACTGGATTTCACCCTGCATGCCACTCCCCAGCCTCAGCCGCAGTGTTGACACTTTCTAAACATTAAACCTGCCTGAATAGATAAAATTCCAAGGGCCACAACCAGTCACAAGAACTGCCCTTTCTCTAGGGCTGTAACAAGGTTTAAAGAATCATGGAATGGTTTGGCTTGGAAGGGACCCTAAAGATCTGATATCTACACCCCTCTGTCATAGGCAGGGACACCTTCCACTATCCCAGGTTACCCCAAAGCCCCATCCAACCTGGCCTGGAACACTTCCAGAGATGGAACAGCTACAGATCCTCTGGACAACCTGTGCCAGGGCCTCACCACCCTCACAGGGAAATAAATTCTTCCCAATATCCCCTCTAAACCTGCTCTCTGTCAGTGTGAAGCCATTGCCCCTTGTCCTGTCACTCCAGGCCCTTGTCAAGAGTCTCCATCTCTCCTGTAGACTCCCTGTTAACACCACTTGCTTCAGAAAATACACAAAGCTACTTTCTTCCCTGAGCTGGTGACCACCTGCCTGCATCCACACCCTGTCTAAGGGAAACAAGGAACTTGTTTGTACTTATAAAAGACAAGAAGAAAAAGGTTGATGCAGGAAAGGGGGTCACAGAATTGGCCAAGACAAACAGTTCTGTGTTTCTTCAATAAATCAGCACTACTATCTGTGTGCGTGGCTGAAGGAACTTCCTCCTGGGAAGGGAAATAGCCTGGTGACACAGAGATTTTGGAACACCTTCAGAAAACATCTCCTCTGTCCAAAACAGCCTGGCTGGAGCATCTCCCTGCTCTGCTGACTCCCAAGTATATAAACTACAACACATTCACAAATATCATTTGGGGAGGCAGTGCCTACAGAGGCTTCAGAAGTGATGCTTCCCTGCTGGCACAATCAAAAAGGGAATTAACTACCTCGTTCTACCAGAATCCCTGAAACACACCTTTCCCAAGTAATATCATACTTTCTTTGGCAGCAACTCACACTTCAGGCTCAAATGAGCTTTTGCTGTCTTTATCTGTTTGATGTTTGGGGGGGAAGGGAAGGTGCCTGTATATACAGATATGTATATACAGTTAGTTTTAGAAAGAACAGGTAGGGTTCAGGATGACAGAAAAACTGCATTTACTATCTAGCGAGTAAAGCATTCCTTTCTCAACAGCACATGTGAATAAAGCATCAGTCATAACATGCAGCCACCAAGGTCATTTCTCCACACCCTTAACGTACAATCCAATTACCAAATTAAAAAGCAGAAAGGGTTGATTTAAAAAAAACCAAAAAAAAACAACCACGGGGAGCAACATCTGGCAAGCCCAGTGCAGAAATCCTCCTGCCAGCAGCAGCCAGAACTGCAGGGAGGGCACAGCCCCAAGGCTGCCAGAGACAAGGAATGTTTAGAAAACGCTCTCAAGCACTGGGTGGGATTTTGGGGCTGTGCTGTGCAGGGCCAGGAGTTGGACTCAGTGATCCTCGTGGGTCCCTTCCAACCCAGAATATTCTGTGATGTGTATTCTGACAAAGGACAGGCGAGTTGCCTTTCAGGTAGGAGAGGATTGAAACTGGAATGGCATCTTGCAGCACCAACCTTCTCAGCAATGTCAGATGAAATATTGCAGGTGTTGCTCGGAGTCTGCACTCTCCTGCAGCGCTTGTTTTCACTGTGCAAAGCCCAGGAGTTGGCAAAATCATAACTGCTCCCCACCAGGGTCCCTGGGAACGAAGAAGAGGAGAAGCAACATGGCTGTTTGAGCAGTTTCAGCAACAAGCAGGCATTACTGGCTACTGTTGAGGTGATAGTTTGCTGAAAGCTATCTTTAAAATAAAAACTGTTGTATCAAATGGATTTTTACTCCCAACAGACTCTAGGAAAGCCACTACCAGTGGTATAGACTCACTTCTGCCACCGAGCTCTCTGAGCTCAAGGCCAGACTAAAGGCTGCAGCAGGCAGCTCCCAGCACTTCCCACACCTGCATGAATGTGGTAGGAGTTGCTGCTGGTCAGCAACTGCAATCTACAGAAGCCAAAGCACATCTCCCTGCCACGTAAAAGTTGTCAGTAAAACACAAAATATATTAGGGAGGCAATCAAACCCAGCTGCTTTCCCTAATCAATGAAAGCATAGCCCTCCTGATCCCAGCTAGTCTTGATTTTTCTCCGGTTCAAAACTAAATCTTGTGTGCAAAGAAGCTTAACATAGACCAAACTGGTTTGGGCCCATCCTCTTCCTGGGTAAGCTGTCCTGAAACACACTCCTGCCTCAGGACAAGCAGCTCCTGGCCCAGGCTTGGCAAGATTTGCATCCATTTTGCATAAAAGCAAAGCTGAAGGAGTTTATATGGCTGCAACTTCCCGGGAGATGCAAACCACCTCCCTGCTGCTCTTGCTCCATCCTTCTGAGAAGGGGGATCCTCCCAGAAAGGGAATGTTTCCTCCACCCTCTTTTTCCAGCCATAGCCTTGCTGATTCCAGGACTATCCCTGCTTCCTACTGTGGGTACCTGCTGCTAAACACTTAATTTTGTGACTCTCAGCTGCTTTTTAAAACCCTGCTGTGTGGCATGTGAGAATATCAATTGCTACTGTTAATGCATTCCCAAGCTCTTACACAGAAAATATGTTGAAATACAAGCCTGGTCATGTCTGAAAACCAAAAGAAATTCTTCCCAAAGCCATTTATGGAATATTTAACAATATATATGTCTATAATAAAGATTCCATCGAGCTGTTTAATACAAACACATGGACTATACTGATCACTCAAACTGCTCCCAAACTATGGGCTAGTCATGAAAACTGCACAGAGAATGCTAAGGCACAGGTATTAAGACCTGCAGACTTCTTTGTAAACTTAGAAATTAGGGGCTTTTAAAGGGAGCATGTACTAGGCCCACAGCAGTTATCAAAGGAGGAAAATTCCCAGGGAAAGGGGATAAAAGGCACACAATTTTCATCTATGCAGCCAGGGACTTGGCACAAGAAAAGAAATGAGCAACAAGAACACAACCCTTGAGCTTACCACATACCATAAACATTAAAGCAGCAATGCAATCCAGCTTGAGAGGAAGCAAGGTGCCAAATTAAATCTATTCCCTTTTGTTTGCAGTGAGGCAGCCTTTCCCTAGCAGGTATGTAACAGGAGCTGGGCTCTGCTCTGAAGCAGTGTTTCTCCAGCCCTGAATACACATCCATGCCAGGATTCCTGCTGGCAGCTACCCCCCAGGACCTCATTCACCCACAGGCTGAGATTTGAAGGTTGGGACAACTGTTGGCCCTGAAATACTGGTCACCTGTTTTTTCATTTCTTTCCTTCCATTAAGTATTTTTCTTCCATGCTGCTTGTAAATTTACACCTCTTGTGCAGTTCCTTTATGCAACATTCGTATAACATGATTTCAATTCTTTGTTTGCTGTATTGTATGACTCACACTTCAAGTAAGTGAAGGGTCTGGAGAGTCAGTCATGTGAAGAGCAGCTGAGGGAGCTAGGGAGGCTCAGCCTGGAGCAAAGGAGGCTCAGGGGGACCTTCTGGCTCTGCACAGTTTCTGACAGGAGGGGACAGCCAGGGGAGTCAGGCTCTGCTCCCAGGGAACAGAGACAGGACAAGGGGAAACAACCTCAAGCTGTGTCAGAGGAGGTTCAGGTTGAACACCAGGAAGAACCTCTTCAGGGAAAGGGTGGTCAGGCATTGAAACAGGTTGCTGAGAGGGGTGGTGGGATCCCCACGCCTGTAAGTGCTCAAGGAATGACTGGATGTGGCACTCAGTGCTCTGGCTTAGTTGACACTATGGAAAAATCAGTCAAAGGTTGGACTTGATGATCTTGGATATCTTTCCCAACCTAAGAACTTCACCTGATGGATGAGGCTTCAGGAAGAAAAGGGGGAGGGAGAAACATCTCCAGCACATCTGACTGCTCTGGGCAGGGGAAAGAGGGAAGAGCAGCTGTCAATACCCCTGCCTTTTCCACTGGACACCTCCATTTCCTTATGCTGAACTGCTTGAGAAGAGAGGAAAGGCAGTGGATGAGACAACAGAACAGCCTAAAAAATAATATAGGGTTTAAGTGTGCATGTGATGCTGTCAACATAATGTGGCACTGCAATCCCACCCCACAGCAGGACTGCCCTGGTCTCCCGCACAGCAGGACTGCCCTGGTCTCCCGCACAGCAGGACTGCCCTGGTCTCCCGCACAGCAGAATTTTGGTTTGCCTTTCATCCCCTCTGTGATCAGCTTTTCTTCTTCCTGGTAGCACCCAAGATTCTGCAGAAACAGCTCCCTGCTAGGGCTCATCAAAGCCCTACACCTTCACTCTTTGCAGGAAAATCCATGTTCACTAGGATTATCTGAGCCTCCAAGCCACCAGCTCCTTCTGAAATCTGAAATTGGCACCAGCTTGTTTGCTTTGAGACTGATGGCCAGGCAGGCAAAACATCAGGAATGAGCACCTCGTGCTGGAGGCACTGATTGGGAAGCAGGAACCCTGACCTCCCATCCTGGACCTCCTGCAGATTTTCCATATGGCCACAGGCCCATTAGATAACTCTCCACGGGGCTGTTAACTCATCTATAAAATAAATGCAAGAATTTGGTGACTACACCACACTCCTGTGTGTCCTAATTGGCAAACAGAGACTTAGTTGGTAAATAACCAACTTTCATGTGTTGGTTATTTATCAAGCAATGAGGTGGGGTTTTTTGTTTGTTGTTTTGGGGGCTTTTTTTTTTTTAAACACAGTTTTACATGGTTCCAGACAACCAAAACTATTGGTCAGGCTGCCCAAAAATGGATTCAAAGTTGGCATCAAATCAATTATATGAAATAAAGTCATGGGCTATAAAAATCTTTCCTGCCCTCTCCAGTTTAATGAATATCAAAACAATAATATTGAATTGAGCACAGGAGAGGGAAAGAGCCATCTCCAAAACTCTACAGCCCAGTGATAAAGCCACACACCTCACAACAGGAATATCTAACTTCAATTCCATACCCTGAATAAAACACAGATTGTTAGGAATACAAGTTTCTGGCATCTCACATAAATGCCCTAAAACAAACAATGCCACAACACAAGTCATCTTCACCTGTACAATTTGTTATTTCCTTGGGAATCTATTCCCTTTGCTTCCAATCTAAAATGCAAGAAAATGAGATTATTGACTCAGCCTAAACGAAACCTTCCAACTTGCCAAAAATCAAATTACTGATATCCTTTAAAATGTCAAGAAATTTGCATTTCAGAATGACCTAAAAGCTTTCTTATTTTCTTAGGCAAAAAATTAAAATATTTATTACCTGCACTACCATCACTGTGAGTTTAGAATGTGCTTTAAAAGCTTCTGGTGCCAGAGAAGTCACATATTCGGTCATATGCATCTATTCTACTTCTGAAATCAAATCATTACCTGAAATATCAGATTTTTCCTTGCAGATACTGCCTGCTTCTATGTGTTTAACCTTTATTCACTCTCCTGTGAATGTATATATTCATCATTTATGCTGTCTTTCAGGAGTTTAAGGCTGGAAGATGTTGCTGACAGCTAGAGCAGGCTCAGAATATGAAGCCTTAATCCAAAATTCTCCATGGGAATTGTTTTATCATAAACATCTTTGTAATTTGGAGCCAGATACCCAGAAACATGCTTCCTGCCAGTGCCAAGAAAAGCATCATGGGATACTGGATTAATTTGGGCTGGAATTTTTTTTCCTTCCATCATGCTCAGTGTGTGCTGCATGCACAAATAACAAAATGATGGAGTGCTGTCCCTGTGTTGGATTTGAATGATCAGTTTAGCACAAATCAACTTCAAGGATGACCTAAACATCCAAGCACCCATCACAGCAATACCAGAAATTACTGCAGGTGGCACTCAGTGCCATGGTTTAGTTGCCAAGGTGGTGCTTGGTCAAGGGTTGGACTTGATCTTGGAGGTTTTTTTCAATGATTTTGTGACAAGAGCATTAAGCACAGACTGAGGCTGCAGGCACATGGATATGCTCCAAGAGCTCTGTGCTGCAGCCTCTCTCCCTGGGGAGGAATTCCCTCACCATTTCTGCAGGGCAAGAACAAACTCTGTGACCACTCTCATGCTGCAGGGCTGAGGGGATTCAGCACTTGCTTCTGTGTGCACAGCCTTAGGAGATTCCAGGAGCTATCTGCCTGTGCTGTGCCAGATTTCCTCTGCCATGCTCTGTCAGTCATCTCTTCTGGCCTGTGCTGTCACTCCCCAGCTGTAAAGTGCTGACAGTGGTCAGAATGGCCACAGCCATGGGCTGAAGGTGGCCAAATAGGCATCTGGGCATCTAGGCAGAATTCAGCTTCACATTTCTGATATGAGAAAAGGCTGGCAAAGCAGAGAGGAAACTCTTTTTAGGGTCTAGGAGAAAAAAAAAAACCCAGACAAAAGACCAAACAAAAACCCTAGAAAGCTTCCAAGACATTTCTTTTTATATTTTAGTTATGCTTAAAGTGTGAGAATAAACTCTCAAGGTTTGGTCTGGTTTTGCTTCCCTATCCAATAAACAAGCAAGCCCATAGAATATAATCAATGTTGTTTGTCAGTCTGGACAGGACATGAGCACTTCTGCACAGGATGAACTATTTATTGTAGGAACCATGTCAATGGGAGTGACTCAGCATCCCAGCCTCAGTCTGAAGGGCAGTGTGTCTGCAACTTTAGGAAAAGGCTCTTCCCCCAGAGGGTGGTAGGCACTGAACAGCTCCCCAGGGAAATCATCCCAGCCCCAGAGCTGCCAGAGCTCCAGGAGCATTTGGACAGCATGGTGGCATTGTTGGGGTGTCCTGTGCAGGGCTGGGACTTGCTGATCCCTGTGGGTTCCTTTCAACTCAGGATAATGAACACCAAAACCTATTGCAGAGGCTTTTTTGGGGGCTTCGAAGCTGGGTCCCACCAGTATTAATTTTCCAACTTTATTGTCATCACTCAGAGCTCCAGGACCTCAATAGCTGAGCACCAAAAGTGTACACAGAAACAATGTGTGTTATTCTCTCATCAGATTCTCATCAGTTCTCAATTTCCACACTAAAAACACAGTGAGGAGTCATAAGAGCATCATGACAACAGCACGTTTGGATAGATTCTAGAACAGGAGTATAAATGTATCAAGAGAAAAGCAAAGCAGTTACAGTGTTCATTAGGTATTAAACACCCTTCTGTTCATGCTTCCTTTATTTACTTGCTGTAAGTGGTAATATCCACTCAGAGCAGGTGCTTCCCCTCTTTTTTCACCACCACCCCTAAAACAACCCAGATATAACAATGAAGTTCTATATCATACTCCACTTTAAGGGAAAAATCAAACTAACTCAGTGTTATTAAACCATAATAATTTCTTTCCCTAAAATATGGAAAAAACACATTTTCATTTGTTTCTGTCACATGTTATTCTGAAGCTCAAAGATCTTAATGTCTCTGTTATCAGTATAAACCCATCCCAGAAATCTGATTTATTAGAACTGAGGCCCCAGTCTGATAAATTCCAGGTTTTAACAGGAAGCAATGGACACACCTACAGGAGAGTTCAGTCTGCTGAAAACCTTAGGGTAACCCTTCACTGCCCTCAGATCACTAAGTTGTTCCACCAAGCTCACATCCTGGGATATGCTGACCTTTAGGAGAGCTAATCAGGCTGAAAGAGCAATTAAAAACTGCAGTGAAAAGAAAAAGGTAAACTGGTTCACAGGGTACCAAGAGTCTACCTACTTTTTCTGTTTGAAGAATATTACCTCTCCCAGCTGTTTGTGTTGCCCCCCACCTGGAAGCTAGATTCAACAGTTAAAAAAAAAAGTCATCTGAATTATTCCAAATCTGGTTTTACTTGGAGCAAGTTAAGAAATGCTCCAGTGAACCAGCAGAGCTGCCAAGGAGACAATGTGTGGGTGTAGTGACGTCCCTCACTGATACAACAATTTCAAACATAATTCAGTCTAATTCCTTCTAAATTAGTTTAAATGAAAGGTCTTTAGTATCACTGGAAAAACTGGCAGGATTGCTGACACACAGTTCTGTTCTTCAGGCTAAAATCAGATCTCTGTATCCACACAGGTGGATAAACATTAGGAAAGCCCTGGCTTCTGTAAGAGACACAGACAACACATTTTCTCTGTCACCTTCGCTAGCATTTTACAGTTCCTTCAAGCAGAGACCCTGCCACAGGCTTCATCACATTCTGAAATCTGTGGCTGTGAATGGACTGGTTTTTTTAAGAGGGAGGATACAACCTCCAGCATGTAAAACAAATACAGCATGAAACGCATTTAAACATGAGCTGCAGAAGTGCCTTTTCTACATTTGAACAATCCAAAGCATTACACTCTCCTTTTTTGCTCCTGCTTTTTCTAAGAGCCTTACTACTATTTACTGTCTCAAGAAAAAGCTATAAACTTCATATCTCAACTCATTCAGACATCAAGGTATCCAAGCAGCTCTGTGATCTGTTTGTTCCTTGTTATTTACATCGCTGAAGGACAGATTAATCATTATAACAAACCATGAGATCTTTTTGTTTTCTGTGCACTGAAGCTATGCTTATGTATCCCAAGTGCCAGAAGAACACATCTCTGGAACACTGCCAGGTTCCTCTACAAGCTGCTTTGCCTCCCTTTCTATTTTCTGTATCATTTATTTTTAATACACACTTTGCATTATCAATCTAATATATTGATGTATTAACTAACTTTAAACCTCTCCTCTTCAGGTAAGTGCTCAGAATTAAGACACTCTGAAATACCACAAATCAAGAGCAGTCCTTCAAAGTCTCACTCAGGGCTTTTCAAAAGCTGTGTCTTCACCCACTCTGACAGACTTCACACAAAGATGTACAGAGCAGCAAAAGCAATCTTGCTTCTCCTTCTGACTAGGAATTGGTGCAATATAAAGATCACAATACATAACCCCCAATCCAACAGCCCTCACAGACAGGGAGATGTCATTAAAAGGTAGCTCCTTTCTAGAACAGCAGCCCATGCCAAACCTGCAAGCAGCAGGAATTTAATCTGCTGTTGCAGCACCATCTATTCGTACTATGTCTTGTCTAATTCATGAAAAATTAGAAGTTGGATCAATGGGTATTTCACACAGCTTTTTTGCTGGGTCTTCTTCTAGCCAGTCTCCCCATGTTACATTGCACATAAATTAACCTGTGGCTTTATCTTTATTATTACAAAGTTTCAGGGTTTCCAAACATGCCAAGTTCAGATGCCTGGGCTTTCCTCAGGAAAGAGATGTGACAGCAAATTCCTTTCAGGAGAATGGAAGGTGAAAGGACTTAGTCAGATAACTTGATGTGCTGAAAAGTTAAGGTACCTGACAGATTCTGTAGAAATATTTTGCTGGGTCAGCAACACCTTTGTTGAATAACCCAGCAGGAAAAGTGTGCAGAGCATCCATTAGAATATGACCAGTGAGTTGTAACCTTACCTTCCCGAGTTCTGAAGTCATCCTCAAGGAATTTATTAAAATTGCCACACAACCCACAGGTCTCATTATAGTGCTTTTCTTGAAGGAGTATCTGAATGTTTCCACTGGCATCAATCTTCACCACAAAGCCATGCTCATCGCTGGATATTTTATAATAACCTGCCTCCTTCTCTATAAATATCCCATTGGAGGCAAAAGGTATGGAAACCCTGTGGAGAAAAAAACAGGAGACTCTCAGAATGTGACACACAAAACCCATCAGGTTGTTTTCTGCTGGAATAATGGTTCCTACAGGTACCTTTTGTCTTCCTGCATCACGACTCCATCTAAAGAGAGGCGAAGACTGAAATATTCTCCAAGATACACAGAGAAACCAATTTTCTGCCCATCCTGGTAATCACCTGAGGAGATGACATACAACCAAATATTCTTAGTTCTAGGGGTCAGGGGGACAATTTGTAGTCAGTAAAAACTTATTTTAAACTATGGCCAACACAGAACAATTATTAGTAAATATAAAAACATCTAAAAAAAGCAGTTGGTAGGAAAGTAATATACAGTTTTCTATCCACAAGAAAAACTCTGCAGAGGCCCATGCTAATTCCAAGGCCTTCTGTCCTGGAAGATGGGATTTTTTTTTTCCTGGTGTGATTTGGCATACAGATAAATTTAGTTCTACAGGATCATGTAGTTATTATTCCTGGACTCAGCTTTAACAGCCACATTTCCCTGAAGAAGTCAAAATTAATAAAGATCTTCTCCTTTTTAGAAGGAGTAGTAAGAAAATCGCTGTTTCTCAGCAGCTTATTTATGTGTGAGCTACATTACCAAGCCATAACAGGAGCATCAGAAGTAATCCCACTTTCCAAAATAACCCACAAACAAACAAAAACCCCAACCAAGACCCTTTTTATGCAGCGTCCCATCCTATCTGACAAAGGGCAACTTTTTGTCTTTTTTTCCCAGTGGTAGAACCCAGCTCAGACTCACCCAAAAGCGTGAAGGAGTGCTTGTGACAGTCCCCAGCCAGGAGGTAGCTGCAGTCCCCAGCAAAATTGTACAAGGAACCATCAAAGGTTTTGATGTGATCATTCCCAAAAAGGCTGCAACGGGCAACTGATGGCTCCTGAAGTGAAGCACTTGACAACCCTGGATATCAAAACACAACATGAACTAGCAATTTAAAACTTAGCATTTTGCAGTTCAGGAATTTCTCTGCTGGAATTTATCCCCACTGATCATTGCACATCCTGGTAGCTCCCAGGCACACTGTATGCCTGGCATGGCAGTCCATAGGATCACAGATTTTTTTAGTTATATGCACTAGAGTAATGCCCTTTTTTTTTTTTTTTTGCTTTATTTTAACCAGCCCAAGCCTTCCATGAGTAATTTCAGTCCTGATACTTTGGGGAAGGCCATGTGTCCATTTGTGCCTCCCTGCAACCCCACTAAAGCCTATAGGGCACTAGGAAAGCCCCATAGCTTGTTCAGTCAAACATCCCTGACTTTAGGGAGTGTTTGGGACCCAGCACAGCACCTGTTTCAAGGTAAAGAGACAAAAGGAATAACTTTAGTGATGAGAATAATCCCTGAGCTGGTATTGCAGGATTAAATGCACATAAAGGGGAAGGGGGACTCATCTCTCACAGAAGAAACAATGAGAATATAATCCAAAGATGTTTTCTTACCTGTGATCACAGCAGACAGCAGTAGGTTTGTTTGCAGCACTGCCAAGAGGAGCATCTGTTAAAAATCAAAAGGGGATGGTTAAGAATATTCTTTGTTTGGGACACAGTTTGTTTCCCAACTCCTCAATTTTCTATCCTTCCTTTATAAAGAAAATTAACTTTGAGGTTCTGCAACATTTCAGAAAGCCACAATCCATGCAGACATTCACAGTAATTCAGCTGCCCTCCATCCCGCTTTAACAAGGTAATCTAGCAGAGTAATTATTCTTTGCTTCCATTTTCATTTCTCATGGCAGGGAAGTGAGCTACCTCCATGGGAAATACAACCCCACACAGACATATATTCCAATTTCCCTGCACATGAAGCCCTTCAAAACACAGCATTATTTCTCAGCCAGCCTGATGTGAAGGAGCACCCCAGACTGGCTCAGCCAACCTGGCTCCAGCAGAAGTCACCTCTGCTGCACAAGATTTACACCCTATTCAAACAACCACAGAGGGAAATAAATATACAGTCTTTGCACCAGCCAGCAGGTTTGGCTAGCAGACCCTTGTAAGCACATGCTAATAATCCACTCATTTCAGGGTGATAATGTGCTTGAGATAAGGGGCAAGAAGGAAAGGGAGGAAATCATGCAGAGATTAGAGACCCAGCGTGAAAACTTTCATTCACCAAAATCAGTTTTACCACTGTGCCCTTCTTTCTACAACCAAAACATCAGTCTATTTTCCATATGTCTATAAACTACCTCCAGCAGGACCAGGTCTGTAAAGGCAATAATAATAATTTGAGAGGAGGTTCATGCAGGTGGTAACATGGATTCTGTGGCAAAACATCAACAGTTAAGGATGAAAGCTGTAGGAAGCTCCACCTAAGGGACTTAATTTCAGTGATCATATAATCAAATAGAGAGGCTTCAATAGACTAAACTTAACACATTAATGCCAGAACACCACACACACCTTTTCCTAAAAGAACCCTCTAATTAAAGACCAGAACACATTTTGCGAAGAAAATTTGAGATTTCAGATCTAAGCACACACTTCTTATTGATATTAGTTATGTAGGTCCAGTTCACAGCCACATAAATAAACGCTGAGTTGAACTTATTTACACAAGAGAAGAAAAGAAAGATCTATTCTAGAACTGAGTCTAACACAATGCTGCAAATCCCAAACTGACAGAAGGCTGCAGGGTAGCTCAGAGATGGCAATAGGAATGCAACCACAAAGAAGGATAAAGAAAACAGTAGGCATTATTCTCAGATTACACACTTGCTATTGTATTTTTGGTGCACACACGGTGGTGTTGTGATGAATCAGGTACTGTTTTCCTTTGTTAACCCTTCAGCTTTACAAGCAAGCAGAGAAAAAAGGCAGGGTGTAAACCCATTCCCATCAGTCCCATTCCACCTCCCATTCTATTCTGAACTGCAGATGGAGTTTCCCACAATTCTGATGGAGCAGGTGCCACTAACAAGTCAGAATACAATCCAGTAAAATCTGCCAGCATAAAACCCTCCACAGTTTTATCACTGGCTTAATTAGAAACAAATGTACCTTCTTCTGTGTGAGATTCCTCTTGCACATGAGCAAGAAACTCCTCCAGTTTGCACCTCTAGCCTACAACACCATTGTTCCCCTGTTGCTTCAGAAGTCAGGACTGGAATGGCTTTGGTCTGAAACCTCTTGTTTTTGTACAAGCCAGGAACTCTTGTCCATTTAAGAGGAAAGATAAAAACCCGGACGTCACATCCTCCCGATTCTCAAGACAATAGATTAAATTGCTATCGTGGAAATCAGGCAGTCTGAATTGCCAGAAAGGTACAATGAGGGGAAATAGTTTTAAAAAACTGACAGATAAGTCTTTGAAATACATTTCACATGTGTATGTGTGACAAATCTCATTGGCTGAGCCAACAGGCAGCATATTTATTTGACAGAATATTATTAAGAGGAATAGTAGGATGCTCCACGCCTCAAAGATCATGTAGCGCTTTTTTTTTTCCTACAAACAACTGCCTTAAGGGAGATAGAAAAATCCAGTAATGCCTTGGGTTTATTCTCTAGGTTCAAACCTACTTGAATTTTGCCACCTTCTATCAGATCGACACATTTGATCCTTGAAATGGTGATGGAGGTACCCTCTGGAGCAACACACAATAATGAGATATCCTGGCTTGTTTGCAGAGTGGGCACAAAATTTATGGGTACGTGTACTGCACTGAGAAAAAAAACCACACAAAAAACCCAGAGTTTATCAAGTTTTAGTTGATCTTCCATGTCCCATTCCTCATATTTTCAATAACTGCTAATATTAACAAAGGCCTCAGGAGGCAATATATTGTATTGCCTGGAAATTCTCTGCTCTTGAGTCCAGCTGCCACATCTCAGCAGGTCCTGCATAGCCTTGAGAACCTGAACATGAGTGATCCCAGAGAGAAGTTCTCTAAACCTTTCCTTATAGGAATTCCATTATTCTTCAGGATATAGGGGGAATTACCTCTCCTATCACCACAGCCTCTTGTTTCTCAGTTCTAATCCTTTCACTTCCTGAGCCCAAAACAAGTCAGTTCATTTGGTAACAACTTCTTGCAAATCTAAATCCAGCAGGGCTTTGATTCACACTTTTTTGTTTGGCACATACAGAAAGCAGAGTGAGAATATCTGGAAAAATTCCTTAAAAATAAGAACAGTGCTGGTTCCGATAAGCCAGACGTTGTGACACTTCTTAAGTGTGTTAGGGACCTTGAGAAACGTAATAAAATTAATTGATATAGACACACAAAGAAACTTCCTTGTTTTTCATCCTGGCTCTTTTTCTCAAAAACAAAAATTTAAAAAGGAAATTGTAATTAAAGAGTGCATTTATTGACTGATACTGTACATTGTTCCAACACAAAGCTTAGTGATGCTTGAGCATTTCTGACCTGTAATTTTCCAAACAGTACACCTGAGACACGAGAGAAAAATATACAAACAACTGTGAGCTGCTGCCAAAAGAACATCTATAGTCCATTCTTGGAAACACCACAGGAATGACTTCTGAAAAAAATTATCCATAATACTGCTTTTCATTGCTTTGTTCAAATACCAGGTTGCATGCAACAAGTCCTGGCCCTGCTACAACTAAGTTGAAATTATTCTGGACAAAGTTTGTTTGCATGAGGATCACTTAATTTCTGCAGACAATGGCACTGATGGATTTTATGGCATCTAAAAAAGTGTTCTTAGCATCTTGAGTAAACAGAAACCCCACATCCTCATTTGTCACATGAAAAAAAAACAAATGAAGGAGGGTGCACTTTGAAATGTTAGAATAGAAAAGGAAAAGATAAAATTATGATCAGAGGTAGGAAGCAACTTCTCTGCAAGCGGAGGAAATTGCCAGTCTTGGAAAAATCAGAGAAATTATAGAAGCTCCTTGTGTATCCTGTCACAAATAGCACAGAGAAGGTGAGAAATAAGGGCTCCTCTTCTCTGGGTGTAAAGCCTGGGAGCAAGCAATGGAATCCTCAGGGGGTTAGTTGCCTTTAAAGCACATAAGTGGAAGGTCCCAGCACAGGTCACTGTGTCCAAAAGGAGTCAGACAAATTAATGAAGGGCTTGTGCATCACAAGGATGGATCAAATCTCAGGGGTCAAGTGATGAATCAGAGACAGCTTTTGGCTTAGAAACTCTACCCTGCTGTGTATCAGAAGCAGAAATCCCATCCTCTAATGTTACTCTTCATTTCTTACTACTCTTTTCCTAAGCAACTGCTGCTAGCCACCAGAATCCCACTTTTTGGTCCAAAAAACCCAAAAAACCAAACCCCCCAAAAAACCACTCAAAATAAAATAGACATCTTTATCTTATCCGTGTCTGCAAGAAGATATGTTTCAGTGGTTTTCCACAATTAAGATTCAAATTAACTTTCCCATTACTTCTCCAACAGTGAAACAAAGCAAAAAAGACCAGGAAGGGGGCAAAAAGACCAGAAAAGGGGCAAAATAAAAACCCAGGAAATTAGTCAAAACTCTACAGTCCTACTGGTTTACACTGTGTATTTACAGGCATAAGATCTTGTAAGCTGGGTACCCAATCCATACATGCTATTCACAATTACCCTGTGGGATGTTTTCCACCTGTGGAGCCTGTTCTGGAGAGGGGAAAACATTTCAGCATCCTTGTCATAACTTAACAACAGCACTGACAGACACCAACCACTCAACTACCACAAAATCACCATCAGGCAGAAAAAAAAAAGAAAACCCTACATGCAATGCACAGGAGTTTTTCCATTAATATACTAAGAGAAAATGAGAGCCTGAATTATGCAGCGTGACATCATGTCATTTTTCCAAAGCCATGCTTTAAAAGCAGTTAATCCCTCCCCCTGGCATTCAATTTGTCCAAGTGCATGGCTGCTGAAATGTCTTTAGTTGAAACCACATAAATAATGAGTAGCAAACACTTCTGGGCTGCAGGTGTGTAAAACACTTGCAGTAACAATTCACCTTGTGACACTGTAGATGGAGTAGAATAATGAATTACTAAATGAGCCAGTCACCTACAGATATGCAGCAAGATCTCCAAATCTTCATATATTAAAAATGCCCTCCGTTGGTCTTTTAACTTTTAATCTGAGGTTTAATCAAGCATAATGAATGCATGCATGTGCAGATATACACCCATATATGCACCCACTTGCATATATCCACTAATTCAATTGGTCCTGACAGGAAAATATTAATATACTGAGAAAGGAGGACAAGTAAATACAAACAGCCAAAAGATAGGAAATATCCTTTTAGTGTGGAGAGACAGATGAAAATAGTAGAGAAGGGAAGCATTATTTCTTGTATGTGTGTTCTTACCAAAAAAAAAAAAAAAAAGTCTTCATTTTGAGTCCCCTATTTCATAAGTAGCTGTGATTTTGGTCCTAAATCAGTATAAATCCAGGAATTTCAGAAGTTGTGGCAACTCCTGAAACAAGAGCCAGAGTTTCCCAGATGATGATTAAAAAGCCTAAGTGGTTATTTTGGCAGAGTGAAGCTTTGCCATTACAGAAGGGAGCAAACACAGACTCCGTGCTGCTGCTTTCAGAAGCAATCACACCCCTCTCCCCTTCGTGCAATAAGACAGCAACAATCCTTTGTGTATTTGCATCACAAGCATGTAAGCAAGGGTAAATTAATTAACATTGCACAGGGCTGGCCCAGGGCCCTGGGAGATCTACTAATTATGAAGTTTACTAATGACAGACTTCCTGAGATGCTGGTGCACGAGCACTGGTTTCCTTCCACGGTCACCACTGCTAAAGTGCCCAACTCAGGAGCCAGCAGGAGCTTCTGTGTTCAAGGCTGACCCCTGTAGGTTTGTCCCAAATTAATTATTTTTCAAACAAGAACAGCACCAGGGGTTCATTTAAAGTTTCAACACAACTGTTAGGAAACTGTTCAGGCAATTAAAGCCACACCATGTTAAAAATACTCACTGTGACTCAAGTTTTTGCTAACCCAAGCTTCAAACAGTACGTTAACAGAAATTTAAGAAACTCTATTAACATGTTTTGTCCACATCCCTTCCTGGACAGGGAGTTCAAGACAATTCTCCACCATCCCCTTTTTGAGCTAAACGAACTGAATGAAGTTCCCAGGTTCTCTCTCTAAAGTGCATTTCTACCCATTTTTTATGGTTTTCATGGCTTATCTCTAACTCCAGAGACCAGAATTAGGGCCAGGTTTAAATATTTAACACTGCTGCTATTCCTAAAATGCAGCATCATCCATATCCCTCCCTCCCTTCACCAGCATCTCCTACCACTTCAGCAGTTTAAACAGCATAAGGCAGAGACAGATACTAACAATAATTAGAAACAAAACACCTAAAAAGGGTAAACTATCATTGGGCAACAGATAATCAATGTGTTGAGCACTCAGTTGTTGGTGAGTTTTCTAGATGTTGCATTAATACAATTTTCCAAATTGTGATCTCACTGAAGAATTGTCAGGTTTGTTATACACAGTGTTTTCCACAAACCCACCAAAATTCATTTTAAAAACCCTCAAGCAGCATAATGTAAAATACTAATCTATCAAATGAACAAAACAGTTGAAAAAGAGTGGGAATAGTGCTATGAATTCCACAGAACTGCAGAGAGATGTTCCTATTGAATAAAAGGGTTTCTGAAAGTCTTCACCAGGAAGGATTATCTTGGTTCCTAAGGTTGAAATTTTGGTCTGTGGAAGTTCCTTGCCTTATCTTAAACATTTATAACATTTCCTTAATCACTTTGGAAAAGGAAAGAAGTTGCATCCACACAAAATCCATTTCACTCGTTTTTATAATGCCAAGGAAGAACCAACTCTAATAAAAAGCAGATCGTTCAGACAAAAATCACGTGTTTCTCCCTCTGAAAGGCTGATTTACCCCAGTACAAGACAGAGCATGTTACTCATTGTGGAGGACAATTAAGTCCCAGAAACATTCACTGCTTGCTGGGAACAATTGGCACCATTATGTGATCAACAAATCTGTGTCTTATGTGCATTCCCCACCACCACCCTTTTTTTCCTGCAGTCATCCGATATAAGCACAAAGAGTGGGGGGAAAAAAATTAAAAAAAAAAAAAAGCTCAGATGGTGAAGTTTTCCTCCAGTTCCTGGTTTTTTCCTCAAAAATTGTGATCCAGTACGTATCCTAAAACCACCAAACAAGATATCAATCACAAGAGAGCAACCACAATATAAGGACTATGAGGTTCTAGAATATTACCTGGCCCTCTCCCATATGCCTATTGATTTTTTTATTATCTGACAAAGATTAGCATTTATAAAATTTTCTCCACAAACATGAAGGGTAGAGGCTTCAAGATGAAAAACAAAGCTGAGACATTGACAAGAACTCCCAATCCCCACATGTAGCATTCAAATAAAAGATAAAACACTCCAAGATTCCAAAAACATAATCAAGTAAGTTGACAACACAGATATACAGGGATTGTAATCAAAGAACATCCTGAGTTGGAAGGGACCAAGTATCATGGAGTCAGCCTGATAATCACCCCATTCCCTATAACCCTTGGTGCCCAATCCATCAGCCAGTTGCTCATCCATCACAGACTGGAGGTGATGGAAAGAGTGTTTTTCTCCCACTGGACTGTTCCTAAAACTATGGAACTTAATAGCAATTGTATTAAAAATACCCTCTAAGTTTGACTTGATTAAAAAAAATACGCACCAATAGTCCAGTCTTTTTCCATCTGGCACAGGAGAAGAGCTGCACAAAACGGCATCCTAATAAAAGTTTAGTGTTTGAACAGCCTCAAAGCTGAGAGATACCTTGGGCTTACTGTTTTATGAGCCCATTGCCAAAGATTTTCTCTTTAGAAGCCCAGCAAAAAGACAGGATCTTGTTTGTGTGTTTGATAAAAAAAAATCATGGCCATAAATTGTTCATAAAACACAAAATAGTTACAAATTAAGCTTCCTTTCTTTGTCAAGCAGAAGTAATTGGAACATATTCCTTTTTCCTTCTCTTGCTTAGCAGAAAAGGTATTCAGAAGGAACAGTGCCTGAGGATATTTGCAAGCATGGATGTATCTGTATTTTATTTGCTTTTTATATCTGTCCAGAAATCCTTCTCCCATTTCACACAGAAAGTTCTGAAAGTCCTCACGCCCCAAGAAACCTACACATCTGAGGTATTGATCCCAGCAATCTGCCAGGCTTTCTGAAAGGACAGATTCACACACAGATATAGAGGGATCTTGGGTAAATAAAGGCAGATTTTACAGAATGGCAAAAGTCAGGCTTAATTTGAAGTTGGTGGGATGAGAGGACAGAGCACACACCCTTGGGACTTGGTGTTCTGGTGGATTACCATGGTGGTTGCAATGCCTTTCTTGCTTCTCCCCATTTCACCTTCCAACACAGGAGCACAAAAATAATTTTCCCTTGAATTTCCTTTGGAAAATGAATGTCAAAGGTTTCTGAAAGTTAAGCCACCTTCAGCCATTTTGCTTTAATACAGACAGTTTCATTAACATGCTGTGACACATTCTACTACACGCACTCATCATTCCACGTATTACTCTTATTTTTTTACTCTCCTTGTTCCCCGATGCAGGAAACACATCCCAGGTCATGTCATCACTCTCAGGTGACAGGAGGCAGAGATGCCCACTCATTGCAAAAGGACAGTTTTACAGCCATTACAGTGATGGCTGAAGGGCCAAAACTGCTTCCAGGGAGCATTTTTCCTGACTTACAAATAGCGAACATCCACTAGTTTGATAAAAACTGTAAGCTGTAAACTAAAACAAGAAGTTTCACCTCAACACAAGGAAGACTTTCTTTACATTGAGGGTGGCAGAGCCCTGGAACAGCTGTGCAGAGAGAGTGTGGATTGTCCCTCTCTGAGGCATCCTAAACACACCTGGATACATTCCTGTGTCACTTGCTCCAGTTTATTCTGTAAATAAACTACTTCTTTAACGTGTAGAGCTATCAATTAACTCTATACAGGACAGTGGCAAAAATAGAAAAACTTTTCTGTAAATAAAAGACCCTAGAAATTCTTTATATCTACTATAAAGCATTATAGCATAGGCATTTATTTGGGAAAACAGAAAGAAAAAGAAAGAAAAATACCTTTAAATCATCTAAAACACTGCATTCTAAATTAGGACCACAGTCACATCTTGTTTATTAAAAGACAACATAAACTTTAGTTCTTATAAACACACAGTGATTTTCTTCCAGCCTCAAAAGCATCGAGCCGATTACATCAATCTCAGACTAAAACCTCCCACACTACATGTCCTATTTATAAAGGGGGAAGAAAAATACCTCCCCTAGGAGCACCTACAAGACTCACAGAGCAGCATCCCACTATGTTAAGTGCTGTACAAACATAGGACAAAAAACTCTGCCCAAACCAAAGCATCAGTCGGAAGACCACAGAAAGGAGGCTTGAGAGAGGAAGTTATGCTAAAAAAATGATACAGATCATTGAGTAGACCTCAGCATGCTTGGGAATCTACTGGCTTTGCAAGTAAATTAAGCTTTAAATATTTTAACACTACTTTCAGTTATTTGTAGCTTTGTGGTCTAAAACTTCTAACTCGAGTTAAAGCTTTAAAAATGGCTGTTTAGAAAAGGCAATGCAAAGAAAGCATTCCTCAAGGAAAAGCTGAAAATCACTGGAGCCTCAATTTCCAGTAACCAGAACCAGCAAGAACCAGGCTAGCACTAGTAACTACAAAATTACAAACATGGGCTAAACCACAGATTTCATCCCTCCAGAGACCTCAAAATATCCAGCTGCCATTTTTGTTAAGCACCAGAAAACATCCCATATGACATTTTATCATGTCCAAAGCTCTGTGTTTCACTAAATAACAGAAGGGCTCTGCCTTGCAGGTGGTTCTGGGGCATTGAACTCAAATTATCACTGAGCTCTTCCCTGTGGGACCAGGCTCTTTCAAGTCTCTTGGCCCCTGCCTGACAGCTGGGAATTAGCAGCACTGGAAAGTAAAATTCAAAACTTCCTAAACATATGCACTTGAAGCCTGTTTTTCAGCCTGGTTTAAACTTTATTTATACAGATATATTAATAGATATTCAATTCTGTAGCCACTTTTGTGGGTTTTTATGTGCTCCCTCAGCAGCCTTGGGGGAGGAGGGAATCCTGTTCCCAGAAAAGGAAGCACCCACTCAGCAGTTGCCAGCATTACCTCACTACAAACCAGCCCTTGCTTTTTTTCCTCTGACTCCAGTTTGTAAACAAAAGAGTGATATTAAACTCTGCTACTCTTCCCAAAGTTATTTATATATGAATAGACATTTTTTTAATGCGCCATCTGGAAAACCTGATATGGGATTTGCAAAGTTCCTGCCCTGTCTCCTGATCAAAGAGGAAGAAGCACAGAAGCTCAGAATCTGGAAATTCCCATTAGACCTGTAAAACTCCACAATCTGGTGGTAACTGAGCTAAGGGGGGGAATTTAGAAAACGTTGCATTTCCCAAAAGTTTTCCTCCCACTTTGGGAGGCCTCCTTAGATGCCTAAAGGTGTAATCAAGCAGTGTGCTGAAAAACAAGGGAATTGGGCAAGGGGACAGATGGATACCTGAACCAAAGGTGCCACAAGCACATTGCATCTTCTGAAGATCTCAAATTTTCCAGTGATAACGCTAGAAAGCCTCTGACCAACTCAGGAACCACAGCTCCTGTCAAACAGCACCACAGTGTCCCTTCTCACCAGTTAATTTGCATAACAAGTAATGCACCAGGAGAACAAGGAGGCTGTTTGAAGGACTTCCAGCAGGGACAAAGGAAGGCTTGTGAACTTCCCCAGAAATGCCACTCAGCCACACAGGAAGATAAATCTGATACGGATGTTCTGGACAGAACAGCTCACAGCTGTTCTCAGTCTGGTTTTATCTGGTCACTGCTGAACAGGACAGGAACTGAGCAGTTCAGTGGCATCTAAAACCGGCAGTACTACAACATGTAACCTGGCAAAGATTAAAAAAGTGCATTGGCAGGATGATCTGCTCAGAACACCACCTTGTCAGGGGAAAAGGGCAAGACAAGCCCTTGATGGTGGCTTGACCACAGGAACTGCCAAGGACATGGCCAGTATTGGTTCACCAAGTACTTGTAGATAGGAGGAGCACAGAAATTTTTGTTTCATGTTTTACACACACTGCAAATTATTTAGAGCTGGCACCTCCATGCTGTTTCTAGTTTGTGCAGAGCTTTAAGTGGGGACTGGGTCCACAACTCAACCTTACAAATAACATCAGAACCACACCACCAGGGGAATTAAAAAAAAAAACTAAAACAAAACATCAAAACTGAGCTCTACCACATGCACTGAACCTGTCAAATTTAATCCTGTGGAATGGAAGGAAGGTAAAGCCTTTGCAAGTGAAAGACACATTCATACCTTGGCCAGAGTTTACAGCCACCAAGGAGCTAATCACACAAGTGACATAAATCCAAGTCTAGACAAAGCTTTGTACACTGAAAGGGGTAAAAATACAGTGCCATGGCATGAAACACAACTTCACACCCTTCTATAATAAACATTGGGACTATTTCAGAGAAGATTTTAAGCACCAGAGGACCATGCTGGCTTCCCCCCTCCTTGTCAACACACCAAGTTCAGAGCCCCCCGGCTATGGATCTACCAAGGCCACACCAGTTATTTGCAAAGGCCATTTTGCATATTTGTGCCCCAGCATTTTGGGACCCTGTGTTTGTTACCTATTGCCCCCCAATTAAAGCAGGATGGTCCTCAATCCCATTTTCTAGAAGTCCTTCACAACCTCATCACCAGACCAGCCAGTCCCCCCTATTCTTGCTCTCTCTGACCATTTTATCCAATTTACACATCCTAGGATGCCTCATGTGGGAAGTAACGGAAACTGTATTGTACTAAGCAAGAAGAGGGAGTGTAGCAGATCTAGAAACTGGAAAAGAATGAGCACAGAGCCAAAGCACTGTGTGTCTCACACAGTCACTGCCAGGAAGCCAGAGACTCCAAAATAGTCAGCCAGGGTTAAAGGAACATCCTGAAAAAAATCCTTTCAAAAAATGCATACATCTGTATAAAATAGCAATTTCCAAAAATCCTTGTTCACTGAAAGGTAAGGATGTGCAGCAATAACTTGTTCCCAGTGTTAAAGAAATCTCCAAACCCAGGGCCTAACAAGGTGCTATAAATGCCATCTGCTGAGAAGCAAGAAATATGGAGTTGTTGTGGGGAGATGGACACTTTAATCCATCCTGCTTGATGGGAAGCAGGAATAAATCTAAACTTCTCTTGCTGTTGTTATAGAGGCTGCCCAGCAGACATTTCTGACCTTAATAAACCATTTCCACCAGAGTAAGTGCAGAACACAGAGCAGGAGGAATCCAGCTCCAAGCACCCTAAGCTTTCCAGCCCAGCTGTGCTCACTGGCACAGGGAGGCGGGACAAGCTCTGAGGGCTTTCCCCTGTCTGGTGCCAGCACTTTTCTCCCTACCTCGTCACTTGTCCTACCCTTCAGCACATGTGTTATTACCCTTCTGCAACTCCTGCTGCCACAGAACCAGTGGTGCTGTGGGAAGTACCTTGGCACTTCTTCAGATGCAAGGAAAACACCCTTTTGGGCAGCCAGGAACCCCTGCAACATCATGAGACCAACTACAGCAAGGGCCAGATTAAATCTGAGGTTTATTAATACCTATTTTGAGCAGAGGCTTTGCTCACTGGACAGTACTAACTTTGTCAGCCCAGGATGTGTCAGGGCGAGGTTGCTCTGACTATATTTGCTATAATCCCAGATCACATGCTGCTGTATTAAGATAAAAAATGACTTTGAACTCTTAAATTTATTTCCCTGGATTTCTTTTTGGTACTGATTCAGCTATGATCAGTGATAAGAGAAGGCAAGTTACATTATTCTAACTGTGCAAATACAATCCTGACTGGTTTGGGGGAATATTTTCTCTGCACTTTTAACTGTGAAGTTTTAAAATGACAAGAACACACCTGGATTTGCATCCAGTGGAAAAGTACCTACTAGGCTGCTGCTAGCTGTGCTGAGGAGCCCTTGAAATGAAAACAAACCAACCACAAATCACACTAATGGGAAGGCTGTCACTTCTGGATTCAACCCTAGGAATGAAATATAATAGAAAAGAAATATTTGCTTTAGTCCCTGACACAAAAAGTAAATCATCTGTGGAGAGAATGACATTCCTCTCCTCCCCTTCATCCCAAACTAGATATCAGGTCTATTGACATGAATAAAAGGAAAGAGAAAAGAAAGGACAAGCCCCAAACACAACAAACAGAACAGCTGTATATTTTTTGGACATAATAGATATCTATCAAATACGTGAGACAATTATCTAGAAAACCAGAAACCTCAGTTCAGCTGTAAATTTTCCACAGGTTCCTTGGGGAAACTGGGGTGGGGGGGTGTTCCATATAGAAGGTATTTTGTGAAATTAGATATATAAATATCTGAGGATTGAAACAGTCTCAGTTTCCTGACCTAGTATCTCAAGCTGGACACCTAAGAAATAGAAAGTCTCCCACCCTGGGCTTGGCAGCTCCTCAGATAGCACAATTCCCCCTTTCCATTCCCCACCAATTCCTGACCCAGCTTACAGCAGCCAGGGCAAGGCAAAGAGCTGCTCCCTCTCAGGTGCACAGCCACTGACTTTAAAAGGACCAGAACATATAAAATGACAAAAAAACTAGTGATAGTATCCATCACAAATATCACATACTTGCTGTGGGGTTTTTAGCTTTGTTTCTAAATCATCCCAGACTTGAGCCCGGTAGGATCAAGCACATGAACAACACAGAGCTGCCGAAATTAACGACTTTGAATTACATGTGGAGACTTTTGGAAACATGCATTTCTAATCCAGGTACTCAAACAGGATGAGGGACTTTCCTAAAAGCTTTGCTTCCAAGTGGCAGCTGAGCAGTGGAAAACCCAGCTTTGACACACTTGTTAGTTCGGTGGTTAGAAAAGAATAGCTGTGTACTCAGATCTCACAGCCTTCTGAAGAATATATTCCAGTCATCCAGAGCTCTGGTATCTGGCAAATCTTCAATATCACATACTTGCTGACTATCCTAGTGTGCTCCAGGATAATGCTGAATTATGAACCCAGTCCTTTGCACAAAGTGTTCCCGTATTCTTTGCAAAAGACTTCCCTCCTCCACCCAGAAATTTAAAGAAGCAATTCAAGCCCCACCGTGGAAATAGCAAGTTCATGTTTTAGCTAAGAGAAGTGCAAAGCAGGGAGAGCAGAATTTCACAGGAGGGGAAAGAAAAAAAAAGGGGGGGGACAAAGCAGCAGCTCAGATGAGAAATTAAATCAGGGAAGGCACTGAGGCCACATGAAAAAAAAGCTATGCCTCTCATCATTTCCATATAAGAAATTGAGAGCAAAATGTTCAGAAAATGACACTTTCAGGCTAAGTGACATTTGCTATGCCCTAAACTGCAACCTCAAGCCATATCCACAGGGAATGTGCCTACTCCTGGCATGTGAAAGGCATCAGGACATCCATGCCAGTTAAAAGGGTGCCAGCCTGCAAGGAAAATTCTGCTGCTCTCTTAATTTCTAGGTGGAGGCATGGTAAATCCACTGTTACAGCTCATGCCACACTCATTTGGTTTCTGATCTATTTCCATTCCTGCCTCTCCAGCATCTTTAATTATATCACAAAGGTAATCTTAAAGAAAATCCAATACCCTTTTCAGATTATTGTCTGTGACTTGCTTCAGAATAAAGATATTTGGCAGCATCTTCAAGCTTAGCAGTTTCAGTTAAGCAATTAATTCCAAGTATAGAAATATCAATTCAGATATCCACACACCTGATTCATTGCTGAGCATTGTTAAGAGACCCTTCTTTATAATGAGAATAAAGCCCTATGATTAAGGACATCTGCCAACTGCAGCTTAAAATCAATACCAAACTCTGAGACTAAACAAAATAAGCCCTTTCTTGCCTTATAAAGAGCTGACAGGTTAGCAATTCCAGCCAAGTATTCCCTCAAGTTTCCATGATGAGTCACACCAGACAGTGGTTACCTTCATGGCAACAAGTTTATATGCAAGTAATAGAAGGTAAAAATGAAATCACTAATAAAATATAAAAAAAAAAAAAAAAAAAAACCAACAAAAACTGAAAAAAACCCCCCACAAATCCACAATATTTACACAAGATCTGTATCCACAGTTAATATTAACTAGACATGTCAGGTTTTATACCACAGTAGAGACCTTACGTAGACAGGCAGAACTGAGGTTCATTTTGTGTACAGGTGTGTTCAGGTTCAGATATGCAACAGGTTGTTTTCAATTCTTGAAATTGACTTGCTATCAACCAAACTCTAATATCAGTATTCTCACAAGAAGCCCCACAAATCCCCCAGAGAAGTAAGACTGCAGTATTCTGTTAGAAAGGTGATGTATTACTTGGCATTTCTTGAACTTTTGGAGCCATTAAGAGACGAGAACCACATGCTGGTTTTGAGACACACCCCACAGCCTGCCTCTGCCTCCTGGCATTTGAAGACTTGGTTGTTTGAGTTAAAAATTCTACTCCTCTTTTTCCCAAGACTCACTAAAAAGCCTACTACTCCTATTATTTTTTTCCCTCAGTCTAGACTATCCGGGTTTGGATCTACTTTATTTCAAACCTTTATCCTCCCTGGGATCTGAAGAGACTACCCCTCCTTCCTCCAAAAAGACTTCTCACAGGCTTTATTAAAGCAGCTAAAATATTTGTAGAAAATAAGAATACCTAGTCCAGCCCTTGAAAAGCACATCTTCAGCTCTCTCAAAAGATTTCTGAAGAGGAAATAATTCCCCCCTACTTCAATTATGCTAATTATTGACATCTTTTCTCCTTGGTATTATAGTTATGCACAGTAAGAATGTAATTTCAAATTTAGTAGTGGGCTGAACAAGATGACATCTTAAAACCAAAGGGTTTTAATTATGTCAATGCAAAAAGAACCAAAATAATACAATTATGCTTATTTACAATCTCCTGAACTTCTCAGGTGAAGATTTGTTTCAGAAAATATTACAAGACTTAAGACAACAAACAAAACTTAAAATGTAGAGAATCCAAGTCTGCATCCTTGCAAAAGTGGAAAAAAAGAATCAAAAAATGCACATACCATTTCTAAGGAGGCTTTCAATCCTTATTTCATTTGATGGGTATGAAAGAGATGGTCTTTAATTATACCTTACCTTAATCCTTGTTTTTATGCACCAGTTTCATCAGAGGTTTAATCAAAGGAGGTTGTGGCACTGTAGTTGTTAGTGCCAAATTTAAATCCACCTATAGGCTCACCAAGCAAGCCAGAGACCTATAGCTTTACTCTACAATAAGAAAGTTTCACAGGTTATGTCACCATATGAAATAAATAGAGCAATAGCTGTGCCTTTAGGAAGGTTTTCTGTTTAACACAACACAAACTGAAATTGAGAAGGGAAAAAACACAATGCCAAGGCTTTAAAAACATCTCTTACTCTCTGAAAAACTTCCTGGGGAAACAAACCGTCCTGAGGGATACCACAGGGTTTGAGCTGACCCTGCTCTCTTCAGCAGGGTTTAACTACTCATCATTTAGTTAATGGTGATTTGGAGCACCTGGAGAAGTGTGTCCATCATTTCGAGGCAGTGTGATTCCTAACATGAAACACATGAGAATAGTTGTAAGCTATAGCAAATATGTTTATATTTACTTTATTATAAGCATATTTACTATAAATATGTTTACCTTGCTATAAAAGTATTTACTTTACTTTACCCACCACATCTTGTCTTTGAGGAGAGGGTGCTACCTCACCCCGATGGTATCATAAGGAAAATGGAAAGCATGTTCAGCAGTCTGTTCCTTCTTGAATATCTTGCTTTGCTCCTGGATTTGATGAAAATACACTCATTGAAAGGATACTGAGCAATCAGCTCAAATTTGGTGTGACATCCCTTGTCTGAATTGAATCACAACATTCAGTTTCCCCATCTTGGCATTTACACCTTTTACCAATTCTAAAGAGCAGCCCCAGTACATGATGTATGCCTTTTCCATGCTATTTGCTGAACTCTTAAGATTTTTTCCAGGAAAGACGGGAGTAGTCTCCATTGTACAATGCTTGAAACTCCCAGACTGATTGTAGCACCCTTATTTCTCACTCCTGTTCTGGAAGATACAGATTGGTTTGCCTCAAGCAGGTCTTGATGATCTATGCTTCTCTATTTCCACAACTGAAATAAAAAAAAAAAAATGCCCAAGTAAGCACAGGCAGCAAAAGAATCTAAGCGGATGGATTTCAACCCCCAAGAACGCATCCATCACCTGTACAAAGTCTCCTGCAAGAGTTTCCCAGCTGATTTACATTTGACAACTGCAATTGTGATTGCTCAAAGCCACTGAAGTGCTGAGAGCAGGGAGGGCATCCATCCTATCATGCTTTTCATAGCAGCTGTAGCTAAATAAATTCCATAATATGTTAGATATACCAGCCGGAAGCCTGCCCACTACACTTCGCCCTCCACTCTGACAGTATAAAAACAAGCAAAAATAAAAATGGCAACACTGTGCGACATGGGCATTATTTACCAAAGCCTGAGAAGGTACTCAAGTACCTCCTGGTAATTTCAGACACTAATGCTCATCTGGACTTTAAAGATGGCTCCACAAGAAGCCCATTTTGTCAGCCAATTTTCAGCATGTAAAATAGGTGATATGGTCAGATGCCTTCCTTGCATTAAAAGAGAAGCTGCAGCCCAAGACCACTGGCAATAAAAGTCCTTTCAAGAGTTCTGCTATGGATAATAACAACAGGCCTCCAGTGACACCAGCTGGGATGACCCATCCACTGTGGTCTAAAGCAGCAGTTGCCACCTGTTAATCCCTTGAACATTGTTCCAGGCCTGCAGGAAAGATTTTGTGAAATGAAAAAAAATGAGATGCTGATGGAAAGGGGAAGTAATTTTTCACAGGTTTCCCAAGCTGTGGCGTGACCAGTAGGAAATGACCAATGACCTCATGATGACACAAAGAGTCACCAGAAATATTTGAGAAACCCTACCCTTGCTCATTTGACCATCTCAGAGAAGCTATTCAAGTCAATGACCTCACTGGAATGGCAAAAATAGACAGTTCATTTTGAAATATAGTTCCATAACACTTTTTTTCTCAGAGACCTCAAATGACATCTTCAGAACCAACAGCTTCAAAGGAGCAATATTCAATACTGCAACTTCTATTCAGCAATATTTCCTCCTCAGTTCTCGAGACATTAGCACTTTTAACTCAAGACGGAGTTAAAAGAAACTGAAGGGAGGAAAGGAAAACCACTAAGAAAATATGAGAAGAATTTAGGAACTGATGTGCATTGGGGAGGTAAAGGAATAAAAAAGACAAATCAATAGAATAAAACACAAAGCTCAATCCTACAAACAACTTTTTTTTAATCCACACACTTAAAGCTATGCATAGCTGCTTTAATTACCAGAGTGAAATGCATGCTCAAAACCAAATCCGTGCTTGCAAAATGAAGTTGAAAACAAACCCAGAAAACAAAATCAGCCTTATCCAGTCCAGCATTAACTAAAACTGTGTTGGAACACCTGTTTAGATCAGCTCCCTCAGATGAGTGCTAGTTCAGAATGAAAAATTATGTACCTTCACCTGCAAGGGCTGTGTGGTTACCCAGAAATAAAACCCTCTTTCTTTCAGAAAGGGTGCTTAGGGAGGAGGTTACTCTGCAACAGCTTATCTAGAATAGCCACTAAATAATTTAGTCCTGCTAATTTTCAGTAAGGACAGAGTTTATGGTGCCGTTTTGTGGACCATAACAGATTCTAATATTAAACCACTACTGCTAAAAATGAAAAGCATCTACTGATTTATTTATTTATTTATTTATTTATAATTTTCATGTATGACTTCCGGGGGTTTTGGAGAATTTCTTTAGTTCTTGGCATTTGCATAAAGAAAGCTTATTTTCTTTCTGAGTGGACATGGGGGAAAATGTCCTGAAAGACTTCTGCATAACTGAAAATTTGAGGGGAAATATTCCCCCTTTCTCCATGGCTGAACATTACTTTTCCTGCTTTCTTAAACTGACTGAAAGGTAACTCCCCAGCATTTCAAAGCACAGCTCCATAACTAATGTTTCTAGCTAGGTCTGAAAAATATTTGTACTTACACTTACAAAAGGATTTATAAATACAGTTAACCGAGATTCTGCCAGAATGTGCAGATTGCTTTGCACCAGGAATTTAAATTGTAAAATTCTTAATGGAACCATGAATCTGATTAAAAAGAATATCTTGACAACTTCCTAGTCATTCACCTGACAGCACTGGGAAGAACAGCCTGAGAACCTTCCTAACCTGTGCTCTGTGGATCCATGACATTGGCACTGCCAGGGGAATTGGAGGAAAACACCTGGAAGTCCACCTCTGGCTGGAACAGAACCAAGACCAGAAATATTTTCAGATTTAGGACCATTGTCACTAATCATGTTTAAGAGATGTTTGGACAATGCCCTTCATACAATGCTTTAATTTTTTGTTAGCTCTGAAGTGCTCAGACCAGATGGTTGTTGTAGGTCCCTTCCAACTGAAATACTCCATTCTATTCTGTTCTGTTCTGTTCCATTCCATTCCATTCCACTCCACTCATTCAAAAGGGGAAATAAAAGCCTCCAGAAAGACTATTAAACACACAACTGTTAGCTATGGCCTGTGTTTTCTTGGCTATCAGACACAGACCTGAAGCGATCTCATTCTTTTCTGATCTGCCTGCATTTCTCTCCAGGATTATTTTCCTAGCTGAGCCTCAGCTGCCTGATTTTTAATCTGACACCTAGAAAGGTTTTCCCAAAGTCCCCACACATTGTATTATGGCAAGGCAGATGTGTCACATCATGGGGCTCTGTGCTCAAGAACCTGACTAACCTGTCTGCACCTCGACAGCAGCTACAGCCTGTGGCTCCTGTCCTCTGCTCCTAAAATATCCTCACCCACACGAGAGCTCTGACACATGCATAGCAGTCAGATGAATCACCCCTGGAGCTGCACACGTGTTGCAGCCATGATGTCCAAACAGGAATGTTGCAATCTCTCAGAGTGGCAGCATTTGTTTGTCAAAGCTTTGGTCTCCTGTCATCCAGACATGAGCCGAAACCAGGTATAAGCACTGCTGTCTGCAGCATGAGGGGTTCAAATGGTAGTTTAACATTTGAAAAGGAGTTAAAAGGAGTTAAACCATGGGCTACACACTTAGTAATGTCAAAAGGCTGCTGTGAAAAATTAAAGGGTATCCAGACTTCTTTTTGTATTTCATTACAATTAAAAAAGCAGGTGTGTTTTTTCTCATCAAGTAATATTATTACATTTTCCACCTCACAGAATCCTAGGAGGGGTCAGGCTGGAAGGGACCACAGTGGGTCACATCTGGTGCCACCTCCCTGCTCCAGCAGGGCCATCCCAGGGCTCACAGCACAGGATTGTGTCCAGAGGGCTCTGGAATATTCCCAGAGAGGAGACTCCAGAGCCCCTCTGGACAATCTGTTCAGGGCTTGGTCACTGCACAGGGAAGAAGTTGTGCCTCATGTTTAGGTGGAACTCCCTGGGCATCAGCTCCTGCCCATTCCATCTTGTCCTATTGCCTGACACCACTGAGCAGAGCCTGGCTCCATCCTCTTACCACCCTTCCTTCCTGAAGGAGTCTACTTTCATCATTGGTAATAGTAATGAAGTCTGAATTATTTGGAATGGATGCTTATACTTGGACTAAAAGTTTAAAGAACTAAAACCAAAATATTTCTGATTTTTATCCCATGCATTTTATCTCAAAACTTGAAAATGATAACTGATTATTAAGCAATTTTTAAGGGTTCCTAAGTTCATATTGAGATTTTCCAGTTGCTCTCCTGACATTAGCACTATTCATGCATCATACACAAATGTCTTATGCCAAATATTTGCAAGGATGTGCCCAAATCTCTTCTAAATGTCTTCAAATGTCAGTTAAAAAAAAAAAAAGTATTAAAAACATAGAAAATGAAGAAGTCTGGCTTTGGGTTTTCATTTCCAGCTACACCTCAAGTTGTAGAGGAAGACCTAATTTCTAGTGAAATCCCCCAGGGCTTTGTGTTTCCTTCAAAGCCCTTCTCTCGTGGCCAAAAGCAGACACACTTTCAGGATGCACATATTTACTTCCAGCATGAGTTCTTCCAGAATTTATCTGCTATGGATACCAAACACCAAACACTTTTCTACCAGCGCTGGAAAAAAGGCCAGTGCCTTTGACATAGTGTTATCAGTGCATGACGGATCCTGTGAGTCATTTTTGTAATGACTCTTTCCATTTTGCAATTGGAATGCCAGTTTGACTCTCCAGCTCCAAGACCAGCCTCTCCCTCGCAGCCCCAGATGTAGAAGAACTACTCACCCATCGCCTTTCCAAATTATTGCTGTGTTGAAATGAACCAAAGTACCTTAAGCTTTGTTTGAAAAGGTGAGACCAGAAGTAAGGCATTTATTAAGGTTATGTTTCATGGACAACCTTGAAAGTTTAGGATGACCCAGACGACATCAACACAGGGTCTGTGGCTCCCTATTTCCTCTTTCCTCCCAAAATCCATCCCCACCTCCCTGACAGCAGAGAAGAGATGTGTTTGTACAGGCCCATCCCTCACCAGATGGATGGATCTAGCTCAGCATCACAGTCACTGCAAAAAACAATCACTGAAGCAAAAAGCAAGCAGAACAACATTTAGGGCTTTTTCTTTTGTGGCTGGCTTGTACAGTCAGAGATGTTATTCTCTACAAAGAACAACATTTTGTTATTATTTTTCTCCTTTAACCCACACTCCTCAAGAAAATCTGTTAATCCCTATCCCTCAGTGGGGAAAGCTTTGTACTTTATCTCTGCACAGTTCCAACTGTTTACGCCTGGCTTTTTAAGGGAGCTGAAACATTTTCAAAGATCTGGAATTGTTTATGTAAAGAAGGCTAAAGGCCTCAAGCTAGCTGACACTAGTCCTTCCACATATTCCTAAGCAAGAGATTTGAGGAAATCAGGTCAAGGAGGCAAGGAATTGTGCAGTATCTACCAGAGAATCCCACCACCCTTTAACACAGTCAGGAGAGAAACCCCTGGTCCCCTTTACCCTCCTATATTAATCAAAGGATTAGGGTCTATTGGATCTATTGCAGTCTCAGGAGAAAATCCTTCCTGGTGAGAAGCAAATCCTTCTCCTCTTTACTATTGGTCCAAACAAGACACTCAGTTTCACATTAAAACAGGATAAAATAATTCAACCTATCTGTAGAGGAATGGTCTACAGATAGTTAGTGTTATGTCTAGATTATGAGAAGGGTAATTTTAAAATGCTTCTGGTAAACTCTGATTTCTTCTTATCAGCAATATCCTGAATTTGCTTTTCTCTGTTCCAGTAGGACAAAATAACACTTTAACCACCCAGCACAATTTTAAGTGCAGATAATAAATATTTCATGCAAAATGCCTATTATCACATGCAAATATAGTTTCAAAATAATAAATCAGTTTGAAGTAGTTCTACAAGGGTCATGAATTTCCATTAGTGATTTCTATTATGCAGAAATTCAGTTGATTACTATCTCATTCCACTAGTCAGAGAAGTTCAGGTGTGGTTAGAGAGTTGCATCTACCAGATCATCACACCCTGGAAAAGTGAAACATAAATGTTGAGTCCAGATCCTTTATTTGGAATGAAAAAAAAGCCACATCATTATTTTCATTCCATGTTCTTGAGGATATTAAAGATAAACATATGCATTTCACTTCTTCCTAAATTAATTTGCCAGATGAATGGGGAGAGTTTAATTTTTTACAAACTCACAGGCAGTTTTTATCCAACAGGTCCATTTCTCGCCTCTGATCAAAAGGCTACAGTCCATGAATTTTAATGGGAGTTGCTTTAACACAGTGTAAGCATGAAAAGTTTAATCATACAACAGTAGAAAGAGAGACATCCAAAGTTATTCCGTGACCCTTAATTTTAGAAACTCAAGGGAAGCCATATGACTAATGCTAACTAACAGCATAAATTCTTAATGGCAAAGTGACAAAAGAAAGCCAACCCAAAAGCCACACAGAAAACCAGTCTGAGCTCAAGGGTGGGGCACAGGACCTCCCCTTGCTCCGTTTCCAGTTATCACGAGAGTTTAGTCACATGCATTTATTAATTTCAGCCTTACTGGATCTATATTGTTGTGGACAGCCTCCATCCCACTGTTTCCCTTTATTTTATAGGAAATGTATTCCTGTTTTGTAACCTGCTCTGGGAAGCAGCTGCCCAAGCCAGCATCTCTCCCTCCGTATTGCCTCTGGAATGTGCTGTAGCTTATCATTTATTTTGGCAACAAGAACTCCAACATGTTTTCATTTGCATTTCAGTATGGCTGTTCTGTCTTTACTGTTCTGAGTGGGGTGGTTTTGACTCTCAGTATCTGCTGAATTTCTAATCCCACGGTATGAAATTAAGGTACGAGCCCTCAGTTTTCATCCTTGAGCCAACAGGCTCAGAAGATGAGTGCTGAACTCCCCTTCACAACGAAAGGGAAATTCCTAGTTGAAATTTAACATGTTTTTTCTCACGACTGGGGTGACCTAAGGGCACACGCGCAACCAGTTACCATGGATCAGCTGGCAGGCTGAAACTTATCCCGCCTTATTTTTCTGAAGTGGATGTTTATAACGTCATACAGACTTATTTGAAAGTTTGAAGGAGTTAAACTCTGCTGTAAGTTTATCCTGTAAGGGAAAACACCCATTTAAGCTAGACTGATGCATTTGTGTTAAACTAAACGGCCGGCAGAGGCCACAGAGGTGATGATGGAGGACTGCAGGAGCTGGGCTTGTTTAGTTAGGAAAGACTGAAAGGGGATCTCATTATGCATACAAGCATTTCAAAGGGGTGCCAAGAGGATGGTACCCCAGACTCGTTTCGGTGGTGCCCAGCGACAGGACAAGGAGCAATGGCCATGAACTAAAACACGAAGTTTCACCTCAACATGAGGCGCTGAGCGCGGCAGAGCCCTGGAACAGCTGCTCAGGGAGGGCGTGGATTCTCCCTCTCCGGAGACACTCCGAACCCACCTGGACACATTCCTGTGCCACCTGCTCTTGGTGACCCTGCCTTGGTAGGGGGATCGGAATGGATTATGGTCCCTTCCAACCCTTAGGATTCGGTGATCTACGCAAGAGCAGGTTGGGTTTGGGGGGGGTGGGGTGGCTAGATATGAGGACAAAATTGTTCACCCACAGGATGGTGGGCACTGAACAGCTCCTCAGGGAATAGGCACGGCCCCGAGGCTGCCAGAGCTCCAGCAGTGTTTGGACAAAGCTCTCAGGGATGCACACGGTGGGACTGCTGGGCTGCGCCGTGCAGGGCCGGGAGCAGCACTCCGGCGCTCGCCGTGCTTCCCTCCATGCCAGGCTACGACGGCCGGGCACGGCCCCGAGTGGCGCTGCCGGAGCGCCGGGACTCTGGTGCTCCCCGTGCTTCCCCTGCCCGCCCCGGGACACCCTGACAGGGCCCCGTGTGGCGCTGCCGGAGCGCCGAGAGCCCGGGCGGCCTGGGGCGGAGCGGCGCGACCGCAGGTGCGGGGCGCGGCCGGGGGCGGCCCCGGGGCGGGCGGGAGTCCCCGAGCAGCCGGGCAGGGCCGCATTTAAGCGGCGGCGGCGGCGGAGCGCAGGAGCCCTGTCCCTGCAGCCGTCACCATGCCCGTCAAGGGAGGCACCAAGTGCATCAAGTACCTGCTCTTCGGCTTCAACTTCATCTTCTGGGTGAGGCGCCCCGGCTGTGCCCCCCGCGCTGTCCGGGGGGAGCCCGCGGGACGGGGATGGAGGGGAGGGGGAAGCCCCGGAGGCGCGTTTTGTTCGCTTTTCTGCTGCGTGGTTTTTGCCGTGTTCCCTACTTGCTGCCGCCCGGAAGGAGAGGGGTGTGTGCTGGGGTGCTCGCCGCTTCATTTTCCACGTTTTTCGGGTTTTCTCGTAAGGCGGGCTGAGCGCTGAGCCAGGCGGGGAGGGGTGCCGGGTTTGCGGATGGTCACCCCTCTATCCCCCAACACTACGTACAACCCTCGCCCTAAAATTGTGTGCAGGTCGCGCTCCCCGGTGCCTCTCTGGGTGCCGGGGCTGTGCCCGGGATGACTTCCTCGCAAGTCGCTGCCTGTGGTTGTGTGTGTGTGTGTGAACTCCCGGTGTGGGGAGCCTCGGTGGAAACTGCGGCTTCCCTTCGAGTTTAATCTCTCGGAGCAGACCAGCACCAGTTGAAAGCCCGTCTACGCTGTGCTTCTTGGCCAGGCAGCCTCAGAAAGCACGGCTGAGCTGCGAGGTTGTGGCTGCTCTCAGGCACTCGGGGCGTGGGCACCTGGATTTAGCGCTGGCTCCCGCATGGAAAAGTACCGCGGGAGAGCCGCACAGCTGCTTGTGTGCCTGATGGATAGGTGGTTCAAAAAGTTAGGTTTTCCCTGGGCTGTTTGGCACGGTGGAGAAGTGCGTGTGTGACTCTGAGGTGGAGGAATGAAGTTGGAGCTGTGGAAAGAAGCCGCGTCTGGACTCAGTCGCAGCATTGCCCGTGGGATGAGTGGAAGTTGCAGTGTTAATGACCAAAATGCTTGGGATGTCTCAATGTCAAAATGGGTGACAGCAGAGTTGGGAATACAGAGCTGGGCTGCAGTTGAGGGAAGTTGTGCAGAACTTGACCCAGGAGAGCACATGTTGCCACCCGAGAGTCGCCAGGACAGTGACCAGGGTGTCTCATTTGGTGGGTTAGAGCTGATCAGAGGAAAAAGCCTAACAAAGCACTGCCTGAAATTTCTGGTCAGTTTCTGGTGAGTTTCTAGTGAGTTTCTAAGCCTCTTGTTGAAAGAGACTGAAGTACTCCTGGTTTGCTTTGTGGTGTTTTGTTTGTTTGTTTCAAAGCTGCAGACTTTCTGCAGAGTATTTTACAGGACAAACGTTCTTGTTATGACAAAGGCGTTGCCTCAAAGAAGCTCTTAACCTGAGCATCACCCCCTTTTTCTCTGGGGTCCAGGGCTGAGAATAGGGAGCCTGGTTTTGTTTAGCTCAGGATGTACCTGTTGCTTGGGAGTGTCATGGTAATAAAGGTCTGAGGCTTTACTTGGACATTTGGCTGCTCTTGGATGCAGGACTGAACTTGTGACAGGGTGGAGGGGAGAAGAGTGGTGCTGAGGAATGGGGCTGGTGCTGCTGCTCAGAGGAGCTGAAAGATCATTGCTTTTCAAGTGGCCTTTTTGAGGCTGGCAGTATCTAGCTAGGATGTGGGAAAGAGGAAAGGCAGGAAAAAGAATTAAAGGGAGATAAATGCATCTTGAAGATGCCAGTAAGTGTCTGGAGGCCCCAAGAGGCAGTAAAATGCAAGCATTTTGGGTAGGCCAGAGATAAGTGTGTGTTTGACCAGCTGGAGTGGTCCTTGGCTCTTGGGGAACACCACATGTCATTGTGGCCTGCCAAAAACTGTTGAAGGGGAGTTTAGGGGGTATGGTGTTAGTGAACCTCATGTCCTCTGTGGGGAAATAAAGTAGCTGTATCTTGGGTTATTCTACACTGAACATTCTGAAAAAAAAAAAAAGTGTCCTGGGGCTGGCAGCACTAGAGGACAAGAACTACCCTAATAAGAAAAAAGGCTTTAATGTTTCTTATGGCTTTGCAGATGTGAGAAGTCTATGAAGTAATGGAAATAAGCTGAGAAAAACTGTTGTGCTGGAGTGCAATTCTGTCCCCCCCTTTTTTGAAATGAGTTGTCTAAAAGGATAGATGAGGAATTTAAGTAGTCTGCAGCAAACCTGCAGATATCTGTGGATGCCATGTTAGGTAGAATGTATTTGCTTCCATCAGAGGCTTGAACAAGGCTAAGAGGAAGCAGAAAGTCTCAAACAGTTTGGTATAGGAAATTATCGAAATAAAAATGGAAACTCTCAAAGTGGAAGCTGTATCCAAAAGAAAGAGATAAAGGTTCATAAATGCTGGTGAGCCAAATATAATCATACAATAAGGTTACCCAAAAGAAAGCTTTAGGAGTCATTTGCAAAAGCAAACCCAGCTAAAATACCCCTCTTCAGACACATGAGGAAAAGGGAGTTTCTCAGGGAGTCCTTCCAGGCAGTAACAGGTCCAGGTGTAAAAGTTTTGGGAGTGATGTTCTGCAGGACTTTATTTTACTGGGGAAGATTTTGGCAAAGTTCTGTGCCATAACCTGTCTTTGACTCTGAATCCTGCACAGGCTTCAACTGATCTCTTGATGCAAAGGAGTTGAAACAGCAGCAAATGTTTGATTAACAATTCTCCACGGTCACAGAACACTTCAGAGCTCCAAGTGCATTGTGATTAGGTAACTCCCACTGCTCACCATCCATCTTGATGCTAGAGGGCTGGAATGCAGCAAACTGGAGGCTGGGTTTTTGCTTTATGGTAGTCTGGGATACATGGAGAGTGGCACATAGGAAGCATCTGGAAAAAGCAGAGGAGAAGATTCTTTAAAAGCTGCTGTAACATGTGGAGATGGTACACTGGCTACTGCAAGGGGAAGTCAGACTTCATGAAGCCACTGACTTGAAACCTTTAAAAGCCTTCACGGTGGAGAGAGCAAGGACTGGTTGATGTTGTTTCACTTGTTCAGTACCTCCTGGAAATCTCAGGCCTCTTGTTAAAGCCAGGCACTGCTGCAGTAAGATCCTGGCAAGGATGAAGTGGCTGTCAGAGTGGAGGCAGGGCTGAGCTGAGGTGCAGCTCTTGTGTTGTGGAGAGAACCAGCAGTGCTGGTGCAAACTCCGTGCTGTGGGTACAGTTCCACCTCACCTGGAGAAGCATGGGAAGTATTGCTGGGGTGCTGGGCTGATATCCATACCCACAGTGATGGAGGTAATGCCTGCATGCTGACACAGCAGGGAGAGACTCTTGCCAAAGGCAGGCATCAGGTAATTCTTTTGAGAGGCACCAGCAGCACCTGGAGTTAGGAACTAAATGATTCAGGGGCAGCTTCAGCCATGGAACAGTGAAGCCTTGGGAGAAGAGGATCTATGATGGCTTCACAAAAGCACCAGCTGGGTGCTCAACATCTACAGAGCAAAATCACCAAGAGAAGATGGAAAATGGTGTGTGAAGCTCCATAAATCCATGGCATGCTGGTGTCCCACAGTGCTGTGGGCTGCTCTGGTCATCTCCTTACCTTAAGAGGATCACAGTAGAACTTGGTAAGATTAGGAAAAGGAAGAGGAAGGTTTCTGCCATCAGCAGCTGTAAGTTTTTTCAGCCTGGAAGTGTGCTAGAGATTTTTAGAATGACAATTGTCCAGGCAGTAGATAGGGCCTGACTATTGAAAGAGGCAGTGAGCAAGAGCTGTGGGGTATTAAGCCTGGAAAGAGGACATTTTGAGAAGAAAATGTGACTGGGGAGACAGTGATGGTGCTTTCTCCCTCAGCACGTGTTGAGGAATAGGTTGATCAATGGGCACCTGGATAACATGGATTTCAGCAGGCTTTTGGTACTTTTTCCTTCTCACAAGGTGCTGTCTGTGTCTTTGCATAATCTTTAAGTGCTCAACATGTAGACCAGAAGGTTGGTCCTGGGAAATGCTGCTGTCTTCCCTGAGAATCTTGTGCTTGACTGATCTGATGGCCATTCTCCAGTTAGGAAGGTTGGGCACTTATATGGTGTTCTTTGAAACTTTTGGGACTTCAGAGTTTGGGTTAAAATGTGCATGTGGCCTAAACGGAAGAAAGGGCACATCTTTGGATGTTTTCTACGAGTCAGGTTAAGCACAGATCAGTAAGTTTTGGGGTTCAATCCTCTCTCTGAGGTGTGGGAATGAGGAAGGGCTCCCTTAGGATGGAGTGTTGCTGCAGGCACCAGGCTGTTGTTGTGCTGCCCCTGCAGGGGCTGGTGTTCTCCCTGCCGGGTTTGCCCACAGCTCTGCTGTCTTGGCAGGGCCACTGATGGCCTTGGCATCTCTGACAGTCTGCTCTCTAATGACAGAAGTTTGGGGATGGATTTGGGGTGTGGAGGGAGGTGTCAAGCCTGACAGAGAACTAAAGACTTCTGGTTTTTTCTGCCGGGCTGGCTTGAGCTTGGTGAGAAGTCGGTGGAAACAACACATTAAGTGCCTTAAACCTGATGAGCAGTGGAGTGGTCTTAGCAAAGTTGGCTTGGACCAACCTTTGCATGAGCAATGCTGGGTTGTCTTGAGTTGTGCAATGAGTGACTACCTTTAGCTGTGCTCCCTTAACTCCCTGGCTCTGCTCAGGCTTGTTGGTCCTGGTGACAAAGTCTTTTCCTCGGAAAACTCTGGGCTCCTGAGCAGCTTGGATCATGCCGGGCAAGTGCTTGCCTGTACTCCCGCTGGCTTCCTGCTGCTGAACAAAAGCAAGGGCTTGCATCCTTAAATTTCAGTGCTGGGTTTTCCCCTTGTGAATTTTGTGGAATAGAAAGGCATCTGCTGCTGATATTTATAGTTTAATATATTTTAGGCAAGGAAGTGCTGTAGTAGAGAGGCAGAGTTCAGGTTGAAGTTTTGAGCAATCATTTTCTTGCTCCTTTCTACTGGTGGGAAGCTCTCTTGTCCTGACTTCCCATTCTCCAGAGTATTACGTGTTTCATGAACAAATGCATTTGTCTGTGGTAGCACCTGCTAAAGCGAGATGAGCAGAATTGGGCCTGGAGAACTATTTTCCTTCTGTAACTTGAGAATACCTGTGCCTTTCTGAGCCACAATCTCAGCTGCTTTTGTGCACCAAGAACAGCTGGTAGCAATTCAAAGGTCTTGCCTTGGACTGACAGGGAAATATGGATGTGTCTGTTAGTATGTATATATGCAGGCATGTATAAAAACCCCAGACATTAGTTGCTTTTGCTTTCTGTAATGAACTGAACTGTCGTTGCTGGCTACAGTGTGTGAATCTAATGCTGCTTGAGTTCAGATCAGTGTATTTTGACTCCTGTGAGTGCTGTGAAGTCAGGAATGGAGTTGGAATATGTTGCCTTGAGAAACCTGATGTGAAGCTACTTGGGGTTCTAGCAGTCCTAGCTCCTATTTGCAATTCTAATTGCAAATATAGTAGATTGGCTTCTGAATAGCAACTTGTCTGAAATGGGTACTAGTCTTGGCAGTGGCTCAGGAATTTTGTAATGCTGCCCCTACTGTACTGGAGCACCATTTTATTGCAATAAATGCTATGACATTAGTGTAGGCCACAACATTCTTGAAACTAGCTAAGCAGAAAGAAAATACTTCCTTTTTGAATCCACTTTTTTTCTAAGGAGTTTGAAAACAGCTGCAGTTTCTTGCATAACTGCAAGCACGCATGGCACGAGTGTTAGGGGAGCTTTTTCAGAACTCTGAAAACCTGGGCTGTTGGGGATAACACTAATTCTGTAATTGAGGGTTTAGAGTGATGTTGAACCTCTGCTTACTGTTCATGGGGTTTTATTTATGGAGTACCAGCAAGTAACAGGACAGAAATAGTTCATTGCTACTCATAATGTTCTCAATTTCTTTGCATGTTCTTTGCAATGTTACAGATCTGGTCCTGGCTTTGTTAGTTCAGTCTAACATAGTGAGAAGTAAATTGCCTTACGCAGTCAGATTTTCAGCTAAAAGTTCAAGTGTTTACAAAGTGAAGGCGGAGGCTTTTTTTATGTCCTCTTGTCATCCTGGGGTAAACATATATAGAACAGTAGTGTAGAGCCTGACGTACCTTCTTACTTCAAGAAAAAAATTAGTAAGTGTTCAGTTTGGTGCCATGCTTAGCTGACAGCACTTAAAATTGTGTTAATTTTTGACTCTGTGTTTCCACATAGTTATTTACCTTCTGCTGGATGTAATGCTTTGAGCTTGGTTGAATTTGCATGTAAGCTTGGCCTCAACATGTCAAAATGGCAGAACCCACAGTTTCTTGTGCCAAGGTTTTTTTTGCAGGCTTTGAGCCACATATCATGCATTCTTGAAGTGTCTGATTCTTCCCCTTCCCAAAGCTTTGTCCACTAGGACAGACAAAGGATTGTCTAAGGACTTGATAAGTGTTTGGACCTTGAGCTCCTCGAGAAGGAGGAGCCTGTGGAAAGATAAGATGCTCTGAGGTGTCTGTAGCAAGTGGGGTGCTTGTCTGGGGATTGTCCCTTATCGAGGTGACAAGGTCAGAAGGGACTGAACAAAACATCCTTGCAAAATAGTGGTGAAATCCAAAATTAACTTTCCAGCTTTTTAAAATAGCGTCATACACTGTGCTGCTATAGGATATGTTTACCAAATTGGAATTATTTTTTGTCAAAACCTCAAGGTTTTAACATGTGTTTATGGCATTATTAAAAATGAGGGTTTCCTGGGCAAGCCTTTTGCTGGGAGATCATGTGTGTGAAACCTCAGGCGTCAGGGCAGGAAGGAAATGAGGATGGAAATTGCTTGATAGCGTTCAGTGCTGAGGGACACTCCAAGCTCATGCTCAAATCAGCCAGGAATGGTGAGGGGAGCAAGGCAGAGTGCTCTGTGTGGCTCCTGCCTCCAGGATACACAGGCTGTTTCTCATCTCAAGTGTATCCTGACTGGTTCAGATCCTTTCTCAGTTACCTCTTCTCCGATGGAAGGCTGGGACACACCCTTTATGTCCCCAGAAGAAAAGCAAGGGGGACGCACCGGAGCAGTGGGAAGGGCAGACTTTGGAGAAGGCATTTGTCAGTGTGGGGTGGGAGGAGGGAAGTTCTGCCCAGGAGGCTCACTAGAGAAGCTACACGGCTATGTAAGAAACGCAGACAGACCAAAGAAGCTGTTTTCAGTGTTGCAACAGGCAGAAAGCGGCATGCAGGAGTGAGCTTTTGAGGCAAAGGGGGGGGCAGGGTGTAAGTTTGCATGTGATTGCAACGAGAAACCTCCATAGGATTAGGAGAGGAGTGACCAGACCAGGTAGTTTTATCTTGTTGCAGCCGTAGAACAGCCAAGTAGAGCAGGAATGAGCTGGGAGTAGTGCTTAGGGAAAGCAAGGAAGCCTGGTTAGCAGGAGCAAGGAAGTCAGGAGCATAATAGTGCCAGAACACACTGTTACTGGAAAATCACTGCCACAAACTTTTCCAAAACAGTGAGTGAGCAGTACCACTTTAACTTCACGTTTTGGTCAGATGGGAGAAAAAAAACCCACAACAAACCAACCCTATCTTCTGAGCTCCTTTTGCTGTACTTGTCACTATAGAAACATACTACTTACCTGTCCGATAAGCACACAAACACTCTTTTCTTTGTCTTTGTGAAACCAGACAAAATGGGTTATTTTCAGGAGTACAGTGTTGCTCTTTTCCTGCTAAATTTCTCTTTCAGCACAGGATGGAATCTACATAGAAACACACACTGTATTGCTCCACTCCTATAACAAAACCAGTCTGTTAGATAGGGAATCCCCTTAGATTTCCAGACAAAAACCCAGCAATTAGGTCATCTGGGGATCTGCCTCCATGCAGCCAAGGGGGGGGGGGGGGGCTTGCACCCCTTTCCCAGGAAGGAAAAACCCAGCTCCCAAGCCATCCCAGCGTGGCCAGCCATCCTGTTGGCATGGCATGGGTGAGCAGGGAGGTGACAGTGCCTCAGCCTCTGCTGTACTAGACTGGCCAGAGGTGCTGCCAAGTGCCCCCGGGGCTGTGCTTGCATTTTCCTCAGAGGCTGGTGTTGCTGTGTCCTTGTTTTGATGGAAATTTGGAGCTTCGAATTTCTCGCCTTCTGCTTTAAAACTGCCTTTTTTAGTTCAGTGGTCACTGTGGGTAGGAAGAGCACAAACTGAGAACATAAGTCTGCTTTCCTTAAGAAACTCAGACAAAAAGTCTCTTATTCTTTCATTAAGGCACAGCATTTTATTTCTAGTCCATCATGGAGAGAATTATCACTTTATTTAATTCTACAACTATTTTTAGAGCTGTGCAGCAGTTTACTGGCATTAAGTGTTATCACTGTTCTGTGATCCCGTAAGTCTCTTGCCTCCCTGGCATCTTCTTAACCTTTTCCACAGAGTGATTGCTTTTCCAAGGAAAAAATGTACCACATGACTCTGGGTGGTGCTGGGGAAGGGTTAAATTTGCGTTTTCAGAGGAACTGTATTAGGTACATCATTTGTGCCCAGTGTGAGCCAACCAGTTTGATTCTGGAGGTCATTACCTGAGCCTTCTCCTTTGCTTGGAATTTTAAGATTATCTGCATGGTTACAGTATGGCTTAAGAGTTTTAGTTCTACAGTCCTTTTTCTGTGCCTTGCTCCGTTTGTAGAGCTCTCTACTCAAACACTGGAGCTTGACAAGCAACAAATACAGTTGGTAGGTGAGAAGAGCTGAGTGTTCAGGCTTGTGGCTTTGCAATTAGTGAGTTCCTGGCAAAACAGGCAGAGGCTGTAGGTTTCTTCTAATGATGGGGATCTTGATCCCTATAAAAGCTGAGTACTGTTGGGTGACACAGGAAAGTGAGTCTCAAGCAGAGTATTATTAAATACTTGGTGACTTAACAGCAGCCTAGAAGCAGTGCAGAAGTTTTTTCCATCACTAAGCCCTTCTGATGTTTGAACTGAGGCACTGGAGTGAGACGAGGTCGCAAAGACTTTCTGAAGTAGCCAGGAGAGCAGGTAGAGCAGCAACCCTTCTCTCTGCCAGTCTCGTTTTCCACCTCTCCCTCCCCTCAGGGTGCAGCTGTGGCACAAGAAATTGAAATAATGACGCTGTTGCAACATTCTGTGTGGTACCAAGGTGCTTCAGCAGAACTTAATCACCCTCTCAGGGTAGCCCTAGCAAGGCGAGCAGGAGGTGTGTGCAGGTGTGCTTTGGGAGTAAGCACCTGGGACACCAACAAAGGCCTTTTGCTGAGCTCTGGAAACCTCCAGCGGGGTTTGGCTCTTGGGGTTTTGTCACTTGATCTGTTTTCTATATAACCCTGCAGCCCTTCTTGGAGGCAGGCCTGGGACTCAGGTTCCTAGCTGGTTTAGGAAAGCTGGGGCTGCCTTGGAGCAGGAACACTTCCACTTCTCTGGTGGGCTTGGTGGGAAAGGAGTGTATGTATCCTTGGGTGCTTTCCATGGGAATGCTGTCCATGTTCCCACTGAAAACTGACATTATTGAACACGTCCTGGTTTCTTAGAGGCAAATTGACAATGTTGTATCCTTCTAGAAGGACCTTCTTGTCAGATCAGGCTTTGTTGGGATTGTTTTTTGGTGGTTTTGTTTTTGCTTTTCATGCGTGCTTTGCCTGACCAAAGCACCAGACTTCATAAGCTTATTGCTCACTCTTAAGTTTAAATTTTTAATGTCTGCTGCAACAGGGATTTCTGTCCTCATCTCACTTTTGTAGAGCTTTTTTTAATGGTTAAATGGTCTTCAAAGGAAGAGCTGAGAAGCACACTCCTGCTTTCTACTTTGTCCTGGTTTCTTCTTTTTCTACATACAAGACAACCCCATTTTATTTTTGTCTTTTTAAGGGAGGATTCAGTCTGTTCCAAGCAAACTGTTGCTGTTGGCCTTACCAGAGTGCAATTCCCTCTTTCTTGCAACACTCTTCCTATGCCTTTTGCCAGATATTTCATCCAGAGGCAAATTTATACAACAAAATGACTTGCTGCAAACACAGGCACCGATGTTAAGAGGAACCTGGAGGCACACAGGCAGAGATAATGAAATAAAACTAAATATTGTCTAAAATTCGATTGTACTGCTCCAGAGCAGCAATGTTGCTACTCCTCCAGCTGGTATTTTCTTTTTCCTGTCAGCATGGTCACTTAATGGGTTGTTTTTATCTTGTTTTGCAAGAAGAGCACTCTTCCTGAACTCCCTTCTGTGGTACACTGGACTCTTATCAGGCTGTTTAATACACTAGAACTTCCAGCTGGCCTCACAAGGCACTTTTCCTTGGGACACACTGGCTCTTCAGTGTGACACTTGAAGATTACTAAGCCATGCAATGTCACTGCAGCCACCCAGAATAAAACAATGTGTGGAAGAATCAGTGGAGATAATGACACTTGGCTAAACCTTGGATATTTTCAGGAACAAGAATGGCATAGTTCTCCTGTGGCATTGGAGTTTAATTTATGTAAATTAATCTGTCAACAAGGTGCCTCATGTCTGGAAAGTTTTTCATGTGTTGGTATCCCCATGCTTCTATGCTGGTCGTTTGTCACCACCTCTTTAAATAAAAGCTGTATTCTGTGTTTGCTTCTGATGTTGTTACTAATGCATGGGTGGGTGGATTAGTTGGTATCATTTAACAAGGCTTCCTTGTTCTTACAGCTTGCAGGGACAGCAGTTCTTGCAGTTGGACTATGGCTTCACTTTGATTCACAGACCAAAAGCGTCTTTGAACTGGAATCCAACGACACCAAGTTTTACACAGGTGAGCTGGGGGTCACCCAGGGGATGGGTCACACTTTTGTGCCCTGATCCCCAGGCTGCTGAGAAACCTTGGCCTTCCTTGAAGGGTAAAAAAGCTGGTGCTGGGGGCAGCTTCCCTTGTGAGCTCTTGTGCAGACAGCAGTACTGCTGTGTCAGTGGTTTCTTAGCTCTTCATCCTTTTTCCCAGAGCAGTTTCTTTTTGGTTGCTGTCAGTAAACATTTTGTAATCCCAGGGGCTCCTAGTAGACACAGAGGATGTTTCTTCTTGATATTCATCATGATATGTGTCAGCAAAGTTTCACACTAAACTAAATGGGTAGTTAATATTTTTTCCAGAGTGACCAACCTAAGCTACCCAAAACACAACTCTAGTTGTGTCCAACTCAGAAGGAGCACATGGTCTAACTCTTAAAGCCCCACATCTCCTAATTTATACTGAACTGAATGAGAAGAATACACAAATATCTTGGTCCCTATGAGAATTATTCCAACCAATGTGGATCAGTGTAGCTTGAGCTAGATCAGGTGGAAGATGTTTGTAAGATGATCAGTTAGGGGATGCACATGTTTTCAGTTTATGTTAATATCATGAGAATTCCTTAGTGAATTGGATTTTATCTGAACCTTGAGTCACCTTTAGGCTTGGCCAGGGGGACCCATATGATTTGGTTATTGTCACGTGTAGGTGCTCAAACACTTGGAGCAGCTCTGCTATGAGGAAAGGCTGGGAGAATTGGGATAGTTCACCTGGAGAAGAGAAGCTTTGGGGTGACCTCATTGTGGCCTTGCAGTGCCTGAAGGGAGCCTGCAGGAGAGATGGAGAGAGACTCTTGACTAGGGCCTGGAGTGACAGGACAAGGGACAATGGCTTCACACTGACAGAGAGCAGGTTTGCATTGGATATTGGGAAGAAATTGTTCCCTGTGAGGGTGCTGAGGCCCTGGCACAGGTTGTCCAGAGAAGCTGTGGCTGCTCCTGGATCCCTGGAAGTGTTCCCAGCCAGGTTGGATGTGGCTCTGAGCAACCTGGGATAGTGAAGGTGTCCCTGGTCATGGCAGAGGCTTGGAATCAGGTGATCCTTAAAGGATGGCCTTTCTCTGGCAAAAAACTGGCTCTTGTCTTGGGCTGCTCAACCTGGGACAACTGCCAGAGTGGTGTCTGAAGGGTCACTTGCAAGGAGGTGCAACCTGTGCTGCAGCCTCACAGCCCCAGAGTAGCCTGTGCCCACAGGGAATACTGTTAGTTAGGAATGGTGTCGAGACCATAGCTGGGAATACTGACATGCTCATGGGACTTCATGAAGAGGCTGCAGCCATGCCAGCAGCTTATTTGTGAGAAAATTGGTGTTTTGCCCTTGATATGATGGCATTTTAGCAAGCTGGGTGGTTCTTGGAGCTGCCAGGAAGATTTCCAGATGCTTTTAACTGGACCTCCGAAAGGGAACAGAAATCTAAACTTGACCATTGAGCTGAATATTTAACAACTCTTATTTTGGGTGGTATAAAATGACTTTCACCTCCTTAAATGTAAAATTTTTATGGTGTAATGCTTAAGGTACCAGCTGAATGCAGCCAGTGAAACCTGCTTGAAATCTCTGTATGTTAAACTGAGTTTTAAAAAGAAGCTTAATAGGAATTGCTGTTTTAACATAATTTTCTGGGAGTAGTTACTGACTGCAATAACAAAGCAAGTTACCTCAAAGGATTTCTGTGCAACTCAAAATAAGCTGAAAGAAGAGGTACTGATGGACTCTTTTTATTCTGATTTTTCAAAACAGAAAAAGTTTTAAGTTGAGGCAAAAAAATCCACATTGGAATTTCCTCCTGATAAGAAATGTCAGGCTTAATCCCTTACAAATGCTTCATCAAGTAGATGTTTATTTTGGCAGCTAATCTTACTGGTTTGCATCTAGAATATATCATTTGTGAATGTTTACATGTGGCTTCCTTTGATTAGTATTGATTGTGTCTCTGAACTGTATTTTTGTCCCTATTGGTAGAAATGTCCTGTTCGTTTCACATGCTTTGTGCTGATTCTTTGATGTTTCACTGCCCCAGTAATGCTTCCTTGCCATCCTCTGGGAGTTTCCTTGCTCACCACATCTTGCTGCTCACTCCAGGTCACAGCTGTGATGTTTAGGAGCCAGAGGACTGGGCGTAAATGGAGTCTTTTAGCCCAGGAATATTTGGGTTTTTTGCTTCAACCTATTCACTATCTAAATTCTGGGCAGAATAGTTTGCAAGCTGTGAGAGTTTTTATAGTTTGAAGAGGTACCTGCTTCAAGAACTTCTCAGTTGATAAATTACTATTCCAGTTGTCTCTGTCTTCACCTGAGAAGTTAACTCTGGCTCTGAGCCAAATTTTTAAAAAGTACCTTACAGTTTGTTAGGTGGTTGTATCTTGCCCGTTTTCTAAAACTTGTGAAACTGCACTAGTGGTACACATTGATTGTTACAAGTGGAAGGTTTTATTTATCAGTATATTGTATTTCCCCTTAAGTTTTCAGATATGTTTGCTTTGAAAATTAAGAACACACTTTTTTTTGGGAGGGGGGCTTAGAACACCTCAGTAAAGAAACTTAAACTGTGGCTTTAACCTGAAACAAAAATTCATAAATGCTATTTGTGGAGGAGTTAATTTCATACCTTGCTGCTGAGGTCTCAGTGAGTGAAAACACATTTGTTTTCTTCCTTCCTAGGTGTCTACATCCTTATTGGAGCTGGTGCACTTATGATGCTGGTTGGTTTCTTGGGATGTTGTGGTGCATCACAGGAATCCCAGTGTATGCTTGGCCTGGTAAGTGTTCAAGGGAGTGCTTAAATTTGGAGCAGCATGATGAGAAAGGAAGGAAAATATTACTGTGCAATTCAAGGGCAGCAGATTGTGAACCCAGATCACAGTGTTTAAACTCATGGTCACCTGCATAATGCTAGTATGCTAAATACAGTGTTTGTTTCTGGTCTTAAATACAAATGTTTGTGCCATATTTGAACACAAGATGACATCAAGAGGCTGGATATGTCTGACATATCCTGAAGTGTCAAGACTGGGAGAATTGTGAACACAGAACTAAAATGTTGATAAGGGCAATGTTATCATTGCTAGATAGTTTATCCTGGACTCTGAAGGTTGTGCAATCTGTAATCTCTGAGACCAGAACTGTGGTATTTGATGCTTGAAACAACAAGGCTCTACTGTTCATAATCCCAGGATGAGCTTTTCTAGTTGACAACTGCTCTGCAAGTCAATTGTTGGAGAGCAACCTCATTGTTTTCAGGCTGGAGGGGCCAGTAGAGCTTACTGGGTTCATGCACATCTGTACACTTGCAGAACTACTCATCCAAATTACCAGAAGATTTAGTTAATAAAAGACAACTACTATAGCCACTAAAAGAACAATTCTGTTTCTGTGTCACAGGAGAACTTAAATTCAAGTATTTCTTGCAAAATGATGCCTCTAGCCCTTTGTAATTTTGATTATCTCTCTAAAGTGCTTTGAAATCATAGTGGTGGTTTGGATCTGGTAGTCAGTGAGAGACAGAACACTTTTATTTGTTTTGTGGGATATACAACAAAGTGACCATTAGCTCTCTGGGAGTTGGTAGCAAGCTAGGAATTAAGTAATGACTCCTAAAGCAACAGGAGTGACAAACCAGAGTGAAGAATTGCTGTCAGCTGTTGTGATGTGTCTGAATGACTTGGACAACTTCAAAGTTGGGGTTAACAGATGATTTGCTTTAATTAACACTGATCAAAAAGCAGGACTGGTGCTTGGAGAGCACTGCCAGACTTTCTGACGCTCCTGGGAAGAAGTGCTGACCCAGTGCAGGGTGTCCTTTTTCCTGGTGTCACCAATGTTTCAGACCTCCAGCTGGAGCCTGGTTGAGGGATAGTTCCTACAAGAGTGGACAAACTTGCAGTGTATCTGTGTGATGCTGGTTTGCGGTGCTGTGGTCTTCATGAATAATGTGGTCTTTCTTTTCTAGTTCTTCTTCTTCCTTTTTGTGATTTTTGCCCTTGAAGTTGCTGCTGGGATCTGGGGATTTTCAAATAAAGACAAGGTAGGTTGATCTTGAAAGTTGGAGTGGTGGGATGCTGGAACAGGTTTCCCAGGGAAGCTGTGGGTTTCCTATCCCTGGAAATGTTCAAGGCCAGGTCGGATGGGGCTCTGAGCACCCTGGTCTGGTGGAAGTGGTCCCTTCCCATGGCAAGGGGGCAGGACTTAGGTGGTCTTGAAAGCCCCTTGTTGACCCCAAATGCTTAGTGATTCTATGGATGTGCCCACAGTCACCAATCTGCTGACATTTGGAAGGGGAGACAGTCTTACCTGATTAGGTGTGGCTTTTAAAGCGAGTGTGCTGTTATTTCTCACCTGAAACAGGTGAGCCTTCTGTCCACCCTCTCTTCTCACCCTCCATTTGTATGTGGCAGAAGAATGGGTATGGTAGGCTGCAGATTTTTTGATGACTGACTTGCTGAAAGCAAGTCTTCCATAATTAGTATAAGGTACAACATTCATACACCACTAATACACAACTCTTTGCTTTTCCTTAGATTATTGATGAGTTAAAGGAGTTCTACATGGACACCTACAAAAAGAGAGGTCAACCAGGTCCCAAAGAGACCCTGACAGCGTTTCAGCTTGCTGTAAGTATGTGGTTCTGCTTAAACTGGACAGGAATGCAGCTGCTTCCCACTGTCGTCCCTGTTAACCAGTCCCCTGTACAAGTCTAGTATCTTACTAGTTAGAAGAAACCAAAGGAGTATTTGTAACAAATTGCAGAGATGATTTTGTGTAGTATAAGTGAATTTAGGATGCCTTTTTTGTACCTCTGAAGTGACTAGAACTCGTTCTTGCTTTTCTAAAACTCAGCAGCAGGCTGGGAAACCCCAGATCTGTGCTGCTGACCTAGTAGTACCCCAGCATGCACACCTGCTTGGCTGTGAGGGGTTCAGCTTTGTGTCTGTAAGGAGCACAAGTTGTCACCAAAATGATTTTGTGTGTGTCATTAATGAGATCGGGCTCTTCCTTCTAGAACCTTGTCCTTTAATGTGATAAAGGCGTTTTTAAAATTAGGTTTATAGTAGCCATGTTGGCAGGATTTGCTCTGTAATAAAAACTAACGTAATTTTATTTTTTAGCAGAGTACTGAGCAAAAATAAGGGTTATTTAATCTGTGTCTCTTTTTGTGTTTTCTCTTGTAGTTAAACTGCTGTGGCCTCACTGGAGTTCTGGAGCAGCAGTTCATGGACACCTGTCCAGCAAAGACACTGTCTGAGTCATTCTCTGTCAAGGTAAAGCTTGACTTAATTCACCATCAGCTCTGCCCAGTGGGTAGAATGAGAAACACACATTAGGAAATCCTCCCAGTCCGTGGGAAATCCCCATGTCACACTGGTGTGGCTGTCTGTAATCAGGTTGGTTGTGGAAAACAAACCCGCTGTTACCATGGAAAGAACAAGCAGGAAATCTGACCTTGCTCAGGAAATGTGCATTCTGTGTGTCACAGACTCGCTAGCAGGGTAGACAGTGGAAGATCAAAACCTTGCCTAAAAAAGCCCTCACCAATGCTTGAAAGCTCTGTTCTCCTCACTGCATCTTCTGGTGCTTCCTGGGAGCTGTCACCTTCCTCCTGGTTAGGGAGAAGTACAGCTTGGGGTGGGAGGGAGTTTAAAGCTTGAGCCAAGGGCAAGGAGAGGGGTTTAAGGCATTGGCAGCCTGGTCAGGTGGGTTTGTCACTGTGAAGGCAATTCTCTGAATCCCATTTCCCTGCTGGAATATTGCTGCAGAGGTGCCTGTGTGCCATAAAAACCAAGAGAAACAGCTTGTGTAGTTCTTAACCACCCCTCTTCCTCAAACCATCCTGTGCTCTTGCTTTATTCTCCAAGACAGTTTGTGTGAGTCCTCCCATGGTTCTTAACATGCAAAAATTCAGTTAATTACATGGGGTTTTTTCACTTGACAATTTCGGGTATCTGCCCACATAAGACCCTTCAGTCTGTGTCTTTAATCCTTTCTATGCAGTCTGAGAGGATATGGGAGTAGCTGAGACTGCATGCAGGTTTTATTGTTTGCTTTTATTCTGCAGTGTGTTTTAGCTTCATCTGTTGACTTCTTCTTGTGATGCCTATTCCCAGTTGTAAAATGGGATAGACTGCAAGATCAAAGGGACGTAATGGAGCGTGCCTCCAAGAAACAGTGCTGTGTTGGTATTCTGACTGAACTGATTCATTCTTGCCGGTAGAGCCCTTTAATCCTTGATTCAGTCTGTCTTTCTGGACTGGATAAGGAACAACCACAGAAGAATGCAGCTTTCAGCAGCTCAGTGATGTTTGCTGCTGAAACAAGCAGGAGGGAAGTTGGGGTGAGACTTTGACCAGCTACAAGGCTCTTAAAGATTTATACCTCTGTAAAAGTTCCTTGTTCTTTTTATTGACTACCATGTGTCTCCTCTGGGAAAAGGACTGTACTTACTTTTTTTTAGTTGCAGTGGTAATTCATTATCCAGGGAACACTAAACTGGTCCCTCTCTGAACCTGCCTATAGCCCAGCATGGATCCTAGCCCAGCATATCTTTCCAGTCCCATGCACTGTGGGTTCATGAGGTGTCTGCAAAATTACAGTAGCAATTTGCAATATCAAGAGTGGCTTTAAATCAGTTTTGATAAAGAATGAGCAGTGCACCATCTGAAGTGCTGACAGCCATTAGGAAGGAGGCAAGTCTTAAAAATTGCATGTTCAGATTGCCTACAGCAAGATTCCCCTCTCAAGGTGCTGTTAAGAAGTTCAGATACCTGAAGAGTAGATTTAAACTTTTCTACCAACTCTTGCGTGGGACCATCCTTGGCTCTCTTTCAGGATGCAAAATTAAAGGCCAGATCACAGCAGCTTACAAAAGATGAGTCTTCAAATGAACCTTGTGTGTGTAAAACACTACTCAACAATCTGTTCCTTTTCAGTCCTGCCCTGCTGCCATTGATGACGTCTTCAAATCCAAATTCAATGTGATTGGAGCAGTTGGCCTTGGCATTGCTGTAATGATGGTGAGTTCCCCGATGATTGATTGAGTGTAGCTGGGTGCTCAGAGGATACTCTCAGCAGAAGTCTTGTAGAACAGTGCCTGGCCCAGCAGCCCACAGGAGGCCATTCCACTGAGGACAGGTCCCAGCAGGATCAGGGTGTGTCCTGCAAGGCCCTGAGGCAGTGCAGAGGCTGGGATGTCTTAGGCCTCCCTGCTGCTGCTTTGGATTAGGATCTGCCTCCTTGCACTTTCAGCAGTGGTGTGTGTATCTCTGGAGTGAAGATGAATTGGTCATGTTGCTGGCCCATGTCTTCATCCTAGTATCTTTTGGGGATTTGTCTTTTCTTTCCTTTATAACAATTACAGGCCCTGCTAGAGGGCTGAAACAACTGCTGCTAAGAAAACTTGCAATTTGTTTCACTTTTCTGGAGAAAAGTACATGTTGGGGTGATCAAAGATTTCTTAGGAGATAGGGTAGTGGTTTATAGCTGCTGGTGCTGAGCAGGGCCAGGAGTTGGACTCAAATCCTTTTGGGTCCCTTCAGCTTGACATATTCTGTGATCTGTTTTCAAGTACTGAGGTGAATGGGATTCCTGGGAATGAACTTTGGGGATGGCAGAGCAGGGACTGCGGAATGAAGTGTAAAAACACAGAACAAATGTGGCTTCTGGGCTGGGAAGAGCAGCTGTGCTTGTCCTCATGCTGATAAAAGCACGTGCTTTGGTTTCCTGATTTCTAATCCGCCTGTTTTCTTTCCAGATTGTTGGCATGATATTCAGTATGGTTCTGTGCTGTGCCATCCGCAGGGAAAGAGAGATGGTCTAAGAGCTACAAAGCCAAGATTCCTGCACTATAAACATCCTCATCATTAACTTTAGCCTTCTGAGAGCATTTCTAAAACGTTATATATTTGTTACCTTTTTAATGCTTTATTTGGTACTGATGTAGGTTTGCTTTTTATGTTACAGTTACAATGATAAAGGTTTATCTGACTCAAGATAAATATTGTACATAAAATATCTGACTTTCTTGAAACTTACATAATTTGGATGTAATTTATGTTGGAGACAATTTGATACCTAATAAAGAGTAAGATGTATTGTTTGTGGGGGAGAGGAGATGTTGCTATGTTGACTAATCCCATTGTTTGATGCATAGCAAGGAGGTGAAGTTGCATAACATGTTAAGTGGTTTTGCTATAAAGCAGGAAATAACTCCTATGCCAATGTCCTGTTTGAAGGGAATGGGAGATGATACCAGCATGGCAGGCAAGGTGTGGTCATTCCTCTTTCCTTGGTGTGTGGGAACAAAAGCAGGTCCTAAGTACATTCCTAAAATGTCACTGCTGTAACACTTTCACTGTCCCCTCCCTGGAGGGTGGCAGAGGCTGGCTGTCACACAGGTGATGTGCAGGCAGAGGTAGCTCGATGCAGCCAGGCTGGGCTCTGCCCTGGGGCCAGCTGGGCTTCCTGACACCAGCCTGTCTGCTGACACAGCTGTCCCCTGGCAGCTGGCATGGCCTTGGGCCCTTGGCAGTGCCCATTCCCTAGTGTGTGCTCAGGGTTTTTTCACTGGCTGGCTTGGGGCTTTGTTTCTCCCAAGGCAGCGAGGTGCAGTCTCAAGGGCTTACAACACGTGTGCCAAATCTCAGGTTTCCAAGTGGAATAGATGTAAGTTGCATGAGAAGTTGTGTGCAGCTCTGCAGTTGCAGAGCTGTGGCTGTCCTGTTTCAGTTTAAATACGGATATGGGAGAGAGCAGAGATACCAGTGTGGAACCCTTAGCCTGAAGAATTACCAAGTTGTCCTGTGTTTCTATTCTAAATGGCCTTTTAAGTGGGTTTTTTTTTTGGTTTTTTTTTATCTCTACAATACCTTCTGGTGGGGGCTGCCTACGGACTTAGCAGCACGTTGATGTGCTGTTCCTGTACCTGGTGCTCCCTTACTCTACAATCTCATCTGTGTTCTTACAAGCTTCTGGTCTTTGTCCGCTGAGAAATACAAATGTCTCTGGGTAGTCCTTGCTTGCTCCCCCCCTTCTCCTGCAAGGAGGTTGGTATTTATTCTGAGAAATACCAGAATTGGTGGGTGGCAGGCTCTGGCTGATGCATGAATGTATTGTCACCTTTGTGTTACCCACTGTCACTTGTCTAAGGGAACCACGCAGCTTTCCTCTGTAACGCGTTGCACTGTTCTGTGTTCATTGGCCTTCTTTAAAAAAAAAAAAAGTGATTTAAAAAAAAGTCAAATGGTAATCATGCTTTTGTGTGTCTTGCAGAGACTGAAATTACTCCAGAAAGGAGTTGGTCTAATTTTCTTCTGTGGCTATATGTGCCAGCCTGGAGGGAAAAATCTAATCTCCTAGGAATTTGAGAGCAGCCATGTCCCCCCTGAGCTCCTCCAGAGCTGAAAATAGCATTTTTGTCAGCTTTGTAATTCTGGGCATGAGAATGAACCTCACCACCTGGAAGAGCTGGGAGAATCACTGTCAACCATCAGAAGAGGTTACTGCTGACTTCTTTTGCTTCCTGATCGCAGAATCGTCTAGGTTGGAAAATACCTCCAAGATCAGGGAGACCAACCTTTGACCACTCACCCCCTCATCAACCCCCCCAGTGCACTGAGTGCCACATCCAGTTGTTCCTTGGACACCACCAGGGAAGGGGGAGAGTTCACCTTCTCTGTGGTCAGCCCATTTCAATGCCTGACCACCCTTTCAGTGAAGAAATTGTCCCTGATGTCCAACCTGAACCTCCCCTGGGGCAGCCTGAGGCCATTTCCTCTCCTGTCCCTGTTCCCTGGGAGCACAGCCTGACCCCCCTGGCTGTCCCCTCCTGTCAGGAGTTGTGCAGAGCCACAGGGTCCCCCTGAGCCTCATTTTCCCCAGGCTGAGCCCCCTCCAGCCCCTCAATGTCTTTATTGAACTGAGAGGACATGGGATTTGAGGTGCAGCCTTATGAGGGCTGAGTCCAGAGGGACAATCACTGCCCTGGTCCTGCTGGCCACTCCCTTTGGTGCTGGTGCATGTGTTCAGGTTGCCAACACCCGACATGGCTGTAGTCCAGCAGCTCTTGGCAGAGTCCAGGAAAATCCAGTGGGTTGTAACTGGGGGGAGGAGAACTCGGCTGTGGGCTCAGCACCTCGTTGTGAGCTATGGGCAGTGGCTGCAGGGGCAGCTCTTGAGCTGGCATCCAGCTCAGCTGAAGATCTAGAAGGGAATACTTCTGCCCCTGTTCCTGTGTGCTACAGAAGCTACAGAGGGATTTCCTGGGAATTTATCTTGCAGTGCTGCTTCCTTACCCACAGTGTTTATGCCATGCTCTGCCTGTTTGATACCTGCCCTCATCCAGATGTGTTTTTTAAAGCCCTATAGTCCAATCTTTTACCCTTATTTTGAACATACTCTGCATGTAGGTTGATGTTTTCTGAGGAATCAACAGATGGGTAAGTCTTACTCTACCAGAGAGGGAAGATCTGATCTTTATCTTCAAGTACTGCTTTCCTTCTAGTGAGAACATGAACTACAGATGCAAAAGCTGGTTGCACTCAGCGCAAGACCTGCAGGGTAGTCTGGAATAAGTACTACTTCAGTAATGGATATTGATGGATTACATGTTAAGTTTCATTTTACTGGTAGCAGTTGCGATGGAATTTCCTGAAGAATTGGGTTCTAAGCAATGGTAGCCCTAAAAATCTGAGTGTGTGGCACTGACTGTCCAAGCAGGGAGCAAGTTCCTGGCTTTGAGTTTGGTCAGCAATACAATGTGACTTGTGAGGTAATGCAGAGAGGCAAAAGGAGTAACAAATAGATTGTTCTGGAAAAGTGGAATGGGGGATTACAATACTGAAGGGGAAATACTGCTTAGGACAATGTCAGAGCTGTGGTAAGATGACTGACACCGGTGAAATACTTGTGGAGGGGTAGAGGGAGGGAGGAAAGGATCCTTCTGAGGAATAGGTCTGCCCAAATTCAGAAGGTCAGCAGACAAGCAAGCAAGCATTGATGCTGTCAAAAAAGCATGAGCAGGGAAAAATTGTCCTAGAGATGCGATGTAAGAAACACTCCTCTAAGGAAAAGGGCTTAAGCAGTTTGATTTCCAAACAGAAGCAGATTTCACACAGGTGCTGCCGATTCTTTGTTGTAAATTTGCTTAAAATAGCTGTGTTTTATGGCCAGATGTGACACTATATATTCTATATCTGTGGGAGCTGTTTGTGGATAGCAAAGAGCTGTGGGATCAGAGCAATCCTGATATTTTCTTGGATTTGGATGGTGGAAGAGATGGTAATGGGTAATATTAAGTCTTGTTAAGCACTAACATAAAGCACTGCCTGTCATACTGTTAAATCATAGAATCACAGAATGGTTTGGTGTGGAAGGGACCTTAAATATCATCTCATTCTAACCTCCCTGCCATGGACAGGAACATCTTCCATTTGACCAGGTTGCTCAGAGCTACATCCAGCCTGGCCCTGAGCACTTCCAGGCATGGGAATTGCTCTGAGGCTGCTCTCACCTGTGCCCCTTGGCTGCTGTGAGGAAAACAAGGGCAGATAAAGCCATACCAGTAAAAGATGTGGCTTATTTACATGTTGTAACAGAGCTCACACAGAATATGGGAATTTGTACCAGGAAACAACCTATTATGAGCTTAAGCGAATAAGTGTTGGATTAAGGGGAAGGACTTAGCAGTGACGTCCTGAGGAAGGCTGGATTTGGTTATCTACAAGGTAATTTCGCCAGAAGAAAGATTTTTGGACTGACTTTGGAAAACTGGAGTTAGCCTGCCTCAGGAATGGAGGGACCACACAAGCTAGCTGTGTGGTCAGCTCTGTGGGAAGAAGGTGTACCAAGGTGGGGAGAGCCTGGTTTTCCAGGGGGACAGGGATTATTTTGGGAAATTTCTTCCTCCTTCACAGTGGAGCTGGGAAAGTTGCTTGTGGTACAGCGCAGTGTCATTTTACAGCAGTGCTGGCACATGAGGACCATAATTGAGCACAGGGAAAAATGACAGTGGGGCCATGAAGTGGGAAAAGGGTGTGGGAAGCAGCTGGCTACAGTGGAAAGAGGTGAGCCCAGCACTTTGGGAGGATTGGAATAAATCCTATCCTCTCATACACTTCAAAAACTTAAATCCCCATATTTCAGCAATTAACAGCCTTACTCATAGAGGGCTTAGAGATGAGTTTGCAGAAGGGGAGGATGTCATTACCTGCAGGGTGGTTTCCAAAAGATCTTCTAAGGGAATTGCTCCAGTAGGCAGAAAAGTCTGGATTTATTTTGATAGGCTCTCCCAGTCAGGACCATACTTCTCCCTCTCCACCCAGCAAGACAAAACAATAGCAAGTTCTTGCAGTTTTTTAAGACCAGCCTGTACCTCCCCACTGGTTTTTTTTCAGATGAATCTCCAAGTCCAAGCAAGCCTTGCAGAAGATGGACTTACAGCAATTATCCTGAGGGAGAAAAAAAGCAGTGGTGCCTAAAATCGCAGTGCTAAATGTGAGTCAGATGCCATTTCCATGGGGAATGTGCCATGAAGCTCAGGCTGAGCCCTGCCCTGCTCCCTTGCAGGCCTCTGCAGGTATTGATAAACACAGTGCCAAGGCTCCCTCTGACTATTCCAGCATCTTTGTCAGCCTGAGAGGGACCTGGAAGAGCCTGGGAGTCCCATGAGGGATGCCTCCTGTCCCTGGGTGAGAGATGCTCTTCCAGCTGCAGAGCACAGGCACAGCTCAAGCTGGGTTTTGTTGGGTTTCTATGTTTAGGGGTGGTTTATGCCTATGGCTACTGTATAATTATGATTATAAAACAGCCTCCTCCTCAGTTTATGCCTCTTGGCAGCTTTCAGGAAATGACCTAATTTGAACTACTAGCAGTGAGGACCTTGAACCCTATCAAAAGTCACTTTTAACTGAACCTAGAACATCTAGACACTTGCCAGACTCTGCTGGCAGTGACAAAAATAGTTCAGTGAGATTTTTCCACTGCTGGACACAGGCTTCCACATACATGGCTGCCACAAAATGAATCCACAAGGCAGTCATTCATGGCGCGTTGAATGCTCTTCTCTCGCTGCTGATTTTGGGATCAATAGGAATTCAGGCTGGGGCTGAGAACTGACCTTTTATGCCTTGTTCTAACGCTGGCCTTTAGTGTCAGCCTTGCCACGCACTGGGCAGCTTATGCTCTGTCCCAGCAGCACCACTGCTCCCTTTCCAGCACCAACAGGGCAGGTCCTGCTGGGTGAAAGGAGCTGGCACCTCCAGCTGCTGCTCCAGGGTGGTGTGGGGAAAGAGCAGGAGGGAGGAGAGCCAGGGAAGCTGCACCACGGGACAGGTTTTTCATCTTTGGCATCGCCTCTGTTTGTGCAGAGGTGGGGAGAGCACTCAGCAGCCCTTCCCAGACCCACAGGCTCACCTCAGCTGCAGGTCTGTCAATGAAAGGGGCAGCTTTGAACATCCTGGCAGTGGAGATGCAGGGCAGAGTGAGTTCTCAGCAGGACAGTGGACATGTCTGTAGCTCCCATGCAGTCCCACCATCAGCAGCACAGCAGAGCCGGGGGGGTGGTGCCAGTGGCCAGCAAGTCCACGGCTTGGGCCACTTGGACAGTGTGAGTACAAACAGATGGAGAAGGTTCAGAAGTGGGTGTTCAGAAAAGTTCCTGTTTTGCCTCTTTTGTGGGATTAGCCACTCCTTTTGGAGCTCTCTGTGACTTTATTCTGCATGGGGGTGAAGGCAGAAAAATCAGGGCTGCCACTGAGACTCTGAGCTTTTTGCCCCCTTCCACCAGCACAGGCGCCTGTCTGTAGCCTCCGGGGCTGAAGGCTGAACTCTTAATTCAAATTCAAATTGTAGGCAACAGCTCTGGCCTGATAGCTTATCAGCTAAGCATGCATTTGAAACCAGCACAGAAACCACTGAATCATCCCATGAAGGACTGTCACCTTGGAAGGGGTTTTGGGGTCTCCAAAGACCACCAAGACATACGGAGCATGCGTGGTGCACATGCTAATGATATTAATGACTTCCGAGAAATGATTTGTATAACCACTCCTATCCTGAAGAATGTAATTAATATTCATGATTTTCCCTATAACTCTGTGTCTTTGGGGTACTGAGGTATGTGTGTTTGGTGGAAACAATCCCCACACATCCGGTGCACCGAATAAAGCAAATACCCACTTCTCTGACTTGGTCTCTGAAGTGTCTCTGAGCTCGATTGGGGCGAATCACCACTGTTTTCAGGTAGGAGCCACACAGTTGTGCTGTGCCATGGGGTGGGGTGGCAGGTTTTATAAACCAAATAAATGATTTTATTTGCCATGTGAGTTTGAGGGGCAGCTGCTTATCCTGATTTTTAATACCAGGGAATTCTGTCCTTACAGGGTGGCTGCTTTGCTTTGTAGCATGGGGACATTCTGATTTGTAGACCCTCAGTCATTAACATCACTGGACCACCAAGTAAAGAAAATTCTATTCATTGTGGTTTTACTCCTATTTTCCTTTTTTTTAAAATCTTCCAGCCATTAGGTGAGGCATGGAAAGGGACTTTTTCCCTCATGCACAGTCTGTGGCCATAGCTTTCCTCCTCAGTGCCAAGCTGAAGGTTTGTGTATGGTGTGCACATTAAAAATGCCCTTGAGAAGAAACCAGAGCAGCAAATACGGTGTAAATAGATGGAAGAGAAAGACTGAGTCAAGTCCCCCACCCCCTGATTGTGCAAATCATGTTTTAATGGCAAGTGTGTGAGGTGAATGAGGGAGGCCTTTCCCTTTATCTGTAAAATTAGCCCTGCAGTTGGTCCTAGCAGCTCCTCCGTGCTTTTCGTGATTGGACTCTCTTACCAGCACCTCATCATTGCCAGAGCTCAAATGTCAGGGCTAAGACTTTCTGTGCTGCCTTCCTCAAGTTGAGTGGATTTTTTGGGTATGTTTTGAAGTACGTCTGGTTATTGCCAAAACTTATTTTAGCTGGGAAATGTTGGTTTGCCTGTGCTTAGGAAAAGAAAAGGTATCAGCCAAACTTGAAGCTCAGCCTGTTTTTGAAGCAGTGCCTGAGAGTTGTGGATGATTTCTGCCCTTTGCTAGAGAGGTGCCCATGCCTTTTGAGAAAGAAAAAGTCATAGAAGTGCGATCTTCTGGGAGACACCTTCCTCCGTGCAGTCCTGACAGAGCAGGAGGGGAAGTCACCCAAATGCCAGTCCTTGGGACTAACAAGGCAGAGCTCCAGAACTCCACCCAAACTCAGCCCCCAGGCCCCTGGGATGTGCAGATAAGCATCAGGCTGTGCCTGGGAACAGGAGCTGTTCCCAAATGCATACCACATTCCCCGAGCCTGGTCAGAGCTCAGTCGGGTGGCTCTTGCCTCAGGCTTGTCCCCAGGAGGAGGTGACCTCCCCTGCCTGCCTGGGAAGGTCTGGCTGTGTGGAAAGGCGTTTCCTAGATGCTCACGGATATCTGTGGATGTGCCTGGAGGATGGGATGTGGTGTGGGTGCTCCAGAGGCAAATTTTCTCAGGGGCATGGCAGGAGGTAAGGCCCTTTTCTAGAGCAGATTCCTCCAGGAGCCTCTTCTGTGCCAGGGAATGCATCCCACCATCCCCTCACCCATCTCTCTACATGAGCACCCAAATTCCTTCTCCCTGTGCAATCAGTGGAGGAGACCAGGCTTTTTTTCTTTTTTCACAATGCTCTGGTTCACCCAGGTGCCCTGCACCCCTCTGCCATCAGCTCCTTTGGGGGAAACAAGCATCCTTCTGGAGGGACACCGTGGTGAGCTACACCCTGAGAGCAGCAGACCCGGCCCAGCCCAACAAACAAAAATTCCAGCATTTAAACTGAGTTGACTTTAGGAGGACTGTGTGGGATTTCCTAGCAAACAGTTAAAAAGGTTTTATTGATTTTGTTTTGTTCATTCTTTATTTACAGATCATGCTAGGATGAGATTGAGGGGTGGGGGAGCCAGCATTGCAAACTTTGTGGATATTTTTCTTTATCAGATAATTAAGACACTGTTAGTCAATGAAAAATAAATTTCAAAGTAATTTAAAAACTTTGTTCTGTATAGGAACATAGAAATTTTGAATGCAGAGCTTCTTAATGATGAGAAGGAAGTTTGTGATTAAGGAAAACCTGTACACTAACTCAAATCTGGCACTGATTGCAACATGATTATTCAAGTGCTTTAAACTTATTTCAAACTTTTCAGGCACACCTGCAAATAGCCCTCTGCCCTGGGACAACTCCCTGTGGATTTGCTGGTTTCATTTGGATTCACCCAGTTTTTCCTCTGCCAACCCCAGGCTTGTGAAACACAAACAGAATGGATGTAGGAAGATTTAAAGCATTGTCCTTCCACTCCTGCTCCCCTTTCTGGCAACACTGTCAAATAAAGCAGTACATCATTCCCTGGGTTTGCTAGTAGCAGCATGGAAAGTTTCCCTCAGGGCTCCTATGCTGGGAACAAGGTGAGACATCAGGGGAAAAGAAGCTGAAGGGAGGGGCTTGGAAAGTAAAGGAAGGGAGGAAAAACGAGGGAAGGGTCAGTGCTAGAAACAGGGAAGGGAAGGCAAATGCAGAGCACAGATATGAGGATAAAGGTGAGGGAAACAGCAAGTGCTGGGGAACGACAGGAACAGGTAATATTTGGGAGAAAATATAATGGTCTGGGCATACAGAAGGTCAGAAAAAGCATAAAATATATACAGGGCCCTCCCAGCTTGAAATGCTGGCACCACAACAGGGTCTAGCAAGTGGTTCTTTAGATGATGAAATCAAAGACTCCAACCTTCTGGAGGTTAGTATGTGGCAGCATGGCCCCACATCATGAACTGTAGCTTTTTCCATTTTTTAAAAAACAGAAAACAAACAAACAAAAAAAAAGAAACAAAACAAACAAACCCCCCCCCCAAAAAAAAAAAACCAAAATCAAAACCCAAACCAAACCACCAAAAACCACCCCAGCCAGAAGCAGAGCACAAGTGAAATTAAGACTGCAGTCTCAGGCGATGCTGGCATGAAGAGGAACGAGCACTAGTTGCAAAAAGAGGTCTGCAATATCTGTGCTTCCCTCTTGGCAGGATCTGAGAGGCTCTGAGGAACAAATCTAGGAACTCAAGGAAGAGATAGAGCAGTCTTGTGATGATGTTGTCCTGCTTCGGGCCCAAAGTGATGTGAGGCAAGTCAGAGGTTCTTGAGATAAAAGTCTTTATTTACCAGATCCAATATGCATAGGCACAAAAAAGGCTGAATAGTATATATTTTTTAAAAAGTAGTACCTATGCAGCAGCCTTTCCCAATTTTTGCATTATTGACTAATTTTCTGTGTTTTGTTGAAGTGAAACATTTACATTTTTTGAAGTGCTGTTCTACCCTCTAAAAAGTGACTGTGTTACTTCTTTCTGTCACTGCCTGCACATCTGCTACGCTCCACGGAAAGTCTCAAAGTTGGGTTTTGTTTGCTGCTTGCCAGCTCTGTTCCAAGCAGGATATTTTCCATTTTGCACGCAATTGCCAGTAAAAAAAAAGTCTCAGAGAATTCCACGCGTGCCTCTGCACCTCTCCAGATAACAGCTCCTTTTTATGTCAGTGCAACTATGTTGTGGCTAATTTTGTGCAAATACCTTTGAGGGCAAAAGGTGCTCCTCAAGCAGGAGCTTAATTTAGTCGATGTTATTTGGGCTCAGAGTTTCTCACTCATTTTCTCCTGGCTAGGTTGGGTTTTGCAGATCCAAGAAGTTTAACAAACGATTCTTATTTTAGTATTTCTTTTCGGCAGCATCACGTTTATAAAGCCACTTTTCAGCGCAGGAGAGGGAATTCCCTCTTTTCTTCCTCTTCCTCCTCCTTCAATTTTTTTTTCCTGTGCTTCCAGTCCCTGAAGCAGGGCAGGATGGAGGGAGGGTATTGGTCTGGGCTGCACCCAGCACTTTATTGACCAAGAGTTTTGCCCATGGGAGGAGTCCTGCCGCCACCAGCCCGGAACCGACTCAGGCTCCAGAGCAAACACTCCTAAAAACAGCTTTTGCTAAAGCCAAGCCTGCTGAAAATGCCATTGCCAAAATCAGCAAAAGGATTCTTTAAATCCCTGCAGGACTTGGCCACCTTCCTTTGGCCTGGAGGACAGCACCTCTCTGTTCTGTGCATTTACAGATGCAATCAGCATCTTCTCCACATGCCAGAGATGCTGCTAGAGACCCTCTGCTTGTCAGAGAGGAACTAAACCCATTCCTGCACTCCTAATTTGTAGCCTCTATAAACAGCCACGTGCTGCCCACTTCACCCTCACTTTTCCACCTTTATCCAGTTGCTCCTTAGCCACAGTAGAGGGAGAGATGCATATTCCTTCAATTACTCACTCTTTCACCATGCAGAGGCTCTCCCGCCAGCACCGCAGGGCAAGTCTCGCCTATAGGGAGGCAGGGACATGGGGAATCCCTTTCCATTTCCTCCCTTCGTGCAGAGAGAGCTGAAAACAGTGTTTAAAATCAGTGGGATGACTCAGGAAAGCAGCTCTAGCAGGGTGGGGAGCCTAATTTGAAAAAAAAAAAAAAAACCAACAGGGAATGACTTTTGCTTTATGATACGTTGGCTGCTATTCAGCCATCAGTACACAAAGGGCTTTTCTTCCTGAGCCATTAGCTAAATGAATCAGCAGAGAGTTCCAGCGGGGAGCGTTTCTCCCATCTCCTGTTCCCAGAGGCTAGGAGGACACTGCCACTGCAGCGACAAACAGGACACAAACAGGAAGGTGCCTTCTCAAACAGTGAGGTTACTGTAAAAATAAATCATGACTCTTCTGCGGAGAGCAGCAAACACAAATTACGGGAAATATTTTCAGCCTTTGCTGCTGCAGAGGGAAGCGAGTGTAAACAGCCCAGCTGGCACAGCAGGCTGACAGCAGCTGGGCGATGGCTCGGAGCCCTGCAGCTCCAAGGCTGCCACAGTATTCCCAGTGTCACCTTCTGGAGCTTTGCAAGGAAGAGGCTCTGCCCAAGCCCCCAGGTAGGCAGGTGGGATTGACATGGGAACACGCAGGGCTGCCTCTCCTGCTCTCAAAAAAGAGAAAAAAAAAAAAAAAAAAAAAAAAAATCAACACCCAACTTCCCTTCGCAGCTGGGTTGAGAAGTGGCCCATGACCATGTGACTTCCCTGCTAAAGGTTAGTGACAAAGGCAAGGATGAAAGCATCTTCCAACAGAAGAAGGGGAGACTGGTTCCCCTCCCCAAAAACTATGGAGAGGCTTTTATGTGTCACACCAGGAGGAGAAACTGGGTTCCCTCTCTGCCCCAGCACCAGAAGGTAAGGTGGACCAAAGGGGCACATTGCTCCAAATTCTTGAAAACAATCAAGGAAAGAACTTCTTCCCCTTGTTTGAAGTGCTGTAGAAATCTGTAATGAGCACAGAGGGCACAGGAAGTATCCCAAGAGGATGGCTTATATCCCATATATAACTGGAACTTCTAAACTCCTGGCTTTTTACAGCAGTCTTGCTGTAAAATCAAGTACTTCTCCGCAGTTCTTCTCTCCACTAACAGCCCTTAGGAGATTGCTATCACAGCCCTGGGCTCTGTGAAGCTGTTGCCTTAATGTTCAACATTTACCAACCCCTTTTTCTGATGGACCAGGCAGCCGTGGGATGTAGGACATGCAGGAAGGTAAAGGAATGTGTCCCTGAAGCTGGTTTGATGACTGAGCTGTGCAGGCTCACCTGGCAGCTGCATTATCAGTGCTGAAGGTGTGATTATCATTAGGCTAAATGAGGTCTCACAGGTGTTTCCATGTTCATCAGCACTTATCTGTGAAGTGCTGGCAGGTGATTGATTTGGGCTTGGTTTGGTTTGGTTTGGTTTGTGGTGTTTTTAATGTATTCTGCTTAGTACAGCTGCATGAAGGGAAATCAACGTTTACCACTCAGCAATAGATTATTGTCTCGTGTGATTCATGGCAACCTTTATAATAAATGCAAAAAATAATTCCTGCTGGTAAACTGAATTAATGTTAATACTTTCTAATGTATCCTACCTTACAGAAACTAAGAGGCCTGTAAGAAAAGGTGTCTCTTGTTTACTAAAACTGAACAGTTAGTTAATGAGAGTTCATGTACTCTCCTCACATAAAGCAGAACTTGTTTGTAGAAAATAGTGTCTTTTTGCCAGCCAAGGCAATCTACCTGGTTACACATCAGCTATTTAGGAGTAGCAGAAGTTTAAACATTAATTATGCTAAAATATGCAAATAGGGGATAGACATGCACATATGTGCACTGTCAGCTGAACAGCCATGCTTTGGGGAACTGGACAAAACCTCACAGTGCTCTCCTTCTGTGGAAAGAAGTTTGTGACAATATCCTCCCTCCCATTTCCAGTCTTACAGCCATGGGACTGCACGAGTCCAATGGAAATACATCCACAATTTGCCTTTCCACCTCAGAAAACAACCTGAAAACCCCCCAGCAACACTTGATAACACACACAGCTTTCTGTATTTGCACTGAGTCTGACTCACTTCAAAATCCTGACTGTTTGGCTTGGCACGTCAAATGATAACACAGAGGCAAAACAATTCCCCACACTTCAAAAGAGGTGCCACAATCAGGCAGCCACTGAATTTGGAATTTTGATCCTGCCCACCCTAACAAAAGGAGCCTTCTTGAGACTTAACACGAAATGGAATAGCTAATGAAAGTACAGCAGGAAGAACAGCACAAGGAGCCTGGAATGCTGGGATTCCAAGACACCAAAGTGCAATAGGGAGGGTCACATGAGGATGGAAGGCTCGTTACCTTGGAGGGACACCTGGCACATGGTCACTGCTGCTGCCAGGTCCCTACTCTTTCTTCCTCTTTCTAATAGGAAAGAAACCTCAATTCAAAACTCCAAGCCCAACTGAACCTGGCAAGTTCGTATTTTATCCAAAAGCTTAAATGCAAAGGATTGGCCTTTGCAAATTAAAAAATTTCACTCTGCTCATTCAGTCCCCAAACCTTTTGAGATGGTAGCACACAAAACTTAGTGCTCAGTGCCACATTTTGATTGGGAATGCTGTGGGCAGATGATGTGAGCTGGGGTGGTGATTCTGCTACCAGACCACAGACCAAAGGCCTATTTCTGAAAATGTCCATTTCTCACAAAGCACGCTGAATTATTTTCTTCTTTACAACAAGGGGCAGGTAGGGCTGAACAAGCCAGAATTCTGTTGGTTTTGGACTCTTCCAAACCTGGAAGGGCTGGTTTTGGATCCAGGCAAGATTCCCAGCCAGCCCTCACTATGAAGAATTTTGCCATCATCACCATGAACAGCTTTCAGAGTGACTTGTCATTGCAATGAAAACTCCTATTCACACCTCTTGAAAATATTGGTTTAGGCTGTTCAGCTGAGGATGAGCAAAACAAATGTGAACTAACGCACATTCCCAATGATTCTCTGCTTATTACAGGCAAGAATTAACTTTTGCTCTAGGAAATGAGAATTCCAGAATAGCCACACAAAGCTGTAGCCTCATAATCTGTCCCTGTCTATACTGCTTAGTCTTCCAGCAGAAGATACATGCCAGATACAAATGAGTGTTTTATAGGAGGAAGAAAAGGGAGAGGAGCTGCAGCATTCAGCCCCTGCTGGACACTCCATGGACAGATTGCAGGGGAAATGAAACAAAGGCCTGGTAATGTCTAATTTCACAAGGTACAAGAGGGGTTCCCACATCACACTAAAAACATACAAGTTCTTTGGGCATTGTCTGTGTCTAAAAGCCAGTGGAAAGGCTCAGGGTTAAACACAGGAAGTAACAAAGGAAATGCATGTCCCTCTTCCTACACCACCATGGTCTTTCTGCACGAGGACACAGCCAGTGCCTGACATCCGTTTTAGCTACTCCTGTTATACATCCCACACATCCAGGTGGTTACATATTGGGATAATGGCTGCAAGTTCCCCACACCCCTTTCTTAACGACTGTCCTTGTCACCTATTGTCCTGCCTTCCCTACTCCATGTGGTCCTAGCCACGCCCCCAGTTTTCCCTATTGGTTCCTGTACCCTAACCCCACGTGGCCCTGGCCACTCCCTCGGGTTTCCCCTATTGGTTCCTGTACTCCTAACTCTGCCCCTGTACCTCCCCTGTACCCAGAGGTCACTGGGCCTGTGTGCTGTCCCTGCCCCTCTCTGTTTCCCTATAAAACCCCTTACCCTCCGCCATCTTACTGTCTATGCTCCACGTGTGTTTATGCTCCACGTGTGGCTGTGCATGTGAGGCCTTCGCCCTTGAGGCATCTCTGCCTCAGGGAGGTCGTTGGCCTCTGCTGCACCATGCGAATAAACATCTTCCATGGACACAACGCATAGACCCTCCTCGCCTCCTTTATCACCGCCGGTTGTGGAAGCAGACAAACCAGAGCTAGCCTTATGGCTCCCCGGCCGGTGAGAGCGCAGTGTCCAGCCCTGGGACAGAGGGTTTGGAGCACTGAGGCGCTGAACCGGGCTGGGTAGTGAAGCTCTAGGGTAAAGTCTGCTGTAACATCCTTTAAACCGCAACAAATGGCGCCCAACGTGGGGCAGAAGCCACCCTGGAAAGCGTCCCCCTGCAGCCGCAACTGCGGCAGGGGAAAAGTCGCATTTGGGAAGCCATTTCCCCGACGAGAAGCTTGCATTCAGCGAGAAGACCGAAGGGGCGGCCGGTAGCCTCTGGAAAAAAGTCGCGCTTTTTAAGGAGGTCGGCTGAACGGCGGTGGACCATCCCGAGTGCTTTTTTTTTGATTCTCCGTGCATGGTAAGCCCTCTGGAAAGCCCCTTGGGACGGGAGCCGGTGAAGGCCTGGTTGGCTTGGTACGGGGGTCCCTTTTTTCTTTTTAGTTTGTTCTTTTTGCCTCGGGGTGGGTGGAGGGTTAGAGGTGGCGTCTTGTCAAGGTGAAGGGAGTCGCGCTCCATGCGAAATCTCGACAAGAAAAAACCCACTTCTAACAAGGGGAGACCTAAGTTTTGTGCCCCCATTTTGGGAGAAGATTTTCTTATAAAATTAGCCATATTTTATAAGGAGTGGGGAATCAGCTGTTGTGTGGGAAGTTTTTGCGCGCGAGAGATAAAGTAAACTAATCTGTGTTTTGTTTTATTTAGTTATCTGGCAGTGAAAAACCCTTGTTCTCTCCCTAATAAGCACCTTCCCCTGCATGTATCCCCCAACATGGTGCCGACCATGTGTTGGTGGCACCCCCTCCTCCACCTGCTCGTGCTCCCCCTCTGTCTCTCAGGAGACAGCTGATCGTATGTTTTTCAGCCTCTCCTGTCCCTTTCCCAGGTTAGAACTGATCACTCTAACTCGAGATCCCTGCTAACCTCCTTTCCTGTGCCCCAAACCTCAGCCAAGCTGACTCCACGTGTTTTCCAATATGGCGCCGGCCGCATGGTCAGGCATGCCATGTTGTCTTCTTCCCCTTGAAATTGTCCCGGGCTTGCCAAAGCCCCGCCCCCTGCATCCCTCGTGTTCCGTTGTAACCTCTTCCCCCGCGTCGGTGGGTGTTCCCTTCAGGCATAGATCCCTCCCCATCTGAATGTTTCTCTTCGGTGCGAGCCCCTCCTCCCATCCTCCCAGGTGTTCCCTCTCAGCCAGAAGCAGCTATAGCCTGGCCAGGAGCGGAGCCACACGTCCATTTGCCCGCGGCAGGCTCGGAGGAGCCGGTGGGGCTGCACCTCTAGCTCCCCGCGGCAGACACTGCCCCCGGAGCCTAGTGGAGCTGCGCCAGAGCAGTCCCTGAAGCTGTGCTGCCGTCCGGCCGTGCTGGAACCTAGTAGAACTGTTCCAGACCCAGCAGAGCCACAGCAGGGAAGAGCTGTGTGTCACCCAGTGGAGCTGCACTGCGTCCAAAGTTTTCTCCCTCTCCTAAGCTGAGAAAGACTTCGGTGACAACCCCGTTGCTGCTGCAAACCCTGCCTTCATCATAGCAGCCCCAGCAAAAGAAAAACAGACTACAAACATGACTGCAGTCTGAAAATTCAACCTGTACTAAACTCCAACATCAAAATCGGCCAACTGCATCATCGTTTTCCCCATACTCACAGCAAAACTAATTTTGTTATTGCTTTACATTATGTTATTTTACCATTTTCCTGTTGTTTAAAAATTTGCTATGAATGTTTTTAGGAAAAGCCTTTCCCTCTTTAATTTAGTAAAAAATGGGGAAATATTGGGATAATGGCTGCAAGTTCCCCACACCCCTTTCTTAACGACTGTCCTTGTCACCTATTGTCCTGCCTTCCCTACTCCATGTGGTCCTAGCCACGCCCCCAGTTTTCCCTATTGGTTCCTATACCCTAACCCCACGTGGCCCTGGCCACTCCCTCGGGTTTCCCCTATTGGTTCCTGTACTCCTAACTCTGCCCCTGTACCTCCCCTGTACCCAGAGGTCACTGGGCCTGTGTGCTGTCCCTGCCCCTCTCTGTTTCCCTATAAAACCCCTTACCCTCCGCCATCTTGCTGTCTATGCTCCACGTGTGTTTATGCTCCACGTGTGGCTGTGCATGTGAGGCCTTCGCCCTTGAGGCATCTCTGCCTCAGGGAGGTCGTTGGCCTCTGCTGCACCATGCGAATAAACATCTTCCATGGACACAACGCATAGACCCTCCTCGCCTCCTTTATCACCGCCGGTTGTGGAAGCAGACGAACCAGAGCTAGCCTTTTGGCTCCCCAGCCGGTGAGAGCGCAGTGTCCAGCCCTGGGACAGAGGGTTTGGAGCACTGAGGCGCTGAACCGGGCTGGGTAGTGAAGCTCTAGGGTAAAGTCTGCTGTAACATCCTTTAAACCACAACAGTTACAGCTCCTCTGGGAAGCACAATTCCTAGGGACTGCAGGGTGAACAATCTCTTCACTGGCATCCTCTGCTCCTGCTGCTGATCACTGATTTCAGAGGCATATTTCATCTGTTTCCCAGGCAAAGCAGAAGCCGAGATGATCAAGCCAAGATCAAAGGCTCAATTCAAATGGGATGCAAACCCAATTAATAACAGACAGGGATCTCGTTACACTGCCAACATTTATAGTTACAGTCTTGCTGCTGTTTATTGGTATAATTTTACATTGAAAATAAATTTTTTATAAGTAATTCAAGGCTAGCAAAACTAGCAAACACCAAATCACTGGTGGACTTCCAATGACACTTCTTTTGCTGTCTGGAGTCCCTAAAATTAAGTGTAGTTGCTGGAGTTGTTCCTCCTGTTTTGCATACATCTTATTCCTCCTGGTTTCTCTTCCTGTGTATTCCAGGATAGCAGCCAGACCTTCTGACTCTTGCATGATCTGGTATTTTCACCCAAGGGACTCTAGTTCCTGTATCAGCTCTTTCCTGGCTGAGGGTTGGTCAAGATCAGAATTTATTAAGAAGGATAAAGCCAGGAGATTGGAGGAAAAAAAAAAAAAAAAAAAAAAAGCACAGGAACTTTTATTTAGTGAAATATCCCTGTTTCTTTCTTGAGCAAAAAATAATCACAGCATCGAGAAAAAAAAATACAACTAAACGAAGAAATTTAAAAAGTGCATCTGTTGCAAAAATTATTATTGTCTCTTTTTGACTCTTCTTACTTTGCAGATTAAAATAGCAATTTTTCCTGTTCCTTCGGTTTTTTTCTCAGAGTGCAGCATCAGTCATTAGTTTCTTCTTTAGTTTCTGCAAAAAACCCCAAACAGATTCATAAGGAAATGTGATCTCACATGACACAAAATACCTTGAATTTTTCAAATGTTTTGCATTTCAAAATTAGACACTCCACACACACACACTTCCAAAGAATACTTAAGGCATATGACACCTTTCAACAATTCTACAGTAAAGGAATTTTGTTTTAAAGACAGAATCCAAACAGAAAGCTCTCCCTTCTCCCTTCTTGCTGAAGTTCTGCCTTGAAGAGAGGTGTTTGTGCCTCTGGAAATCTTAGAAATAATCAGTTCTGTGTAGCCATACATCTCACAACAGATGATATCTGAAGAAACACAGAACTCTGCCATCTATTTTACTGACTTTTAGGTCCCCATTTCTAAAAACAGATGAATCTAAAAACTAGGTATAGGACAGGTATAGAATCACAGGACCTGTCTGAGGCAGCAGCTCACCAAAAAATCATGCCACAGTTTTCATCCTGCATTGAGGGGAGCTACTGCTGTCTTGGAACTCTTTTCCCCCCTCCCTCTCCAAAAAACCAATCAGCTCATTACCAACAATAGTCTCTCCTTCCTTGCTGCTGCTCTCTATGTCCTCTTTTTCAGTGAGAGCTGCCAACTCTGGCTCTGTTTGGTGATTCTGGTCTGGTGGTGTCACTCCCTTCTGTTTTTCACTCTGTGGCATGGATTCCAGTGCTGTTCCATTGGGCACTTGAAGAAAGTATGGCTCTGTGAAATACTGTCCTCCTGCCATGCTAGAAAAAGGCATTTGGGAATGCAACTGATTGGAGAAAGGAGCTCCCTGCATATAGAAGTCATTCCAGGATACAGCTGGGTAGGCAGGGATGTCTGCTGAGGGAAAAGCCATCAAGAAAAGACAAAATAATGAAAATGTCTATGTGCAAAATGTGTGCATTGTGCTTTGCTCAGTGCAAAGACAGCATTGCAGTACAGCAGATACCACACACTTATGTAAGATCACTCTGCAGTTTACATTGCAGTGCATTTGTCCAAAACAGCTCTTAGGAGATAAGATTTAGCAAGTTCATAGCATTGTTATAATCTAAAAAAAAAAAAATCCATGATGCCACTCAGCACTAATCCTGAGTGTATGTAATGATATTAGAGAGTTTATGTAATGATACTAGACACTCCCCAATTTTTTTTTCCAGTCCCATTTTCCAAGTTGGGTCTGCCAAGCATAAGCTGGATGCCTCATGTTCACTTTCATTTATAAAAGCTGTAAATCAGGAAGCAGGAATGTTTTGCTAATTAATATCCATAATTCAACTAAGCTGCTCCCTGGCTTATGTGCTGAAGTAAGACTCACAGGTATGTCTGCACTGATAGACTGGTTTTCAGCCCTGCCCTTTGGGAATCCTGGAACCTTTTTAGGAAGAAGATCTTCCCTGTGAGGATGGTGAGGCCCTGGAACTCAGAGAAGCTGTGGCTGCACCATCCCTGGAAGTGTCCAAGGCCAGACTGGACAGGGCTCTGAGCAACCTGGGATAGTGGAAGGTGTCCCTACCCGTGGCAGGGGGTTGGAAATGGATGAGCTTTAAGGTCCCTTCCAAGCCAAGCCATTCCAGGATTCCATGAATCTGTGAACTTGGTCATCCCCACTGCATAACAGAAAAGCCATTCACTGCTGATTGTGCTCTGGACAGAAGCATGGAATAAGAGGATGTCAACACTGCCTCTGTTCCTTCAACAACCTTCCAGCTTCACCAGCTTTCACCTTTACAAATCCCTTTAGCTCACACAACATGTCCCAAGAAATGCAATGCACACTTGGGCATCACGCTATAAAAACATTTAATTTGATGCACTGGGGCACTGCCCTCTCATTATTTCTTGGCACCTCAGACTGAAAAAACACAAAAAATAAAAATTATGCCTTGGAACTAGAGTAGGGAGCAGGGCCAAGTATGTTAGAGAGCACAGGTGCTGCCAACCTGTCCTGGACAATGTCAGCTGTGAGGAGTGGGGACAGCAGCCAGCTTGCAGCCTGATGTGAATCAGGCTCTGAGTCACACTTCCCTCCCTGACACAGTCCACCGAATTGCTACAAAAACAGCAGCAGTATCTGTGCTCTAAAACTCTTTGTTCTCTCATGTCACAAGACAAGGGATGTAGCTTTTGGACTGTGACCTTAATTTAACAAACCTGCCAGTGCAAATAAATTAACTACAACAATTTATCATTTGATTATACTTGGGCTTGAATAACTTCAACCTACAAAGCCCAGACACAAAACAAGGAGGATCAGGAATGCCATTTTTACCTAGTTATTTTTTAGAAAATTATGCTGGAGTGCCTTAATCTCAGTGCTATTGTCAGCAAGTGTTCAAGTCAGAGGAAGAAAAAGAATCTATGTCCATACTCTGTTGGTTCCTGTCTCTATCTTTTGCACTACCCTAAGATAGATAACGTGATTTTGGTTTCTGCAGAAGCCAAACAGTGAGAATCCTGTTTTTCCTCAGTATCTCCAACTATCTCATTTGCTGTGGCACCTTTTCCACTTTGCACCCTTGACTCCCAGCACATACAACAAAGGGATGCTCATTGACACAACAGGACACTCCTGGAAAAGTTATTTCTCCAGTCCAGACAAAACCTCTGCCCTACCTGACACATTCATATTTATTGCTATTTCTGATATGTGCAGTCTGGGTAGTAACTTTTGATTCAAACGAATGGGTCACTCAGCACTTTAAAAAACCCAAGCATACAAGGCAATTAAGTGAAAAAAAGATGGGCAGATCTACAGATTCGTGCAGGCATATGGACATTTCTTCTTTCTGTCACAGCCATCACTAAACCCAGTGATCATCCTGAATGTTTCGGGGTATTGTTTAGGTACTCCAGAGGAGCAGGATACTAAAATATTTCAGAAATTTACCTGAATTTCCACTTGGCATGAGCAGCCCCATTGTCTGGTTTTGCACGTAGCCTTGTGTGGCTCCACAGGTCATGGCTTCACTGTTACCAGGTAAGGCAGGGAAAGGTAGATGGGACTCCAGGGGTGTTGGAGGAGGGAGGTGGTCACTGGAGAACACATTGCTGCCCAGGTGACCTGGATGGCAGGACTGGGAGAGCTGGTAGATTCCCTCCTGGCTGCTGTACTGACAGTAGGTGGTTTCCAGGTTGTCTGAAGGCTCCAGCTGCTCGGGGTAAGGGCAGGAAACTGGTGAACTGAAGCTGCAGAGAGCAAGGAGAGAGGCAATCCAGAAATGACAGGAGGATAAGCAGCTACAACAACCTGTACAATAAACTTTTATTGCCAACCCTTCCTCCCAAATGCCAGGCACAGGACAAGGGCCACAGAAAACACTTGAGCCAAGTGCTTTCACAGCAGGATTCTCGAACAATGATGGGTGTTAGTGGGGATTATCTTCCCACTAAGTATGCCCACAGCCTGGAATACCCCCACTTTCACTTGACACGCATGCAATTCTGAGAGCACTTTGAGTGCAGGTAGCACCTGGCTCAGAGCAGGTGCCCTGTTCTATTATGCTCATTATACAGCTTTTCATACTCCATTTAAAGGATATTGTCACAACTGCATCTCACTTTCCATTTATGCTGCCGCCTTGTCCCCTGTCCCACCTTCAGCCTCCCAAAGCTTCTCCCAGGGGCTGCTTTTCCCACCTCCCTCAAAGACACTCTGACCTGCTCCTACCCTGGATTCTGGATGCCGTAAGGGAAGGCTTCCCCGGAGCCGTTTTCTTGACTGGCCAAGCTGCATTCACTGTCGGGCGTGTCCAGCAGCAGCGGAACATTGTGGCTGTGCGGGTTGAAGGCCAGGCTGAGCGGCAGGCTGGCCCTGCGGATGGGAGGAGGGCTGGGAAGGCTAGGGAAGCACTCCACGCCGCTGGAATTGAAGTGGGGCTGCGGCAGCGCCTCGGTCTGAGCTTGTGCTTCACGAGGGGCCACCATTCCTGCCAGCGAGGAGGCTGTGAATGAAAACAGAGACTGTCACATCGCGCTGTCACACTGGGAATCAGCAGCAGCAAGCAGAGAGAGTTACAAGAGCAGAACAGAAAAGCAAGATGCCAGTGAAAGAGTGGACTTTAATTCATGGGGATAAAAGTAAATGAGTACCATCACTGCTGTTGAGAAGCAAAAGGGAGTAGTAGCAAGCTCTCTGGAACACAGGATGATGTTTATTGGTTAAATAAAATTACCTTTGTGATTTCAGTCTCTGCATACTATCCTTAATCCAGGTCTCAAGAAGGCAGCAAATGAAGCAAAGTACTTCCTGGAAAAAAGCCAGGAACAATCCCCCAGTCATCTTCTATTTCTACTGTCCTCTGGGAGAAGTGTGCTGCACACATCACCCTTTTGAAAAAAGGAACTGTGGTTGCAAAGAAACAAAGCTGTGCCTTTACAAATCCACTGTCTAGGCCACTTTGAAACTCCTGGTTTTACTTCTGATGAGTTGTGCCAAAACCAAAAATTAAAAAAGTAGAGATGGCATCTGAAAGTCCTTGGGAAAAAGAAGCTGGGAGATGGAAAAGGAAACCAACACCTTTTGATTGCTAGAATCTTGTCTGGTGACTTGTCTCCTCAGTCACTGCTGGAAAAGGAGAAAGGAAGAGTTTCCTACAGAAAAGCCTCTGTGGAAAGAGGACAACAGAGGAAATTCAAGGTCAGAATCAGGTATGCTGGTGATCCAGAGTAACAACTATACATGAAGTTCAAGAAGCTTGGGCATGGTGCAAGAAAGCAAGTTTCACTCTTATTATGGCAATTAGCAAATGATTTCTCTCTTCACAAATGCAGCCATCAAGTGTGCAGGAAACTGAAATGATTTTTCCAGTCTAGCTAGGCTGAACAAGCACAAGGATGAGGAAGAGAAAATGCCAACCAGTTGCTCAGGGGAAGTTTGCCTACTCCCACACATGGCAAAGCTTTCACGGAAAGCCAGGCAGAGTCTGCAGCTGCACTTCACCCTTGCAGGAATAGAGAGTAACATCAAATGCACTCCACCAGGTGTGAATCAAAGGCCTTAAACACAACACCTAAACATAAAGATGCCATAACAAGCGTCAGCAGCCTTTAGAGAATTTTGGAATGCATGTCCAGAGAGCTGATGAGGACTTTCCACTTCAACCTCTTGCTGCACTGTTTCTCAGATTCCCCAGTGTGCTGGCAGTTCTGTCTCTCTTATTGCATCTTCCCACCTTCTGTTTTTTCTAACTTTCTGAAACCATGGAGGGAAGGAATCATGATGTTTTCATTAAAACTTTTCAAGTTTTCAATTGCCCTGATTATTGGCTCAGTCAGAAAACTGAGGCAAGATCTAGGATGGCATCTCTAAAGCATTCACATGCCCAGGCAATTCTCAGTGGTTTATTTTTTTTGTTTGAACATATTATTTATCCATGCCAGGCAGTATCTCTGCTATACCTGTCACATTCGTGGTTTTTGGCTTGGCCAGAAATGAAACTGAAGCTCTCCTGTGATTTTTTTAAACCCTTCTTTTGCACTGGTTCTCCTGACCATTGTGTCCCAGAATGCTCACACAAATGTTATTGAACAGCAGCCACGGGGGACACAACTTACCTGAAAAGCAGTTTATAGCCAGGTAAAGCTCCAGTTCAGTAATGACAGCAGGATGAGCTGTTCTGCAGATGGCCCTGCTCTTCCTCACGATGAACACAAGCAGCCCAGGAAATCACTTCTAAACCCATTTTCATATCTACTGAGAATTAATTTTCTAACATTTGCAACACTTAGTGCAGAGACTCTTTGTGGTTCACAGCAATAAGACCCCCAGGCAATGGGACTGTGAGACAACACCCTTCATCTCCAAAGAGCTGGTTCAGCCTTTTCTAAAGTCTCCTCTGCTTCTCTGTCCTTTCAAAGACAGACACTGAAATCATGTCTTCTCAAGAAAGTCACAAATGCAGTACAAACAAATAATTCCCAGAGAAGTAAAATCTGCTAAATCTGACATATTTAGAGAAGATTCCAGAATTGTTCCATGAAGGATTCTGATCCCTGGCTTGAGGTAATATTTATATTGTTCAATTCTGTCGCTCTTCCTGACACTGCTGTAGAGACATAGATAACCTCAGAAGGCTTTCCAGTGAACATGGGAATGAAACAGTATGGTTTTTATTTCTTGCTTCCATTACTTCTGGGTTCTCATGTCCATGAGACAACTTAGGGAATTTTTGGAGAGCAATTTAATAATTTACAGCTTCAGCTCTCTGAACCAGTCCTGGCACTGCACTTGACTTGAACTCTAGAATGGTTATTCTGTTTCCAGCCTTTACTGGAAGGGCCATCCCAAAGCTTTTCATAGATTTGTCCTCATCTTGAAATTACAAGAAAACACATTTGTTCAAAATTTGTTTGAAAGCCAGAGTCCTATAAGTGAAATCATTGTAACTTGTCATTTATTTACTATTCTTTGACAGTAAATATCCATATCCAACTTCATCCATTTGCTCACAAGATTTCCATTACAATCTCATGTCTGCCAGTGCATTTAATCACCTTGCTGCTTAAGAGTTACTTGCACAGGCTGGGCTCCTCACAGGTGTTCTCAGCAAGGCAAACATGAAACAAAGAATTTCCTACCCCGTGGGACAGAAAAATGTCCCACAAACCAGAGGTACAGAAAAGAATTTTTCTTTCTAATGGGTTAAGTCTAAACAAAACATAAGCCAGTGAATCACAGATATATGTATATCAGTAAGAAATCTCAGAAAATCAAGAAAAACGTCAAATAACTGCCAGTGTAAAAAAAAAAACCCAACATTAATTTCAAGCATGCTGTCTAGCAAAAATAGTAAAAAAACAATTCTAAGATCAAAGCAAGTTCAAAATCAAAGTGTTGAGGCACAAAAGGCTCTTACTGGCAAGTAGTGTGGCTACTATCCAAATCAGAAGCCATAACTGCCAGCAAAGTAACACATCTCAAATATAAAGCACTGACATTTTTCATCAGCTTGTTTGAGAACTGGTAAAAACAGCAGGACATTAAGAAAAAAAAAAAAGGAAGAAAAAGAACCCACAAACCAACAGACAGAAGTACTGGGGAGAGCAAGGAAAAACAATGGAAATTGCAGCACTGAACACTATCCAAGGTCTTGGGTAACAGATCAGACTGTTCTAACGCACTTAAATAATTTTCTTGTCCTGCTCAAAGTGGTTAATAACACTGGAAAGCACCTGAATAGCTACTCCAGCAGGTCACGCTCTGTGAGCCCAACTGCCCCATGGTGCACAGATCACAAAGTATTTTGCTGAAACCACCCATGAGCTGTTTCTACAAGGGACACTATTAATTAATTGGTTTTGCCTTGTAAATTGGTAACCTTTTTTATGCATCTGTTCCCTTTTTATTTTGCTCCTGTTAATTTGGACTTTATCCAAGTTTTGTCTCCTTTGTGTTCTGAGATATTCTAATAAAGAAAACAGGTGGTCCTTGGATGGCCCTGTACATAGGCAAGTTTTTTTCCTGAACGAGAATGCTGATTCAAGTCAAGTTGACTTTTATTTTCGTTCTGTTTCATTTTTTTGTTTTCATTCTTAAAGGGAAGAAGTCTGTCTGTTCAATGGTATACAACAACAAAAAAAAGCAAGTTTCAGTGCCCATGGCTGCATCGAGCAAGGCAAAATTGCAACTGGAGCTTTCCAGGTGATTGTGCCATGCAAATCTCTCTTCTACAAGGACTCCACGTATTATCAGTCTTTTCCCTCAGAGAGGACACTTGCCCTTCTTCTTCCTTACACATTGCACAAAGAACTCGGATGGGACCTTTCTAATTTATCAGAAAGAATTGTGTTTTCCACATGGAGAGCTGCATTCCAGAGTGCAGATCCCCCAGAAAGAAATGGTTCAATGCAAGCAGAGGACAAGATTACATCCCTGAATGAAATTTTATTTCTCTGACAGACATATCTAACAGGGAAAATGGCTTGAAACTGACAGAGGGTTGGTTTAGTTTGGATATTAGAAGGAAGTTCTTCCCTGTGAGGCCCTGGCACAGGGTGCCCAGAGAAGCTGTGGCTGCTCCATCCCTGGAAGTGTCCAAGGCCAGGCTGGATGTGGCTCTGAGCAGCCTGGGATAGTGGGAGGTGTCCCTGCCCATGGCAGAAACTGGATGATTTTTTAAGTCCCTTCCAAGCCAAACCATTCTGTGATTCCCTGATACTCTCTCGACTACATAGTGCCTGCAGAGGTACTTTAGGAAACAGGAGATGTTCCTAAAGCATAGAAACCAGAGGATATTTGGTTTGTTTCCTTTAAATTGTTTCGCAAAACCTTGGTTTCTATCCAATTAAACACAGGGCTCAACAGACTACAGCATTTCACCACTCTGAAAGCAGTGAACTACTCAAACACTTTGACCATATTTACTCTGTTGCAAGAAGTGGAAAAACTGGAACTAACTGAATTACAGTCCTATTGGTTAAGAAGGTCATTGGATTGACTAAAGGAGCCCTTGGCTTGAGAGGATGACAGGCAAATTTAAATTACAGAAGTAACAAATTAGGTTATCAAGAAAGTATCTCAAGTAAGTATTTCTAGCACACATTTTAGCATTCTAAGCTTATTGATACAACCTCACAGTTGGTTTCCACAGTACCAAAATACTTCCAAGGTAAAAGCGCTATTAAAAAATTTGAGTCATTCTTGGAAAATGAGTTGCAGGAACTGGCCTTAATACTGATAACTAAATACTGATATATTTAGAATACAACGAGGGGACAGGCATGATGGCATGAAATTCCCAAGAATTAATTACACTGGGAAGTAGGAAAACACACACAGCAGTACCACATGTCAGCACATCTATTGCTACGGATATCCGTCCCTAAGGGAGTGGTGAAGTCTTCACCATCACTTTGGAAATCTTTTCATATTGTGCCAGCTTGGAAATACAAATATCTAGGAAATGCTGTACAGAGCATCCCTGACTCTAGGGAATGCTCTTGGACTGCACACATCAATAAACAAACTAATCCTCCCTCTTTCGTGGCCATCAATCTTTAAACACAGCTCAGGTAGAAAACTGGTTGAACAGCGCACCCCACTGACTTAAAACTCCACTGCAACAGTGATAAAACAGCCCTCAGCTTTGGAATTCAGCTACTCTCACTCCCTCAAGAATATGGGGTGTGTGTATCTGCCATGGAGAACATCAGAACCAGAACAATACTTCCCTCATCATTTACACCAGCAGGACCAGGGTCAAACAGCTATTATGGAAGAATGACCTGGTCATTTGGCCTTATGAAGTTGTATTCAGAATTCCTTGCTGGTTTGTGCTAGGACAGGAACAAGGACTGTAAATTTGTCCCCAGGATTAGCACAGAGGCACCATGGTGCTGGTACGTAACTGGTAGAGACTCAATAAGCAGTGAGATCCTCTACCTAGAATCACAGAATCATGGGAAGAGACCTTAAAGACCATGTGATTCCAGCCCCCTGCAGGGATACCTTCCACTAACCCAGGTTGCTCAGAGCCCCATCCAACCTGGCCTTGAACACTTCCAGGGATGGGCCATCCACAACTTCTCTGTACCAGGGCCTCACCACCCTCACAAAAAAGAATTTCTACCTAATATCTAACCTAAATTTCCTCTCTTTCAGTATGAAGCTATTCCCTCTTGTCCCACCACTACAGTTCCTGGTAAAAATTTCCTCTGCAGCTTCCTTGTAGGCCCCTTCAGATACTGGAAGGCTCCTCTGAGGACTCCACAAAACCTTCTCTCCTCCAGGCTGAAAAGCCCCAACCCTCTCAGCTTGTGGAGTAACCTGGTGTCACTTTTTGCACTGATGGCATAAGGCTCTATCATGGCCTTTCCTAAAGCACTTGGAAACCTCCCAGCTCCAGCAGCTGATGCTATAGCTGTGCAAAACACTTGTGCTGGTCGTGGTCTCACCTGGGGCAGAGGTGCAGGGTGCAGGGAGCGTGCTGGAGGAGTTCTCAGCTCCAGGGTCTCCTCCCAGCACGGCAGGCTGGTCTCCAGCAGCCTCAGGAAATGAAGGCACAGGCAGAGGAGGTACCCTGCAGGCAGACACAAAGGACAAGGCAGGGCATTATGACCAATCATGTACTCTTCATCCTACAAGGGGCAGATCCCAGATCCCTAACAGGTAGAAAGGGAAAGCACTGGCTAACTACAAGCGCAAGGAATGCTGGATCAGAAGTCTTTGGGGAAGCAGCCCCAGGTCACTTGTGTAAGACATGCAGCAGGGACAGTACAATGAGGTAAGTCAGGTGGTCTCTAATTCTTTCACTTAATTTCTCCTCTTCCACTCAATTTTTCCTCTATTCATTCTGTGTTCTTCATAAGAAGAAACTTACTCCAGATTGCCATAAATGCATCCCTATGGAGAATGATTTCTTCCCTCACACATTCACTATCCCCTGAAAGACCATCTATCCTCTTGTATATTCCCTTACCCACCACCCATTAATGTTCTCTGCTCACATATGGAAAGTGCCACCTTGTGTTTCTTCAAAGAAGCCCATGACTTTGTAAGACTGATCTAAGCAAACAGCATTTCCATCACCGAGTGCAAATCCAAGGACATGGAAAGAAGTGGTGGGAGAACTGGGTTAAAAGAATCCCCAAGCACACCAAAGCACCTGGCTGATGCATTCACAGAAACTAAAAATGAAGAGATGATTCCATAAACTTTTGTATCTCGTCCCTTGCTCTCTACACGATTTCAGCCAGAGTAATTTCAACAGTTTTATTTAAAAATTAATTTGATTAATCTGTGTTACAGGTTAATCCAAAAGCACTTTTAAGAGAGTCCACAATATGCCCAGAAATCTGGGCTACCTCCGTCCAGATCAATGCTCAGCTTTTCACTGTTTAAATATAAAGGAGAAATAGCAAAGGAAAGTATTTGTTAGGTATCAGTTGTGGAGAAATGAGAAAAGAGAGGAAGTTCCTCACCCATAACCCTCTGATCCAAAGGGGACTAACAGAGCTGATGATGTTGGACATGTTTTGTTGCCTTTCATCCTCAACTTCTCCAATTTCCGCCACTTTGCCCTGCGATTCTGAAACCAGACCTGAGAAATGGGAAGAAAGGAATGCATTCAGGGAGGAAACCATCTACACATGGGGACACTGGCAATGTCCCAGTCCCCGTCCATCCCTTTTGTGCACAGAACCCACAGCCAGCACTGTCTCCCAGCAGGTGTTACCAGGATACGCTGTGGTGTCACACCAACCACAGCTGCAATCTCCTTCCTCTTCTCACTGTCAGGATAGTGTTCTTCCTGGAATATCTTCTCCAACTCTTCTAGCTGCCCTAGAAACGATGCATTGTCCAAAGAGAGAGAGAGATGGGAAGTAAGTGACCAGAAAACAAGAAAAAAAATTTAGCAACAGAGGAAAACAGAAAAAAACGGAACATTTTTTTACTGTACTCAAAAATAGAGGAATAACATAAAAAGATTCTTTTTAAATAAACCACAAAAAGAAACAGAAATTTTATTTTGCTGTAAAAGCAAAAAGCATTGATAGTGATGCTTCAAGTGTGAGACACTCAGCAACCTTTATTTGTGGAAGTCTTCACATATCTAATGGTGTGGAGTGCAGTGCAGTATCAGTTAGAGCAGCTCAAGACCTCCATGCTGGGCCTTCTGCACAGGGAAGGGAACACCAAGTGCCACTGGCACTGCCAGTGTCACTGTGTGCCCTGGGATCTACCTGCACTGTAGAAGGTGCGGGGCTTCTTCTTGACAGGTAAGAATTTTTTCCCCTTGGCCACATCATAGCTGCCTCTGGAGTCCAGGACTGAAAATCCTTTGTAGGAATCCTGAGCTGCAGTACTGCCTGGAGCACCTTTGGATTGGCAAGGGACCAGGCTGATCTCCTCCTGCCTGCAGGGAGCTCCAGCTGTTCCACTGGATGCATTATCAGTGCACATTCTGCTGCTCTTAGTACTTCTTTTCTTCTTTGCCTCCTTTTCAGTTCCAGCAGGGTAGTAATTCTCGCAGTGTTCACGTGGCTCTGACTGACCTGTGGGCTCCACAGGTCCTAACCCAGCCACAGGAAGCGGGGCCACAGCCTTTGTGTCACTGCAGAAATCCGATGGTTGCCCACGCGCCGAGGCAAAGCTGTGCTGGCCATAGAGGACCACCGAGCCTTGGGAAGATGACCCAGCTGCCTGCAGGGTGCTGCATCTCCCCTCTTCCTCTACCTTCTTTTCAGAGCTGTTCCTATCTTCTGTTCCCAAGTTATCCTCAACTTCTTCTTGCCTGGCTGTGCCTGGGAATGCAGGTGGCACACTGCTCCCGGTACTGTGGCCACCAACAGCATCAGCTTCCACCACAAAGTGCTCTGTATTCAGCAGCATGTTCTCCTTCTTGTCCTGGGACTCTGCAAGGGAAAAAATGGGAAAAAAAACCAAAACAAAACCCCACCCCACATGCACATTGCCTAAGCTGAATGTGCCTGGATTGGGAGTTTCAGTTATGGGGGAAGGAAAAGACCATGCAGTGAAACCCAACAGTGACAAGAACCAGACAGAGATCAAAATAAAAACAGGCACTGCCAGGAAAGCAACAGCAAAGAATCTTATATGGTCAATATGGAGACAATCAACCATCTGTGATGAGAAAAGCTTCATTTTAAAAGCAAACTGTAAACTACAGGAGAAGGTAATTCCAGACACAGAGAATAACGGGAAGGTTGCACATTACAAATGCAGTAGTGGGAAAACAGTACCAGGGATAACACAGGTCTCTGGAATAAGCAACAGAACAAAAATCAATGACTTGGCAAGAACATGTCACCTTATTAAAATGAGGAAAAGAAAGGCAGAAGCAGAATTCTGGTTTACTGTGTCAGCAGGGGTTATCTGACAAATATCATCACTTCTTTACTTTTATATACTTCTATCGCACCAAAGCTGGCGAAGCAAAAAAACATTAATTGTACAGACTTCTAATATCTGCCTTAAATTATTTTCCTGCAGCTTCAGCTACACTTATGAATGACAGACTTACAAGATAGGGAATTAAATAGGTGGATGAGGACAAAATTAGGTGCACAAGTCTGATGAAGTTTAACAAAAAACACAAACTGCATTATAATAAGAGAGACTGAATAGTGGAAGACAGGTCAGAAACACCACAGCAAGAGAAATAATTAAAATAGGCAACAGAATAATACAGAAGCATTATACTTTCCCAGCTGGCATGTGCATTTCCAAATAAAAAGTTACAAAACCCTCCCAATTGGCTCAGAATGTGTGAGCCTGTGTGATTTCCGGTACTTAAAAAAAACAAAAAGTGATTACTTCTTAAGAATAGAAAGTAGAATAATAAGCCCAAACTCATGTATTTGCCTCTGTCTGGAGAGAGGAAAGTTTGAGCAGACTGTTGGCAGCATTCCAATAGTATGTGACAACAGAGAAACTGGACAGTTTAATTTTTTGGGGGGAAAAATATAAAAGATTTATTTCACTGTGCCCTGCCTTTAATACATACTAGTGCAATGCCAAAATAAAGGATTTGCTTCTGCCTCAATGTCTCTTTCTGAAACAGCTGTTAATCAAGGAGGAGCCCCACAACTCCAAGCAGATGGGAGAATCTTCACTGAAGTATGAGGGCATGGCAGGCTGCTCCAAGAGCATCTAATTTGCTTTTTGCAGTATTAGGAGAACCAAATTAGATGCAGAAGAAAGAAACAGAAGCAGGAAACTATGCAGCTATAATAATTTGATCTTGTTAAGAAGCGACAAGTTTCCACTGCTGTTAAATGAGATGAAAAATCCTGATGGGGAGGGTCAAGAACTGAAGGAGGCAGAAGCTGGCACTGGTGTATATAATTCCTTTTTCCACCATCCTCCTGGCTGCATCTGAGCTTGTCTCACTCATTATGTGAAAAAGGGAGTATTTTTACATTATATGAGCAGGGGTTTTACTTGTTTCTATACAAACACCAGTATGTGTTTACATCATGAAATAAATGCCCAAGTTTTATGTGGGGTCCTTTGTATCTGTAGCAGAAACAGATACCTGGGAGTTTTATATCCTCTAGAGAAATATTCCTTCAAGTGAAAGTAAACTGCTGTGTTTTACTTCTAAAACAGACAGCAAAGGCCTCACAACAATTTGGGACTGCCCAGGAAAAGAGCTGCAATGAAAACCAAGTTTGGAGAGAAAGATGGGTCTTCATGGTAACAAAGAGGGAATTATAAAACCACTCCTTTCTCCCCTCATTCAGAGACCAGACTAAACATCACTTTGTCCCACTTTCAGATAAACAGAACCTTAAGTAGAATGGGTTTTAACCAAGTGGGAACATCAGGTATAGGCAGTCTGGAACACCTGGTACATGAGCTGGAAGCTAAGCCCTCTTTTCCATCTCACAACCACCTTTTCAGACGTTTTTCAGAACAAGCAAACCACTTGCACCACAAGGTTTTTAAGACTGTTTGAGGCATTTGGTGCAAAGCCACCTGAACACACACACGGGGGGAAAAGAAACAGCTTCAGAGGTCCCTCCACACAAGCAGGAGGAAAACTGGACAGTGGGGGAAGGTGCAGCCGAGAAACCCAGAGGCAGTGGGAGCCCCTCGGTGTGGCACGAAGGAAGGACCCCCTGCCCTCAACCCTCGGCCAGGTGCTTTTCCAAACCAGGGACACGAACGCCGGGAAATGCATCATTGCCAGGGCACGGCGGGGCTGAGAGAGGCAGGGGCTAATAAGCACCCAGATACCACCGACGAGGAGCGATTAACCTCCCCCGAGGCTGCTCATTAGGCTCATTGCCGGCTGCCTCCCGCCGCTCATTAAGGCGAGGCGGCATCGGTCATGCCCCTGCCCTCATCCCTAGCCTTACCGCAGCCCAGCCCTGCGGCCGCCCGCTCCTCCTGATGCTGCCCCTCGCCCGCTCCCTCCATGCCGGCTCCGCACAGGGTCGAGTCGGGTCCGTGCTGATCCGATCCGATCCAGCCCGGCCCGGTTAATGCCCCGCCCGGCGGCTCGGCTTGCCCGGCCCCGGCCGCCTCATCAGGGGCACCTGGGCACGGCCGGGGAGCGCTCCCGACCCGGCACACGGCCCCGCTTCTGTTCCCCTCACGGCCCCGGTTCCTCACGCGGAGGGAACGGGAATGTTCCAGGCTCGCTGGGGATATTTGGTAGGATGCTCCCCGTGAGGAGCTCGGTGAAATATCGCCGTGCGAGCCTTGGTGGTACGAAACTCGTCACCCGTGGATGAGGGGAGCCTCATTGCATGGGGTGCCGTACCGAGCTCTGGGCTCCTCGGTGCGAGAAGGACAAGGAGTACTGGAGAGGGTCCTGTGGAGGGGAACAAAGATGATGAGAGCTCTAAAGTATTACAAAGAGAGGCTGCAGGGGTTGGGCCTGTTTTGGCTGGGAAAGGGAAGACTGAGTGGATCTCATAATCCATATAAATATCACTAAGAGGATGGTGCCAGACTCTTCTCAGTGGTGCCCAGTGACAGGACTAGGAGCAATGGCCATAAAGTAAAGACAAGAAGTTTAATTTCATCATGAGGAAGAACTTCCTTCCACTGAGGGTGGCAGAGCACTGGTACAGCTGTCCCTGGAGGGCCTGGAGTCTTCCTCTCTGGGGATATTCCAAACTCACCTGGACGTGTTCCTGTGTCACCTGTCTGGGTGACCCTGACTAGACCATCTCTAGAGGACCTGCCGACCTTAAGGATTCTGTGATCTTTTCCTGTGGCCTGGCAGGAAGACATTAATTTTTTAACATGCTCTGGCTGCAGGTGCTCAGCAGCTTCTGGTTCTCCAGCAACTGGGGAGTGCAAGAAACAAATTGCACTCCTTGACTTTTGGGTGCTGTAATTTGTGTCCTCTCAATGCTTACAGATTCTTAGTAAAAAGAAGGCTCCTAACACCAGGTTAAAGGAGTGCCAACATTTGGCAACATTAGTCTAACAGTGCACCTGGCTCAGCCAGCAGCTGCAAGAAGTTGGGGCTAAAACGGCATTTAATTTGTTAATAGCATTCAGCTGACAACGATCTTGGAGGGGGTGGAACCTTTTCAATATTAGAAAAAGTGCAAATATAAAAATCACTATCTGCTTTAAAAGTTGGTTCTGAGCAAGGTTGTGTTTATTTACTGAACTCTGGCCCTAATGTCACCTTTTTTTTCTGAACACAGTAAGAACTGTGGAAAATGCTTTCATTTATGTTCCTTGAGGAGGGACCAACACAGGTCTCCAGGATGGGGAGATTTTGGTGTTTTTTAGAGACATACATATATGTGTATGTGTATATTTATATATATATAACCGTATATTACATATATTAAACTACTTTATATGAAAAATGACAGCAGTCATAAAATTTGATTTTCAGACATAAACCATTACTTTCCCAGCTTCTCAACAAAACTTTTTAAATGTAGTTCATGCTTGTACTTCACTGCTGTCCTTTTTATAAAAAGAAATTAGTGTAACTGCCCTATGAGGATTGTTTTTAATTATTTTTTTTCCAGTGTAGAAATCCTGAGTTTCTTTTGTCCAGATACATTGTGTATCAGTCTCTACCAGTTCCTGGGGAAGATACAGTGACACCTCTCACAGCCTTTGGGAACAGTAGAAAAGTATTGGGAGTTGCATGACAAACCCTATGCTTCTGTTAAATACTGATTTTCTGGGAAATCAGGTTATCCACATTAGATAATGTAGGGAGAAATCCTGACTTATAATTAAGACTGTGATAGGACACAGCAGGCACTCCACTAACTTGATTCCTGAATCCTGGATGTGCAGTTGGAAGGGATATTTTACTAGTTTGGTTAAGTTTGTACAAATCAAAGAGATGTCAGTCAGTTTCCAAAAGCACTTCAGTGCAGATTTGTCTATAGATTGTGGTGGCAGGATGGTGCTGGGGCTAAATGTTTAAGTAAATAGTGAGAAGTTGAGGCCTATCTGAAATGTAAAAAATCAAAGTAACCCGAGGTATAAGCACTTGTTCTTAGAAGCATAAGCTGACGTTTAAATGCTCCTCAATACACAAAGGCCTGCCATCAGGAAATAAAGGCTGCACCTGTGACAGGGACAAGTTAACCTTTGATCCATCTAGGTAAACAGTACAGAAGTGCTGTCAATCATGACAACAGTACCCTTGAAGTTTCCTATCTCAACTAGAATTCTAACAACATATGGAATTCAACACAGAAACCACCTTGGGAGGGCTCTAATGAACAATCTGCCTGCTTGCTTTTGAGAGTAGGAGCTGAGAGAGTAAATAATTCTTGACTTTAGGTGTTGAATAAGATGACTTCTGATTTAGAATGGGAATATGTATGGCTGGCTTCTCCTGGATGAAGCTGAAGTGGATGTGGGATGCCTCGACTGCCCGTGAGAGAATACCTTACGCAGACGTGTGCTGAATTGATGGCATGGCAGTGTTCTGTATCCCAGCTGAGACACTGACAATCCTGGGGACTTAGGAATTGCAGAAATTCATGACAGTCTGGGACAAGCATGCATTTGGGATATCTGAACATTCTGGGTCTTGTGGAGGATTATAACCCTTCTTGTGTGAGTCTGAGGGAGAGCTTTGCTGTGACCCTTAGCTCAAGACCAGCTCCAGTTCTTCTAGGGGGAAAAAAGGTGGTGGCAGATTGTTGTCTGGCCCACAGATTAACAGTTGAATAACTGGGTCCTCTCTTTCTCCTCTAGTGCACTGGACTCCCATTTTCTGTAGTTCATCCCTCAGCTCACCTTGAGTTATGGATGACTAACACCACCATGGAACCTGCAGCAGCAGCTCTTCAGGGTGGGGGATAACACTGAAGAACCTTAAGGTATGAAGATAAACCCAGCTTTCCTCACTGCCTCTGCTAAGGAGAGTTGTTTGTACTTAACAGTCACTTAGAAATGAAATTTATAGCAAAAAAAATACTGAATGTATACTCAGTAAATTGAATTACTTACATTTGAGAGGAAAACCTAAGTAATAGGGAAAGCAGAAAGTTTTTTGTTTTAACTGGAGAAGTGCATGAGTTTATTAGGACTAAAAGCAACTCTTTTTTTTTTTAAATCCAGCTAAAATTATTGATATAAATAGGCTGTAATAAGCTATTCTAGATACAATGTAAATGGGATTTAAAGGCAGAGTGTTACAGAGACAGAAAGCTGAAGACACGAAGGTAACTAATTCTTCAAATGTATTAAATGCAAGAAGGCTACACGTGGATTTCTTTGGTGTATTGATTCTTATACTTGATCTTGCATTGACTGAGCTGAACACTTTAACACAGAAAGTATTTTACATTTGAAGGCATATCCTCAAACAGACAGGTTCTGCACAAATGTATGTAAACTGGACTTAAAACCAGAGAGTTCTAAAAAAGAACAAAGGCCCTGGTGCATATTTTGACTTTATCTACAGTGGCTAAATATCTCAGTGTTCTCCGTAAGTGTGCAAAATGGTGCATGCAATACCACATCAGCAATCAGAGTAAGAGCAGCAGGAAAGTGCCACTTCATTGCATGTGCCTAGTCCTGGTTATTTTGTACAGGGCGTGTACCAACACAAGATACAAATCTTTGTCAAAAGTCACTGATCTACTTCCAGGGGGAGGCAGAGTGAAAAAAAAGGGGTCAGTTCAGATGGCTTAATAGGATGCTTGTTCAGAAGAGAGGTGACCTTTGTGAGGCAGATTCCTCGGCAGGATACCTCTTAAGTGGGGGAAATCATCACAGTGGCTCCTGAAAACTTTGCTTCATTCCAGTGGATTTTGTAATGCTGTCAAGAACTCCTAACAGCATTTGGATACAATAAAGTATTTCCCTATCTCAACCCCAGTAGATTTGCCTGATCTAATACATAAATTGCTCTAAATGGGAATTACACTATGGAGATCAACACCGTGAAGGCATCAAGAAGATACTGAAACGGAATATTCTCCTCATCTCTGTTGTGCTTTGCACTTAGCACCTTCCTTCTCAGGAACTCGAAGCTCTCAGTCTGCTAATACTAGTGAATTTAGCCTCACAACATGCAGTGAGGTAGGTAAGTTTACCTCCATTTTGCAGCTGGCAAAACTGAGGCAAAACTCTGAAGTGACTTGCATAAGGTCCCGCAACTTGTCAGTGGCAAAACCAGGAATATGTTTTCAGCAGTCCAGACCCCAGACCTCTGTCCGATTTAAGTCCCTCCCTACTACCACAAAGCAAGCAATACATGCAGCCTTTATTCCTCCTCCTGCTGCCGTAGTCCTGCTGCCACAGAGGAAGTTTGTCCTGATTGAATTCCCGCTTTCTTTGGCAAAAAGCACCTGGTCCTGTCAAAGTGCTGTATTATGCTCTTCGCAGAGGCATTTCTTCTGAGGCACAATAGAAAAGCCATGGTTTCCCCATGGCAGGGAGACTGTACAGGTCCAAACAGAGTCTTATTTCTTGCAGAAGACCTGCTGCTTGGCATTCTTCACCCGTTGCTCCTCCTTCAGGTTCTTCTGCCGCACATGTTTGCTGGAGATGTTTTCCACGTGTTCCGAGGGAAACCAGCCTCTCTCCCGGTCTGAGAGTTTTACTCCTTCCATCCATCCTGTGGTGTGGGGAAAAGCACAACATGAGGCAAAAGTCGTGTGTTTTTTTCATTATTTCCCAAAAAAAATCCTCTCCAAAAAGACCCTAAGAGCAAAGGAAAATATCCCCTTTCAGCTTCCAAATAAAGTATACTAAAGATGATGAAGAATCTCTTTGTCCTCTAAATCCAACAATTTAAAACAAGCATTGTTCATTCTGCTCACCATCATTGCTGTACTGCATAACCATGATGATATCTGCCTTCTCCAAAGCGAGCTCATCATTCTCCCGAGCCTTGTAAGTCTTTATGCATTGAACCTGTGGTGCATCTGAAGGGGAGGAAAGATCATACTGAAATACTGGAAAGCAACAGTAATCCTGTGGGCATCAGCTGCAGAGGAGGTAGAGAATAAAGAGCTGCCCAAAGAAACAGCAGAGAAGTTGAAGGGACACTAGAGGTCCTCATCTAAACTGAGGAGCAGAGCAATCTCACCAGGGCATTCCAGGAGATCCGGTTCTCCCCGTGGAGGAGCCAAAGCAGAGATCCACCTCAGCTTCTCACTGCTGGAAAACAGCACAGGATAGGTGTCAGAATTCAGTGCGAGGGACAGCAGTCTGGTGACTGAAATGGGGGGGGTGGGGGGTGTGTTTGCTCACACAAAGGGAAGCAGGGAAGGGAGGTGGGAAAAGGCAAAAATTCCCATTTTTGGAGGCTGATGGTGTGATGTAATGTGGTAGTATTGTATGAGCAGCTGTGATGAGAGAGGAAGAAAGTGGTTCACAAGGAAATAGTTATAGCAAGAGGATGTTTTTCAAGACTTCTGCTCAGCAGCTGCATTTGGTATTTCAGCATTTGGGTAGCTGAGGGACAACCATCAGGCTCCTAGGTGGTGCTTGATCATGATAATGGGATATATTGAGGGTAAACTTGAGCTCTTACTGTGTCTCTGTCCGAAACAAGAACTCCACCCTCTTTCCCTGGTAATTCTGAAGTAGAAAGAGACGGAACAGATTTTTGTTTGCCCCATGGAGTTTCATCTCGCACTTCTCCCCACGCACATCTGAGAAAGCAGCGTGGTCGAATACAACAAAACGTCCACCCCTGCAGGTGAAGAGGAGGAACAAAACAAGGTGTGAGTTTAAAGGTGATAAGGGTTACAGAGTGAGTCCATGTTGTCTGTTGATGTCAGGAAAGCAAAAAGCTTTTAATGAGTCTTCATCTGCTTCAGACATCCTAAGCATTGGTCTTGTTAGAAGTCTCAGAAGGCCAGAGGGGAGAGAGAAGGGATTTAATGAAAAGGGTAGAAATACTAAGCTCTGTCCTGTCAGAATTTTATTTGTAGCTTTACAGCTGAAAAACAAACCCACCACCCGCAAAACCCCAACACAACCAACCAACAACTCTCTTGACAAACCAGTGATTTGCACATTCACTAGCTGTCATACTGTCGTTTACAAAGAAATTATTTACCAAGTAAAACTAGAATAAATGGTTATTATTCAAGTGTTTCACACTGTAGAGATGCAAAGGCAGAATGGAAGAGTTCTGTTAGGGACCCCAAGATATCTTTTTATATTATCATATGTAATTAGGAGTTGGGAATATCAATTTCCACATACTTGCATGATACTCACATCAGGTCGGGACAGGAGAGTGACTTGACAAAGGCTGCCACTTGCTGGCAGGCAGAGGGAAAGGACTCTGTCACCAAAGCACAGACCCCGAAAGAGACAGGTATTTTAGAAGGGGCAGCAAGAATTGTGTTGAAGCACTCACTCCTTGGGCCGAGACAGGAGCAGACAGTCATTGAAAAGGTGCAGGTAGATGGGCCGGGTGGTGACTTTCCATTTTGGACTCGGAGTGTTGAAGTCCAGTGCCGTCAACTCACCACGCTTCACAAGTCGCCTCGACTGTGAGATGAGTGGGAATATCTGCAAGACCAAAACAAATATATATGTACAAGCAAATGAGTCTCTGGGAGTTTTTGCTTTACATTTTTGTCTTTCTCTTGAGGAACTGTGCTTTCAGTTCTCTAGCTGGAGAAGTGTAAGTCATGGTAGGCACCTTCATGTGAAGGCTGGCATGAATGATTGGGCAAGGGAAGCACTGATGAAGAGCTGGCCTGTGTATGATGTTGTGGTTCAACAGCTCTGTGTACACAGGAGAACAGAGAACAAAAAGTGGCTTTGTGGGGAAAGACAGAAAATGCATTAGGCTAGAGCAAGGCCCAGGGAATGGATGAGCTCACCTTACACTCAAATTCAATCTTCTGGCTGAGGTAGATCAGCTCTTCAGTGCTCTTCATGCGCTGGACATTTTCATTGCAATCCTTGATAAGCTGCAGAAGAAAACAGATGATCAGTGAGGTGGGGGCAGAACTGCCTGGTAGGATCAGTACTACTCCTCAGGAGTTAGCATAAGTGACAATTCCTTAGGCATCCTCCTGCAAAAAATAGTATATATTACAATCAGAGAATATTCTTAGTTGGAAGGGACCCACAGGGATCACTGAGTCCAACTCCTGGCCCTGCACAGACAACCCAACAATCCCACCCTGTACATCCCTGAGAGAGTTGTCCAAACACTCCTGGAGCTCTGGCAGGCTCAGTGCTGTGACCATTCCCTGGGGAGCTGTTCAGTGCCCAGCACCATCTGGGGGAAGAACCTTTTCCTGATATCTACCCTAACCCTCCCTGACACAGCTCCAGCTGTCCCTGGGCCCTGTCCCTGTCACAGAGAGCAGAGATCAGTGCCTGCCCTCCTCTTCCCCTCAGGAGGAAGCTGCAGAACTCCTTTTTTCTGACCTCAGTCTCCTCCAGCTGAACAGACCAAGTGCCCTCAGCCACTCCTCAAGTGGCTTCACCTCCAGGCGCTTCACCATCCTGGTGGCCCTCTTTTGGAAGGTCAAATCATCATTAGACAGAACAATCCACCTTTATGAGGCTGTAAAAAATTTAGATAACAAGTTGTCCCAGAAAACTTTAAATCTTGCCTCTACAATAAACAGGATAAGAGGAAAGGATGCAATTGAGTAATGTTTTGGGCTTTTTTAAAGCAAGATTTTCTTGCAGGGGTAAGGGTGGGAGTTGATGATTAATTGGAGACAAAGAAAGGAAGAAACCCTGCAGAAAGGGTTGGCAGTTTTACCTTTTCAAGTGCATCATAGGCCTGCGTTGCTTGCACTTCCTCCTCAGACCCGGGCCGAGTTCTTTTCAGGATATTCTGTGTGAGTAAAAGATGATTTTCATGATGCAAACAGGGAAAGGTGGACATAAGCACCACTGAAGAGTAGGAGAAATAATGAAGCAGAAGTAGGTGATGACATGTGAACACAACAAGGCCAAAAATTTGAGATGCAGAATGTCATTGCTAAGTCACACTGACCAGGACATTCTTGAAAATCTAAATTGCATTAATTATCACACAGAAGTTACATGGCATAGAAAGCAACCACTAGCTAAAGCACAAATGGGTTCATGAACAGAGCAGAGTTGTCCTTTTCTCCTGTTAAAAAGAGGCCTCAAATAATAAAACCCAAGAATTTCATAGAAAGAGCTCAAAATTAATTCATTAGGGACTGGCTGGTTCCTTGTCTGGAAGGCTCCTTATTAGTCAATGCTGCAGGCAGAGTAGAGACAGGCTGCCTTCCAGAGGGCAGCCAAGGAACCCTTGCTTTGTTTTCCTAGCAGGAAGCAAGAAAAGTTCAATAAAATGTAAATCAGCATGTTCTGAAAAGACTCCATAAATTCTGTACTGGAGTACAATTAAAGTAGTGTCACAACAGTCCTGCAAGATACACAAACAGCACTGCCTCACGCAGTGCCACATCCAGTCATTTCCTGAGCCCCTCCAGGGATGGTGACTCCATTGTGTCCCTGGGCAGCCCCTTCCAAAGCCTGCCCACCCTTTCAGTGAAGGAATTCTTCCTGGTGTCCAACCTGAACCTTCCCTGGTGCAACGCGAGGCTGTTTTCTCTTTTCCTGTTGCTCTTCCCTGGGAGTAGAACCCGACCCCCCACCTGGCTGCACCATCCTGTCAGGGAGTTGTAGAGAGTGAGAAGGTCCTCCCTGAGCCTCCTTTTCTCCAGGCTGAGCTCCCCAGCTGCTCCTAGACACAGCTTGAGGGAAACTTGAGGGAAAGCAGAGAATCACCACAGTTACCTGTAGGAGGAGCTTGAGTCGAGTGATGCGCTGGAAGGGGAGGATAAGGAAGGATTTAAGCGAGAGGCGCTGGCATACTGGATCACTTTCCAGTCTCTCCAGGACTTGCTGGAACCCTGCATTTCCATTTCTGTGGGAGTGGCAAAGAAAAAAAAGACATCCGGGCATCAGAGTAAATAAATAACCTTCCTAGTATCAGATTTCAGAGAATATTGGAGTACTCCCAACAGCCAGGTTTTGTCCCTGGGGCAAGAGATGTCAAGAAACTGCACCAGGCTGCTGCTGAAGAGCACATATTGGTTTCTAACAGCTACAGGATGGCAGTGCAGCTGTTATTACCCCTTTTCTCTTTCCACAGCCCTCTGGAGTAAAAGCCAGAAGTAACATCTACGTTTCAACTCTCTCTATCAGTAGTGCTCCTTTGATGGGGACAGTGGTGGTTTGCACTCTGGTTCTTGGTGGTCTGAAAACCAGAGACTGAAAACCATCATCCAGGACGGTCATTTTTGCTCTTTTCAGTAGAGGGCAGACAGAGAACAGCCTGCAACACAGTCAATGCTATGGGAGAGAAGCGTGCAGGAGCTCTGTCCTGCTGTCCCAAATGCCACTGTACTGAGGAAGGTACTTCTGAGGGTATAGCAAGAGCACTGCTCAACAGCCCATTCCTGCAGCATTCCCCATTGTTTGAAAGAGTCAATATTCCAGGCAGTAAGGGGAAGAAGGGTGCAACAAATGAGGAAAACTTACAGTAACCTCTGGAAGGTTTGCTCCTGATATGTCTGGTTTGTCACATATGGCAGATACACCCTGCGGAAGTCAGGGGCGTGTTTCAGAGCCACGTCACACACATGGAAGGTGAACATGTCCTCTTCAAATTTCTCCTCCAAGTCAAAGAGGAAACTGCAGCACATGGATGTAGTGCATTAAAAGGAGAGAGAAATATCAGTGTCATTTAGTCCTCTAAAACCCTGACAGATAAGCACAAGCCAGCTCTTTAGTTCTAGAGAGTGTAATGTCTGGACAATGACAATTTAGGCCTTGGTATCAGCAAGGAAAAGCAGAGGCAAAAGACCTCTGTTCTTGAGAGGTCATGCTTCTAAAGGCATGGTCAGGAAACAGCTGGAAACCAAGACCTCACAGGAATAATCCCACTGATAGAAATGGAAAAGGTGGCAGCAAACTTTACCAGCTTAGTGATTTATCTAGCCAAGCCTTGCAGGAGGAAAAACAGAACAGAATCCTACAACATACAGGATTCCTTGCATGTGGGGTCATGTCCACATTTCACAACTTACGCTCAATTGATTCACATTAGTTCCTGTCAAGTGATGGTTGTAACTTACTTTTTTTTCCCTTATCTCCCCCTGCTTTTCATCAGGGCTCATGCAGCTGCCCCTTTTGTCTTGTATTTGGCAGGAGCTGGTTTGGGTCGGGTTCTAGTTAGTCAAGTTTAATTGTAGTTGAAACCAATGGCACGAGGCTACATTACCATTTGGAACACTTTGATCTCCTGCTATGTGCTCTGTGCACAACAGAGATTTAACACCAGAATTTACATTGCCTTGTCACCTAAAAAGGTGAATATTCCTCTCCAGCCAGTGACAGCGTGTCATCATTAAGTGCTGTATCTGCCTTGAAGGTCAGTGAAAATGCAGAAGAGGACGGAGAAATGTTCCTGATGGAATCCCCACGAGCCTGTTAGTCCTGGAAGCAAAGGGCCATGTCTCACCTGGCACTGACATCACGCACATCAGACAGGCGGGAGAAGAGCCACTGGCGCTCTTGGTTGGTGAGCATCGCCTGCAGCTCCACCGAGCGCTGGAAGTGATCCACTGCCACGTTCAAACTGCGCAGGTAGGAAGCCTCGGATATTATCAACTCAAACTTGGCCTTGAGAGAGAAAACGAGGGAGCACAGCATCAGCAGACTGCACAAGCCCGTGAGGAATCTTATGGAGAGGCAATAGCACATGATGCAAGTAGTAATGACAGAAGAGAGGCCTTAGAAATGAAGGGCAAGCATGATATTATAGACTTTATTTAGAAAACAGACTTGTGGTATGACTTAAAAATAGCTACTTGCTCTCATTTTACTTTTTATTTCCCCTCAACACCACTTTCACAGCGTTCCCCATTTTACAAGTCCAGCACCTGCACCACCCACGTTTTCATCCTTCATCATGTTTCCCATGCTGTTGTTTTCACCTCTTCCTCTGGGTCCTCCCATCCACTTCTCAGTTTCTCTCATTTTCCTTACTCAGTTTCTCTGTGCCATTCTGCCAAATCCATACATCTCCCTGTTTCCTCTCAGCTCCTGCATCTCGCAGAGGTCAATTTTCTAAACTCACACAGGTCAATTTGCTAAACGCACGCTCTACCACAGAAAATACAATTTACTGTGGTTTTATTAGCATCTCTCACAAGCTCATGTGTGGAAGAATGCTGCAAGTCTTCTACTTTTATATGTCCTTCTGCATTGAGCATACTCAAAATTCTTTATCTTGTTCCCACTTCCCCATGTCTGTTTTCATGGAGTTCCTGATACAGTGCAGAGTCTGTCCTTCAGTGCTGCTTTTCTCTGCAATTCAGCACTTCAGCACTGCTCTACTTCACATTCCATGCTGCTGCCAGAGGTAGAAGTGACCTCTGCTTCAACCACCTGCATTCCCACATCATAGTTTTTGCTCTCTGCTTTAACCTCTCTTCCAGAGACTCTTGACTACAGGCCACCCATTTACCATGTCACATCTGTCCCTTACCTCTTGTAGCCTCTGCTCCTCACGGGACATGTTGAGCAGCACTCTGCTGCCCCGTATCATGGGGATGTCCTGCCACAGGGATGCATTGGAGGAGACTGACAGACGTTGCAAGTATGAGTCCTGGGGAGACAGCACTTTCCTCCGTAGCCTCGGGGAACTTGGGAAACTTGACTCTATATCCTCTGGATAATCCACTCTCTTCTGGCTTTGGATGGCCTTGTTCAGAGCCACATCACTGTACTCCTGATACAGCAATCTTGCTGTGAAAAAAGACACATGCATTTATCTCTTCTGTAATCAGAACCTCTGCTTCAGTCTGGAGAAAACTGTCTCAGACTGGGACAGCCAAATTCAGGCAAAGCTCCCCAGCTGCCTGAGTGTACTGCAGGGCTCCAGCTGCCTTCCCTGCTCTCTAAACACTCCATCCTCACTACCACCATGTGGCAGGAGTCACTCTCCTTTGAGCTCCCTGCAAAGGTGAGAGATGATGGAGGAGAGGAGGTTGCCACAGCAGCCCGAGGCAGGAGGTACTTACAGGAGTTGATCAGTTTGGAGTGCCGGCGTTTGAAATTCTCTGTTGCATCCACAGGTTTCTTCTCTCTGCCAGGGAATAAGGATTTCAAAACACAGAGTGAACGAAGAGCACAGTGCCAGAGATGGTTTATTCAAATCTTAGAAACTGATCTGTCTCAACAGGGACCTCTCCCTTCCCAACAAGCTCAAGCTCCACAAGCATTCCTTGACACAAAGGGCAAAGTATGGCTTAATGGAAAGGCTGTGCTGAAGGCACAGAAATACTTGTGTTGCAGTGGGGTCCTCTTCAAGAGAGCACAGACTGAAACACAGGCCTAGGGCATTTAATTCTAGTTTTCTGCTCCTTATCATCATCTTTAGTAACTCAGAAACAATGGAGATGTCTGTGCTGCTCAGGGATGGGGGCAAATTCTAAGGGTCTTTGAGGGACTCACCGCATTATAACTGTTTCTGAGCTGACTGGTGGTTCCCTGTGTACCTTGTGAGCTTCTTCCTCTGAAGGAACAGAAGAAACCTCTGCATAGAAGACAATTGGGAAGTAAAGACATCAGTCCATTTTTAGAGTCAATCTACAATCCAAAAGATACAGTGATACCACTTACCTATAACCCACCTAAGTGGCAGTCTTGAGTTGGAGTACAGATGGCCTCATGACATTTATTTCTGGGTCAGAGATATTCTAGTTTTAATAGTCCTTGACATTACTTACACTTTACATCTTAGCCACCTTTACTTCTCACACAAAGAAAAAGGCTGACATTTTCGGCAACAACAGTAACCCTAAGAACTTCCCTCTCCAGTTATCCAAGCAAAAACACTACCTGTGCGCCCTGTTTGGTACAGTCCTTACACTTTCAGCTACCTGGGCCAGGCATCAGGAGATCAGTGGTGCCAAAGTGTAAAAATGGAGAAAGCCTTTTGGTTTGTGAGGGATTTAATCAAATAACGGGTGAAGAAATTCTAAATCTAAAATAATTGGAAGCAGAAAAAGGAAGAAAGGCTAAAGAGTGAACTGCGGTTATGGATAAGGGGAAAGTACTGTTGCCTTGAATGTTTTAAAATATGGAACCATGAATTTACAGGTCAGGCATATGAAAAAAATCTTGATTTGAGTTCTGCCAAACCTTTTACACCCCTCCACACCCCCCTCCTTTTCCTCTGTGCCAAAAATCCAGCATGTTGCAGAGCTTCAAAAATAAACTAAAGCAAGAGCTGAAAAGAAACAATTATTTAAAGTTCATGTAAGATATAGCAAAGAACAGACACACATCCTGACAGCAAGTACTGCTGAATGAGCTGCATTACAGAAAATGCATGTTTTCCACTTGTGACATCAGTGATTTGACTTCTGTGCAAGCTGGGACCTTGGGTTTGACGAATTTGCATTCTTATCTGTACTCTCAAATCCTGCGCTCACAGGAAAATCATCTTTTTTAGAAGGTCAACTGGGAACCTAAAAGTGCCAGCTGCAAAATAAGAGGAGGCAGCAAATAAACAAGTGATAAGAGATATGAGCTCCTGAGGGTGTGTGCGTGGCTATTCCTCAGTGCCTTGGGGTTCCATGAAACAAGTTCATTGGTGCAGGTGTTAGTGTGGAATGGGGGCACTGAGCCCCAGAGGGCATACGGACTCAAGAGAACAAGCAGGATGCACAGGGCAGCAGAGAGGAGGGAGGGGACAGTTGGAAAGGGAAACCTGGGGCAGGACAGCAGGGGGCTGTAGGGTTGGAGCAAGGAATATCACCAGAAAGGCACAAGAGCCCTGCTAAGCTCTGAGCTCTCATGCCTCTCCATCACATTGTCTATTTAATTTAATCCTACGTTTTGGTAACTGCACTAAGCTGGAGGGGGAAGGAGGAAGAGAAATGGAAGAGAGGACTCACGCTGCAAAATGTCTGGTGGCACTGACATCCTCTTCACCCCCTGACGGTGCCAGTCCTTGGTTCTTCCTCGGATTTTAACTGGGTTTTCTTGATTGGCTGCTGGCTCCTGCACAACTACCCCAACTTTTTTTTTGTCTGGCCAACTTGATGATTTTTCCAAGGGAGCATGTTTGGCCACTTCTTCCTTTGGCTGATGTTCTCCTCCTTCCAGCCTGATGTTCTCCTCCTTCCTTTGCCTGACCCTCCTCTCACCTTCTATTTTCTCTGTGGCTGCCAGTGGAGCCTGGATGTTCTTTGTGTCCACCCCAAAGCTGCCTGCAGGCTGCTCCCACTGCAGCTCCTCGTCCTGGCAGGTTGTTCTGGTAGTCGGCGGCGATGGAGGGCCGAGCCGAAGGAAATGGATTGGATTGCTGAATGCAAGCATTGGAGGGAGCTGTGCAGAGTCTCTGCTCTTGGAGTCTGGGGATGTTATCAAGCCTTCCAGCGAGGGCCAGGAAGGGTGGTCAGGTGAGGATTTTCCACTCTCTATATCCATGTGGTGGTCTGCTGTTTCAGGGCTGGTGTCAGAGCAGCCAACCAACATTTCACTTCCAAGAGCCGAAAAACTTTTGGTCAGCAAACTGACCCCTGAGTCATCAGAAGTCTCTGTATCGTGGGGACCTGAGTCACCAAGATCCCACCCTCCACTGACTGGAGCCAGCTCATCTCTCTCTGCTAGACTTTCTCCATCAGAAGCAGAGGCCACGGAGTTGGACACAGATGCAGAGGTGGCAGTGTGGAGAGGATGGCTTAGCGCAGGGTGTATGGCTCCCAGTTTATCATCATCCACCCCACAGCTGAGGGAGGGTCTGGAATGTGGTCCAGGAGCCATTGGTTGGTAACCTTCGGGGGCTGGAGGTGGAACAAGGTGATTTGCATGGAGTGCAGAGGCCTGAGTTTGCCTGGGCCTTTGAACGTGGGAAGGAAGATGAGGAAGCTGTTTGGCATCAGGCTCAGACACCAGAGGTAGGCTTGAGTGGGACACAGGGGACAGAGGTTGTCCTTCCTCGTTCACAGCAAGGACTGTATCGTCTTCGGAGGGCCACGTTAGGGTGCTCAGGACACTGGAAATTCTGGATCCAGGCTCTTTTTGGTATAAACTGCAGTCAGACTCATCAAATAAAGGCACTTGTGCTTTATGATCCACATTTGTTCCCATTTCTCTTCCTTGGATAATGGCACTTTTTTGGGGGGAGCTTTGCTGCATTATCTCTGGGTGGCTCAGGGGAGTGGAAGTCCTTCCTGGTGTTTGGGATGGTCCCAGAGGCCCTGCAACACTAGCCACAGACCTCCTATCCCCAGGAAGGCTCTCTTCTAGAGGAGGGGAGCTTGTGCACATTACAGAGAAAGAAGATGGCCCACTAAGGTCTTCATGAAAGCCTTCCTCAGAAGTAAGGAGTTCATGGAAAGTCTCGGCCTCCCCTGCATCTGTCCTTAAAGCAGCAGTTTCTGCTGGTGTTGGGTCCCACCCTCGTGCAGGAGCAGATTGGGAGGATGGCTTCCCTGCAGAGTCTGGCAGCTCAGGGGTCACAGAGGCTGTTCTAGCAGCCTTCTGCTCTGGGACAGACACTGAGGCTGCTGAGGTGAGCTCTGAGGGGGAAGCTGGAATGAAGTCCCAAAGCTGAGCTCTTCCTGTAATAGGATGATGATCAGTGGGATCAGGAAGCTCCAAGTTACTGCTACCAGAGGAAGGGTGTGCTGGAACAGGAACCTCTGGGTTCTCTGCCCTAGAAGGTGCTGCCACTCCTCCACAGAGCGGTGCCTCTCTTCTATCAAACCTCTGCACAGCTTTTCCATGACCATCACTGTGCTCATTGTCCCTGCCCAGTCGTGTCTTATCATCCCAGTGAGCTTCTCCAATATCCTGACCACCGATGGAAAAGCGGCCAGAGTCCTCCAGGTCTCCTGCCTGCTCAGAGCCCTGGCACGTGTGTGGACTTTCACCCCCTGGGTTCAGGTGATTTGAGGACAGAGGGCTGACAGCAGGTGGCTGACATCTAGAAGCAGCTTCTGTGATGTGAGCTTTCAGCAGCACGTCCTCACCAGGATGCTGATCCACAGAGACAGGTTCCCCAGGAGAAAATGCTGATCCTGTTTGCTCAGACAACAAAACATACTCCAAACCACACACGTCCACATGATGCCTGGGAACAGAAAGCATCTCTGACCCAAAAGCTGATGACAGGGCCTCTAATTGGAGCTCTTCCTCTACTCTGAGTTCTTCCCTCTGCACTTGATCCTGCTCATTTTGTTCCTTGCTTTTCTGATCTTTGGGCTCCAAAGGTTTCCCTTCTTCCAGCAGATTTTGCTCTTTGCACTCTTTCTCCTCCTCTTCCTGCTGAAGTTTAGACACTGCCTCCTCCTGAGCTGGCTCCTTATACTGTGAAGCATTCACTTCCCCCACCCTTTTAGCCGTACTCTTTCCTTGGAAAGTGCTCTCTGCCAAAGGGGCAGGTCTGCCCTCAGTTTTTCTGTCATCATCGTCTTCCAGATGAAGGCATCTGGAAGCAGATGAGTTCTCTTTAGGAACCATTCCCTGGTCTTTGACTGTGCTGGTATTCCTTGTTTCACCAGCTGAGGTGTTTCCTTCTGCTCGTAATGAACTCATTTGGCTGTCACGTGTTACGGTGGAGGAAGACTGATGGGAAGAGAAAGATTCTGTACTCTCTTCCAAACCCTGGGGTGCTCTTAAGCTTTCCTGAACATCTTCAGAAGTGTAAGGTTTAGCTGTGTATTCTACTGCTCCCCCTGAGGTAGGCTGCTCATCAGGTGCTGGTGCCAACTTTTTGGTACTTTGCTCCTTTTCTGCACCAGCATCAACCTCCTGCAAAGAATCCCTGCAGTTGTTATCCAGAAAGGGTTCAGCCTTATAATGCCCCTCTGAAACAGTTTGACACACCAAAAAGCACTTAGGTGTCTCTCTCTGAGAGGAAATGGCATCAGCCAAAGAGGATTTTGGTTGCTGGGCCTGAGGGTCTGAGCCATGAAAAGCCAGTTCTGCCTGGCACTGAGGAAACTCAGTGCTGAGGTTCACAGCCTGCAGGATGGGGCTGCCAGGGGCTGACTCATCCTGGACTGTGCTGCACGAAGAAGGGTCCTGGGTGCTTTCCAGGCCAACCAGTTCCAACTGCCTAAGTTTCAAAGAATAATCCAGTCCACCCTCCTCTAAAAGTATATCTCCTTCCACTTCTGAGAGTCCCTTTTGAGGCTCTGCATCCCCTTGGCCTTGTTCCAGTCCTGCTGGCACTTTTTGCACAGAGTTAGAGGGTCTGCCCAGCATCTCTGCTGCTTTCCCTGGAGCAGAAAGGCAGTCCTTGGGCGTGCTGAGCTCTGCTCCCTTTGCAGAGTTAGACGGGCTGGTGCTCATTTTGGCTGCTATGTGAGTGGCATGATGCTCTCCTTCCACGGCTGAAGAATCCCAGGTGTCCCCAGTGGTGCTGCTGGCTCCTGGGGGAGTGGTACCTCCCTCACTGGTTTCTTCAGACTCCATCAGTGACACATCCTGCTAAGGAAAAATGCATTTTTCTGTTACTATTTCAGAATGATACAAAGGATCTAATTCACTGCTTCTACTGCAGCTGATAAAAAACAAAAACAAAACTAACACCGCGTACCTAGTCGGTGATAAGAGCTGGGAAACAAACACAAAGACTGAGAGTAGGCAAACACCTGATGTAAGCTTGCAGTATGAGAGAAACACCAAAATAAACCCACTGGTGTCTTTTTAGTTTCACATGCAAATGCAGAAAGTGACTTTGCTCAGAGCAGAGGTGCTGAGCTCTTTGTAATGGCTGCAGGGCAACTTAGGAAAAGTGGTGGCCATGGCTGGTTATCTCAGACCCAAAAGGGGATACCAGAAGACATCCAGAGAATAAGAAAGTTATCAAAAATCTCCATTAATTTTCATGGGGCATGGTGGACAAACACTCTTGGCCTCTTCTAGCTGAGTCTTAAGTTCTCTTTGATTTCCGCCTGTTCTTTGGAGCTGGATAGCTCTCTTCACATATCTCTGTGTAGGTCTGGACCTTATTGCAAATGATCACAGAAACTGATTAACAAGACATAGGTAAGAATTTGATTAACTAGGACATGACACAAGACACAAGATATTTGAAGGCTGTAAACCACATGGATTGAGAGGCATAGCTCATGTGTGTGTGGACTAATCTACAGACTATAAAGAGAAACTACATCATCATTTAGTCTATGCTTTTAGGGAGGGGGAAGGGGAAAAGAAAAAAAGCCAAGTCAGGATTGTTGGACAGTTTCCCAAAGGATATAGTGGAATTTCCCATCCACTACTGCATTTGAAGTTCAGACATGACAAAGCACTAGGGAATGCACATTTGGGATATGTCTGTGAAAAGGACAGAAGAATATGATTCACCACTTTTATCTTTCTGGTTTCCATAATCCCTACCTGAAAAAAAAAAAACTGAGAAAGAGACAAACCTTTGTGGCTCCCTCCCTTTCCTTCCACAATGATTTCCTGTGACTACAGAGTGGCTCCATAGTCGCAAGTACCAACTTCTGATCCCACACAGAAAGTAAAAGCAGTAAGGGCATAATTACATCTTTACATCTGAACTAATTGTCCCAGTTTGCTCCATGGCCAGGGCACGCCTGGCCTGAAAGCTGGTTTAGCTTCTATTTGCCTTTACGTCAAGTGAAACAAAACACCTGCACTGGAGGCAAGGAGCACATGCTCTGAAGTTAGAACTGAAGCATTTTATACACCTTCATCGTGGGTATTGTCATCACGGAATCATAAAATGGTTTGCCTTGGAAGGGGCATTGAAGATCATCTCATTCCAACCCCCCTACCATGGACAGGGACACCTTCCACTATCCCAGATTGCTCTGAGCCACATCCAGCCTGGCCTTGGACACTGCCAGGGATCCAGGGGCAGCCACAGCTGCTCTGGGCAACCTGCACCAGTGCCTTGCCACCTTCATATTAAAGAATTTCTTCCCAATATCCAACCTAAATCTCTCCTCTTTCAGTTTAAAACAGATCCTCCTTGTCCTAATACTACCTATCCATGTAAAAAGTAGCTCTCCCTATTCCTATACACTCCTTTTAAATACTGGAAGGCTGAAATGAGTCTCCCTGGAGCCTTCCCTTCTCCAGGCTGATTAACCCCAACTAAAAAAATACAAGGAAAATAGTTGTTAGCTAATTAACTCATCAGTTAACTTCTTCCTGTATATTTTTCCTCATGTAATCTTTAATTTTTGTTTATAGTGAAAAGACAGTCTTTCTTACAAAACCAGGCTGAAACCCTGGATTTCTCATCAATTTGGATTTTCCCTCCCAGGGCGTAAGTAGTTGTAATAGCTATAATTTCAACAAACAGTCTGTGTCGAAGAGATCTGTCCATTCAGGGAGTTCCCACGGGGTTTCCACCACGTCTTACTGTTGTCAGCTGCTGCTGAACTGTCTTTTCAAAGCTTCCACATCAGATCACTCTTGTGCTACACTGCTCTTGGCTCTTCTGGCTACCTGAACTGAGTCTCCTCTGCTTCAGGCCTAGGAAAGTACTACTTCTCATGCCTAATACAGACAGTTTTCAAAAACACGCTCCCCAGGAGTAGAGAGACTGTTAAGGGAGACACAAGCTGCTGGCTGAGGAAGGTTTACTACTACTCAAAATAGGATTGCTCACAAAGGTCTAAATAGTAAGATACTCAAACTCAAGCCCACACTCCTGCTCACTGCGCTGTTTCGCAGATGTACACAGCACTGAATTTCCTTTTATTAAGCTCCAAACCCCAGTTTCCACTTCCATAGCTCTGTTGCAAAGGATATGGGCAGGTGAAAAGACGAGTTTAAAGCTGCATTTGGAGCAGATCCATGATGATACTGGGAGGCAGGGTAGAGGGAGGTGCACAGCACATCAACACTGGAAGCTGCCAAGTGAGATTTGTCTCATCATATTACTGCCAGGTGTTTTGCACACCTCAGGGAGAGCAAGAGAGGAGCTTTGGGAAGTGAGGCAGGAGAAGGAGCAGACAAACTCTCTGCAGAGACAGGAGGGGAGGACTTATGCATCTAGTCAGGGAAACTTAAGCTCCTGGTTGAAGGCTGGGTGCACCACAGTAGAAGACAGATGTCTGCAATAAGGATTTCGTGAAGATGGAAGAGGAAATAATAGAACAAGACTGACAGCACCTGTAGTCTTCCCATGCAGAGCAGCTATGTACAAGAGCCCAGTAATTACCAGTGAGAGGGAGCAGCCACACACCAGCATGAAAACAGAGGGGCAATGCTTGGTCTTGCTGCAGTGACAGGCACAAAATCTGAGAGGGGAAGGGTGCAGGAGATGGCCAGCTGAGCAGAACAACAGGACAGCAGTGAAAGCACGAGAGCACAATCCTTTCCTGGCTTTCCCGGATTACAAAAGGCAACGTGAATGTCGTACTTCCTTCCACTGTGGGTTAATTCACCTGGATGGAGATGACAAACACTTCTGGTTTTAAATAGAAAGTACCTCACCTTCCCTCCCCCCTGTCCTCCAACAAACAAGAAAGGAGCAATAACAAGTGCTATCAAGCACAGACAAGCCCTTCAGCTAGCCAGGAAGCAAAGCTACACACAAGTGGAGCCCTGAGATCCTCCTCCTCCTCCTCCTCCAAAAGTGGGGAGAGACAGAGCTTTCTGCCTGCCACCTTGGCCCTTCCCGCGTGGTGCTGGGTGCCACCCGTCCGCCCTCAGCCCTGCTCCCCATCCTGCTCCCCTGCCGCAGGCAATGGGGCAGCCCACACGCCCAGGCTGCTGCAAACACGCTCCCAGCAGAGAAAGTCCTGTCCTGTGACGCTGGGATGAAGCTGCTCCGGCCCAATTTCAGCCGTGAGCTTCTGGCAGCAAGAGGAGAAAGCCTCTCATGACAGCATTTAAGTGGCCCGGGCAAGGACATGCTTTTTCTTATTGAAACAAAAGCTTTCCCAAGTAGCCCCTAGTTTGGGCTTATCCTCGCTGGTGCAGCCACAGCTTGGTGTAGAAATATCAAAGCTGGCTTTAAGGGCTGCAGCTCAGGCAGGGAAGAGCTCTGTGTTTGGCTCTAACACCCACCCAAAGAGCAGCAAGGCTGTCCCAAGCTTCTTCCTGCTAATTCAGCTTGGTTTAGTTGTCCTGGTCACACAGTTTAGGTAACTTTACAAGGAGCTGAAAGACGGGATAGTTAGGTTATTAGGATATTAGGAAGGAATTCTTTCCTGTGAGGTTGGTGAGGCTCTGGCACAGGTTGCCCAGTGAGATTGTGGCTGCCCCATCCCTGGCAGTGTTCCAGGCCAGGTTGGATGTGGCTCTGAGCAACCTGGTCTGGTGGAAGGTGTCCCTGCCCACAGCAGATGGGTTTGGGACTAGATATCTTTCAGGTTGCTTCCAACCCCTTAGCATTGTATGATTTGAATCAGTAGGGGCTAGCTCAGAGCTAGTCTTTCCCCTTACAACATCCAGAGCTCAGTGTGCAGGACAGCACCATCTCTCCCGGGAAGCCATACATTGGATTTCAGTTTGGTGAGACACCCCGAAAACCAAACACAGAGCCTGCCCTGTCACAAGCCTCAATTTTTATGTTGCCTCAGCTACTCCTACCATGCTTAGGCCAGTTCTCTCAGCTGGATGTCCCTCCACATGAGATTCCCACTGCACATATTCCCCTGCAAAGAAACAGTCACCAATCTTCACACACCACCCTGGGCTGCTCTATCGCTGTACAGCCCATGGAGAGAGGTGAAGGAGGGGGGTCAAAACTCTTGAGCTCAGGAAGAGATAACACAGGGCACTAGAGATAAGAAGGAAGGAGGGAAATAATGTTACATGGAGACAGCTTTGAGGACATGGAGAGCAGAAGGAGCTTGCTGAAGGAAACGACTTACAAAGCAAGAAAGGTAATCTAAAAAAGCAAAATAATGTTGAGTCTACTGCTGTGCTACTCAGTGCTGGTAATGTTCTGGGAACCAGGGGGTGCCTAGGGTGTCTTAGGCAGGGGAAAACAAAGCATAGCTGCCAATAGTACCTGACCTCCTGGAAAATGCATCTGAGCTGCTACTGAAGCTAGAGAAACTTGAGTGAGACCTCCCAGTCACACCACTGCAGAGAGTTTGCCCAAGTTTTAACACACCCAGTAGCATCTCAGCAGCTTTCACTCATGGTAGGCAAAATCAAGATACACTGAACCTAGTAATTATCTAATGACTCACTTACTGAGGGGAAAAAAAAAAGGATACTTTTCCATACTTTTCTTACACTGGTTTCCATTTAAGTAGATTATAATGCTTAATGCTAACAAAGAAAAAAGTGTCAGAGAATCATAATTTTGGGTTGAACAAAATTTCATCTTGGAAATTGCTACTGAACATTTGGCAAACAGTGAGTGAAGAATGTGGCTTGCACTGCACATTGCACTTCCCAGAGATGCAATAAAAGTGATTCATTCCCAAGATAAAATGGGGTCACCTGTAAAGCAAAAACCCAGCTCACTCTAAGCAGAGGTCAAGTTTATATTCATAAAAGTAATGGGTAAGCCTTGATGTTCTGCAGTCTTCTAATATGAGAATAAACAAGAATAGTGTATCATTCTCACTGCTGGAGCTCAGTAGAAAGATTATTGACACTACTAGGTGAACAGCAGAATTCACACAGGGAAAGCAATGTACCGAGTCACTGCAAGTTGATCTGTGCATGTCTTTTTACAAACTCTGGGGATGGAGGCACAACGGACAGAAATACCTGGCACAAAAGGAGGTGAGGACTTCCCAAATTACTTCCCCTATGACATTTTATGCAGAGGTGGCTGCTAGCAGCATGCTGTACACATTCCTAGATGGCATGTCTGCCATGAGCTCGAGGAGCTCCCAGTTCCTCTTTGTGCAGGATGATTCAGGGCCTTCACGGGAGAGATTCTCCAGTTAGCAGCAGAAATCCAGGAGTTTCTCACTACACTACAGATGCGTGAGCCAGAATCCCACACTGCTGTTTCTGAGTCTCAGATTAAAGGATGCTCACGTTTGCACCAAACCATTCTGACAGATGCAAATGCCCTTAAAACATCAAAGGGCCTGGGAACACACTTGAAAGCTTGGCCTTGCCCAGCCTGCACAGTGGAACCATTTGTGAGCACAGCTGTTGTCACGTTACGTGTACCCATCCCGAGCACAGTTAAGCTACAGGCAGATAAGGATGAACAATATTCAGCAAACTGAACTGGGACAAACTGTTCTGCCCTGCAGAGAAGACCTCCAAAGTTATCCTGAGTTTCTTGGCAAACATATAATATAACCCTTTTCCCAGCCAGATCGAGTTCCACCTTGAAGACTGTCAGGTTTCTGGTAGCCGTCAGAGCCCCACAGAAGGTAAAGCTGGAACATTTTAGCAGTGTGGGATGACTGACAAGCTAAACACTGATATATACCCAGCCAGAAATATATTGGGAAAATCCTGCTTTTGTATCAATAGGCAAAGCACACCCTCTGCAACTAAAAAAATGCTAAAATACACGTAAAACTACACTTGTGTATCATACCATGGTAGTGACAGCACAGTGTCATCAGCCACAACAACAGCAGAAAATTGTGTCATCCTCTGGCTTCAATATTGTACCATCACTTGGAGAGAACAATAAAAAATTGCTGGATTCAGAATCCCAGGAGATAGCAACCACCACAACAAAATCACACATTTATCCTCATGTTGTGCCACCAGAATGCATGTTTTCAGCCTTAGCTCCCCGTCCCATTTTTAATTACCTTATGACTGCAGTGATGAAATTTATTTTAAAAGGTTGTGATATTCAATACTTGGCAATACTGTAACAGTGATGGAGCTTTGTACTGAAAACTGCAGCTAAAGCAAGAAAAAGAATCCATCCAAAAGGGATGTAGGGATGTATGGGGGAAAAACAAATCCTGATACAACCCTCCCCTAAGCCAGCTTGTCAAGGAACAAACCATTTTTTCTTGGAAATTTAATTGGTGTCCTTAGATCGAAGAAGCTACAAATACAATGGGACAAGTGTGCTATTGGAAGCAAAAAGTATTAGATATAAATAAAATGTTATAAGAAATGTAAATGTGGGAAAGCACCAGCGGGGACCCCTTCCCTCTCCCTTGTGGAAAAATAGCTTCACACACCCAAAGCCACAGGAATTGTGTGGGTGCTGAATAGGAAGGTACTAATGCAAACACACGGAAAACTTGTTGTTACTCACAGTCTAAGGCTTGTATGGCCAACTGGCACAGGTTTATTGTGCACATCACAACGTTTTCTGTTTTTCATACAGTCCCACTTCCTAGAATCATGTGGTTATGTGAGAGTTTTGGCTTACAATTAAGAAAAAATTGGATGTATGGCCTTTAATGGCTGTGGAAAAGGCTTAAAAAACTAAGTATGACTCAAAAATTAGATCTTGCTGTCTGGGTTTATTTTAATTTCTTAATCCTAAACTTTAATTTGTGACTAAGGAGAGGAAGGGCAACTCCCCCTTCCCTCTCTGCCTGATCCCTGGTTTTCAGGAGTTGGGACTGATGACGGTGCAGAATATTTAGGCCTGATGCAGTAAGTTACACGAGCTATCCGAAACAAAAAAGGGCAGCTTAATACACTGTGCTATAACTGGGTGAACAAAGACGAATAATCAAATTTGTCGTGCCCAATTTAAGTATTTGCAGATATCCTGCAAAGTTCATTTATGTTCCATTCCTTTAAAAAAAAAAAAAAAAAGAGCTTCTTCAATTCCTTCTGCTGCTGACTGTACAAACTATCCAGTCTTAATAAATTTTGATTAAGACTTGACATGGAACCCTGAAAATCCGGAACACCTGAAATCCAGAACAGACTAACTTACTATGCATCCAGGCTCCTGCCAACATCTCCCTCGTGCCAGTGCACACATGACCGTATATGAGCCATCCCAGGGAGTTGTCCAGCCAAAAAAAACACAACCCAGGAGCAGAGTGATGTGAGCAGCCACAAAGGTGTGACACAGGAGAAAAGATAAGTGAAGTTAAATCTGACAGCTCCCTGCAGTAGTTGTATACGGAATCCCAGAATGGTTTGGTCTGCAAGGGGCTTTAAAGATCATCTCATTCTGATACCCTGCCAGGGGCAGTGACACCTTCCACTATCCCAGGTTGCTCACAGCCACATCCAACCTGGCCTGGAACATTCCCAGGGATCCAGGGGCAGCCACAGCTTCTCTGAGCAGCCTGTGCCAGGGCCTCACCACCCTCACAGGGAAGAATTTCTTCCCAATGGCCATCCTAAACCTGCTCTCCTTCACTGTGAAGCCATTGCCCCTTGTCCTGTCACTTCAGGCCCTTGTCAAGAGTCTTTTTCCATCTTTCCTGTAGGCTCCCTTCAGGCACTGGAAGACTGCAATTAGGTTACTCCAAAGCTTCTTTTCTCCAGGCTGAACAATCCCAATTCTCTCCACCTTTCCTCACAGCAGAGCTGGTCCATCTCCCAGAGCATCTTGGTGACCTCCTCTGAACTCGCTCCAGAAGCTCCATGTCCTCCCTCTGCTGGGACCCAGGGCAGTTGTAGAAGCCACAGGAGTGGACAAGGACACGAAGCTGGCAGCAAAGCAGGAGCAGGAAAGCAGAAACCTGGACTTAGCCCTAAGTTCTGGTGGAACCACACCCTGGATGCACAGGGCAGTCCCTGCTGCTCCAGCATAGGCGTCTCCCCACGTGTGACTGCTAAGCACTCCACACAGAGCCAGGTGCTCCCTTGGCAGCCCACACACTCCAGCAGCAGGGCAGGAAGCTTTTCCACCCTCACTCCTGGCCCTCTGCTAGGAACACGGCTGCTGCCCTCCCAGCTGAGAAGCGGGCAGCAGGGGAAGCAGGATATTCTAATTGGATTTACAACCATTGCCAAATGAGCCATGGTTTTTATGGTTTAATGATTCCTTGTCTCGTTATTGCCACCGATTCTGCCGTTCCGGTGAACCCACAGCCAGCCTTCTCCCCCTAGGGAAGGGGGAGATGTGCATGGAGGGGCTCTGAGGGGATGCTGCATGGAACAGAGGTGAGTTAGGAGACAGCCCCTGCCAGCAAAGCTGAAAACAAGTAACAACATGAAGGGGATCCTAGGAAAAGCCCTGGAAACCTCCTCAAACCCTCTGCAGAGTCTAGCATAGAAACACTCCAAGGGCAAGGGAGGGGGAGACATTCTTGTAACCTTGTCTTTCAGCTCAAGTTGTGAAAAGTTGTATAAATCAGGGGTTTAAATGCTGCAGCTGATATACATCAATCTTAGGAAATACTTTTTATAAATAGCTTTACCAATTACTACTACCTTATTTCAAAGTTTATAGCAGTAATTACAGCCCATAGATGTTGTAGTTAAGATTTAGCATTAGATCCTAATACTGTCATTAACACAGCACATTATATTTTTTTTTTTAAAAATAGAGCCCTACAGGTACAATCTTAAAAAAAATTAAGAAATAGCACACACAGATGAACAATACTGATATTTCAGTATTATTTCCCCTTCTTTGTCAAAGGCCAAAATTATTTCTACATACATCAATGCGCAGTACATCTCCAAGTGTGGATTAATTTAAAGCATTAATTTTATACCAGCTCAGAAATATCACTAGCATTTCTATGATGCATTAATTAAAGTATTTTTCCCATTTCAATAATTAAACAAATTTCAATGCATTAGGAACAATTAGAGATATTTTAATCCTTCCTCCCTCCATTTTCATTTTTCTGCATATGAATGAGGGGGCAGAGTCTCCTTCCCACCACCACCCTTCTAGATTTCCTAAAATAGTACTCCTTGATGGCTGCATGGCTCTTCAGATATTAGCAGAGCAATCAGGATCCTAAGATTTGCCCTTTGAAGACACTGACTCTGACTCCTCTTGACTGGCCTACGGCTTCCTTTTCCTCAGCCCTGTGGCATGTAAAACCACCTCTCTCTTTCCCCTCCCAGGTCCCACCTTATCAGATGGCAATGCTGAGGAGTAAAAATACAGCCTCAAATTCACCCCAAGCTCCTGACTTCAGTGTGCTGGTGAGAAATTAGAGGATGAGGCAACTTAATAGTGGCCGTGAGCAGCAGTGGAAAATGGACCTGATACAATTTCCTTCACCCCTTTTATGACACGGTCACAAAATGCCAGCTCTGGCTGAGGAATGCAAAGTCCTCGCATCCCCAGGCCTACGCAGGCGTGCATGGTATATTCTAATGGGGCTGGTGCATACCTTCCCATCCATGAGAGACTTCCCCTGGGAAGCCATAGGCACCAGGCAAATGAAATCGGAGCCTCGGCTCCTTCGCTTCCCCATTACCTGCAGCACGCTTTGATCAGCGGGGCATAAATAAACACGTCAATGTCCCATCTCTGCCAAGGTCAACGAGATGCAGCAGAGTTCCTCCAGTTCAGCCTCACAGGCAGCTCTCAGTGCACTTCTGACACTGCCCAAACTCACTTAAGTGAGTTCATCGGATTTGGTGCGGGGCAAAACGCTTTGCCGTGCTTAAAAAAATCCCTGGATGTACCAGCAAAGAGTGTGGTGTGACCTCTGTAGTTGGGAAGGCTAAGGGCAATGGAGAGCCTGAAGGGGGAAGGGATGGGATTGTCAGTGGACCATGCCCAAGGAGGAGTGAAGAGCCAGAGCTCTCCTTCTTCGAGTCCTTTTCCCAAACACCTTCCTGTCTGGAAAATTTGGTCTTACATCTGCCAGACTGATGCAGCTGAGGAAGCCAGCTTTCAGCACCAATGTCTGCTGCCTGTTCCTGTAGCCAGCACCTCACCTCTGCCATGTGTGCCAGACAAGGTGCAGTTACAGCCATCCCCACAGAACTGCTGCTTTTGATGCAAACATGGCAAACACCCCAGCGATTCCAAACTTTTGGCTATCCCTGCGCTTGCCCTAACAGAAAGTGACAAAGATGCTCCCTGCTGTTTTAAATCTTGCCTCTCCTCACAGCTGTGGCTTCTGAGCAGTTAAGCATGGGTGCAGTCGCCAGAAATTTCAAGCCAGTGGGGCCCATAAAGGATAGCTGTTATCTCCAGTAACATAATCCAGGCTGGAAGGAGAACACACACATTAGGATACCAGGAGCACTCCTTCCTTCAGTTCCCTGCTGCAAGTCATTAATTAAGAGGAGGATCTACAGAAGACTTAGATTGTAGCTGGTTTTTGGATTTTTTTTAGGGCAACCAAGCGTGGTGCCCTCATCCAGCAGAATTTCCAGTTCCTAATTCTAGCTGTTTGCAGCAGTTTCTGCCTGTCTGAGGGTCATCTGTGCAGCTGGGGTAATAGTAACCCCTCCTACCTCACAACCATACTCTGAGGATTAGGCAGGGAGTGGCTGCTCAGTGTACTGAATATGCAAAGCCCTGTTATAAACCCCGTATCTGATTGCAACCATAAGCAAAGTCTTATTTAAGCAATCCCTTCCCCAGCAAAAATATATCGACTGCTTGCTCTGTCCTTTCCTTCCGTGTCTTTTTGCCTCCAAGTTCTTCAGGGTAACAAAACACATTATTATGATATTTTCCTTTTGGGCTGTAAAGTTGTTTACTACAAATAGTAGAGATTTTTCACACAATATAGTGTACATAATTGGCTGTTTTGGCTCATTCTGGTATCCCATTTGTACTGGAGGGATCTCACTGCCCAGTCAGTGAAAGCTCCACTCCCATAACCTCACACACATCAGATATTCACCGTTGTCTATTTCAGGCTGTGTCCACATTCAGGTGAGACCCTTCCTCCATCAATTTGATGAACTTGGGACATACAGCATTGGATATTTCTTCCTCCTACTAAATAAAAACTGTATTTCTCTACCAAACCGTAGTTTAAAACCAAGCAGGTGCTTTTGCATGTGCCTTCCATGATACTTCTGATACTGAACTGATACTCCCACATCAGTTAATAATTTTTTTCCCCCTTTAAGTGCACTTTAGTCACTCTTTTTAGCAGTCACAACAAAACCTTTTACAATGCTACCTTTTAAATTAAGCTTTCAAAGGCAACATTCTAGTAAAACATAATTATAATACATTTCAGGGCAGATTTGCTCCCACACAGCCTTGCTGAATGTGAGATTTCTGATCACACCAGTTTTCACTGCACAAATGCAGCACAAATGCAGCACATCTCACCTTTTTCTCATTCTGGTCTCTTCTAAAGTAATTTTGCTATGACTATCAGAGTCAGAATCAATCCATCTTTCCCCTTTTGCACTCAGATGCCTATTTTCATACCTTTGATATCACTGTTATTACACACTCAGCAGCTGGACAGGTAAAAATGATGCTGGTATGGAACAAAGGAAAAATGTCTGTGGTGTATCTGGTAATACCCACTGGGAAACTCAGCTGTCATGATTTTTGTATACACACAGACCAAATTTTTAGCTGCTTTTCACAGCCCTGACCTCCCTTGGGACAGAGTGCACACTACAATGACATAACTTGCATGCCTGGCCTTGCTCTTCCTGGATAAGGCACATCTCATTGCTGCAGCATACCTCCATATTGCTCATCTTCCTCTCTCTGCATCTCTCCGAAATGAAACAGCTCAGTTACTCATTGTGCAGGGGCAGGAAGACAAGGTGAACCATACAAGTGGTGTCAGAGGATGACTGCCTTCCCAGATGGCACCAAAACAAGCAGCTTTCCTTTCAGCCTTCCCCACGTGCCCTGAGAGAATATCCCCTCTTCCCAGCTGTGCCCAGGGATGAGAAGAGAGTGTCAGTGCAGTCATGTATTTCCCATACACAGCACCAGCTGTTATTAAGAAATTACTGGGTGACTTAAGGGGTAAACCCATCTCCCTCAATCACTTGTACATGGAAGAAAACATGCCACAACCCATCAATTGCTATAAAAACAGTGGGATAGTCCCACTTCCCTTTGCCTGTCTCCCCACAGCATCCTCTCTCTGCCCCAGGGTTTGTCACTCAGAACATCCCTTCTCCCCTAAACCCAGCAGCAGAATGCAAACAGAGACACAGTGCACCTTCTCAGCTTCACCAGCAACCTGGCAGCCCTCACCTGTAAAACCAGACAGTGATCTTGGAGTACCTCAGAAAGGAGAGCTACTCAAATGTTGCAGCTGGATTACATTGCATAGGTCTAGAGTTACCCTTGGATGCCTGCACTATGGAATACCTACAGCAAAATTTTTGCATCTAAACTCAGGCTTAATCCAAGGATTTTGCCTGGAGCCCAGACCCACTAAAGACACAGCATCAGAGCTTTGCTAGGCACTGGCATGGCATCCTTTCTTTTCCTGTGAAAGCTATACTCTTCCCCTGTGCTCCTTCCAAGTTTCCAGGAGTCTCTCTCACAGGACAGCAATCTGCAGTGAAGATGTAAGGGCCCAGCTAAGATTTCAGCTATTCAAAGAATATATGCAGGCATTTTTGATCATTACACCTGTAAATGTTTGTGACTGTACAGCACACATACTATAGCCTACACATCCTGATTTTTTGCAGCTGCCCAGCAAAACTGAGGGCAAAGCATCTTCTTCCCTCCCACCAGTGGCCTTTGTGTTAGTTTAACACTGCTCTGTGCATCTGTTTCTATAATTAAGTGAATATGCAAGTGTAGCCATGGCAGCCACTTTGTGGCAGATGTGAACAGGGGCCATGTCCATCCAAGTAGTTACAGGTCTGCTTGTAACCCACACTAGTGTCCCCTGATTATCCCTGGGCTTCTGCAACCTGAGCAAATCATGCTCTGACATGACCAGGATCCTAATCCCCTCCCCTCCAGAGGGGTGTATTTTGGATTAATAAACTCTACTGCTGGATTTGTTGATGACGCAGGAGCTGTTCCTCCCCTCGCCTCCTCCAGTCACACCCTGGGCAAGGCTGGGTCTGTTCACCAGGGCTCAGCTCTGCTCTGCCCATGGAGGGGATCACCCATCTCATGCATCCCACTGAGCACCACCCCAGCCCGGCCCAGGTAAAGATTTGGGAATTTCTGTGTATGATCAGCAGCAGGAACCCCAGTGCTAAATGCACTCTGAGCACCAGCGAGGCCACGGGCAGTGGAGCTCACACTCTGAGCCCCTGCCTGCAACTGGGTGTTCCATTTGAGATCACAAACAGGTGGTTTGGTGTCTGAATGTCACACAATTCTCCCTGACACTGCAAATAGGATATGTTTTCAGGAAGGTAATGTTTGGCCAGCTCTGCTTTAATGCAGTATTCTCCCAGCAGCAGGTTCATGTGCTTCCTCCCACCTTGGTTCCCTTCTTCTGTGCTATCCAATCACAGTTTCTTCAGCCACTCCTCCTCAACCTCTCCTAGCATCAGAACACCCTCTATTTTGTATACATTTACATATGTGTGTCTGTTTATCTACGTACATTTGTACACGTCATGGTAATCACCTTCCCTCTTCTAAATTTTTCCCACTAACAAAACCAATAGCCAATTGACCTTGCACTGAACTTGTATTAAAGTCATGGGAATTTCTTCTTTGACATCATCTCTTTTTTAATCCAACCCCCGAAACTTCAGGTCAAAACAAGTCCCCACCACAGGCTCAGTTCTGTGTTCTGCATGGGACTTGAAGGAATGGTGTTTAAAACAATAGGTGGGGAATGGGTTTGGTCTCAGCAAACCAATTCTACTCAAAGGGCAAGAAAGCTGGAGCCACTTATTAATGGAAGTGACAAGATTAATGAAGCTTTCCCAAAAGGGCACCCCACCTTGCTCAGCACTGAGCACCACTGAGAACTCACATCTAGAACACATGAATGCATTAGCCTGGAACTTTTCTGCACCACTGAACCCTTCACAGGTATCAATGTGTCACAGCCAAGGCTCAGACCTCCTTCTTCTTACATTAAATGCTCTTTCCCACACAAGAAATTTCAACACACACTTCTCGACCAAAGACATAAAAGCAGCTGACCTAACCCAGTCCTGGCTAAACCCAGTTCTCCCAAGCCATACAACAGAGTTAACCTGCACTGCTGAGTAAATCAGGGCAGCTGCTCACATGTCTGCTGTAAAGGGAAAGTGAAAAGATACATTGCCTCCCATGAAGACTTAAGTTAAGGTGTGCTTGTGACAACTATTGGTTTCACCAGCTCTTCAGCTTGCCAAAAGGAGTTCCATCCTCTGCCCTTTCTCTTCTGGAGGTACAGGTGTATGTGTGGCCTCACAACAAACCACAGCAGGGAACCAGCAGGGATGACAACAGGCAGGCACAACAGCCTCTTTCAACAGCAGTGCCAGCTGAGAGCATTTGTGCAACCACAGCCTGTTTATCCAAGCACAGAAATGTAGGAACTGTATGTGTGACTCCCTCTGGCATCTAATCCTGCTGCTGGGAGAGGTGGTCCTCACCACACTTCTCATGCCCAGTGTCATGCTATACTTCTGCAGCAATCTCTCTGGCCACAAGGCAAGCTGATCCCACTTCTGTATTTTTTTGGTCAGGGAAGGGGGTTAATATTCAGCTGGAGCAGTGATCTGAGGCTGCTTGGTCACCAGAGCCCATCCCAGGGAAGCAGAAGGAGCTTGCAGTCAGGAGTGGATGAGAACTGGATCTTTCCTTCAGCAGCAGCCTGTTCTGCTGGATTGCTCATCAAGGGAAGCCCAACTCCAAGCGACACGAGTTATCCAATTAACAATTCCCGGGAAGCCCTGCCTGTACACAGACACCAGGTCAGGCACCCTCCACTGCTGCTCTAAATCACACCCATCACCAGGACTCCAGCTCCACCACTGCCTCTCCCCAGAAGGAAGAGCTCAGCACAGAGGCTTGCAGTACAACAGGCCATCTTTTAGCTAGAACGTGTCATCCTGGCAGCAACAGGCTCAGCCATCAGGTATGAAAACTCGTAGCAAGACTTTGTGGTTAGGAACCAGGCTGGACAGATGGAGATAAGAAATTAGCGAGGGTAATCAGCCATTGGAATAATTTACCTGGGGAACCAGTGCAGCCTATCACTCGATATCTTGAAATCAAGACTGGGTACTTTTCTAGTAGAATTTTGGATTCGATGCAGTGATAACCAGCTGGGAATGTAAATACCTGCCAGGGGTCAGGTGAAGGTATCTGTCCCCAGTTGGCCAATACTCCGAACATCAACTGCGTGATCACCTCAGGAAAGAGGGAAATAACCTCTCTGTACAGCCCAAGTGCCAACACAACACAGCACAACTGCATTTGCACTGAAGTCACTTCTGAGTACTTCATTAAAAGATTCAACAGGAGTTCAGTGAGGAGCTGCAAAGCGGAAAGGAATCACAAAACTTCCCAGGCATGACTACTGAAATAAACTAGCTGTGGATAATTTAGCCAAACAGTAACTAAGTAAACAACATCAACTGGAAAGATACCAGATGACAGAAGGCACAGTAACTCTTAGAATCAAACATCCATCCTTGGAAAAAAATGTGATTCCAATTAAGAATTTGAAATCCCTTGTGGGCCGTTTCTTAAATTTTGCCTGGAATAGCTATGGTCAGTGAATGTAATATGAATACAAACTAATTAAATAAAACAGCCCACTTTAAACAAGATTCTAAAGCAGATTACATTAAAAAGAAAAAAGAAGGAAAGAAAAAAACATCAAAAACTATAGCATAATTTGGCTCTTTCTTGCTAGAAATCACTTGCAATAAGTGAATGAGAAAGGATAAGACTCAACACAACCACCACAAGAACATCCATCTAAAGTTAGCAGGATGAAAGGAAAAAAAAGAAAACAGGCCTGTGGAACAGACTCTTACCGTCAAAACCTATCAGGATGCACAAGAGGTTCCCAGAGGAAGTATTTGTATCCCACTGTTTCAGACAGCAGGAGAACCAACCTCAAGCCCAGTTGCCTGCTGTCACGAGCGACTGGACTGTATAATCCCACTGAGATTCACCCAGCCCACGAAGCTGCTGTACAGGCAGGACAGGACAAATGCCACCCTTAATCACCAGCTGGCAAAATTAGGTTCTACACAGAAAACAGCTGAGCTGCTCCTAACATTAACAAAAACTAAGAATTCAGACTTGTTACAACTTCAAGTCTGATTTACAGATGCCTCCTCCTCGCCCAGCTCAGGTGCAGTTCTGAAATCTGGGTCACCCATACATTATTCCTCCAAACCAAGCCGCCTCCCTCCGGTGCAACCCTTTAAAAGGACTCTGCCCTTATCCAAGCCATCTCCAAGTCATTTAGGTTATGAGAAACTCCAAAACACCAGGGAATCAGGTCACAAAACTTCCAACAACACATTACAGATGTAGCTTTGGTCCAGAAGAAGCCAACGTGGGCACCCACATCCAGCAGCTCCCTGGTAAAGTCTGCACCAAGTCAACACTGATAAGCTGAACTCAGATCTCCTTCTCTGACCCCGTAATTCCTACCAGGTTTGATGCGGTCTTAGCCAATATCTGGGAATGAACGAAGCATCAAGCAAGGACAGACATGGGTGCTGGGAGGACGACGGGTCAGGTGAGAGCCGCGGGAGCTCCGAATCCCCCCCTGGCAGGTTGTCGGGGTCGCTGGGGTTGCCATCGGAGCCGCTGCGGTGGCCGGCGCTGCGGGAAGGAGGCAGGAAGCGAGCAGCAGGCAGGAATCTCGCCTTTCGTTCCTCTGCCTTCCCTCTGTGACAGGCCATAAAAGTCACGAGGCAAGGAAGAAAACAAGGAGGTGTCCAGAGTTCAAGAGCGGCACCCCCGCGACTCCCGAGCCGCAGCTCCCGGCGGGAGCTGAAAACCCGGCGAACACCGTGGGATCTCGCTCCTGCGTGGGAGGCACCATTTCTGCGGGAAGAGGCTCCTGCTGCCGCTTGGCAGCCGAGCCTGGGAGCGGGCCTGCGCTCCGGGCCCTCCCAGCTGCGGGCAGCGGGCGGGGGAGAGGGGGGCGGCGGGCGAGACGGGCGCTGCCGTCGGGGCACGGAGCCCCCAGCCGAGGACGCGGCCCCCACAGCCAAGGATGCGGTACCCCGGGGCTGCCCCGGGCCGGGCGGACCGGAGCCCCCTTCGCCGTGCCTTCGGGGCGCACCGGGGCTCCCGCAGCGCCCCCGCGGCGGCCGCGACCCCGCCGGGCTGCGCGCCCCGATGGCGCCGCTCCGCGCACCCGCGCCGGGCCCGCCGCGGGAGGAGCGACGCTCTCCTTCCCCGGAGATCCCTCCTCCCGTCCCCCTCGGGTCCTAAAATGGTGGGTCGGCCGCCCTCCCTCCCCTTCCTTCTCCCCCTTGTCCCGTCCTCCCCCCTCCCGCCCCGCGCTCCCGGAGCCCGCCCGTCGCCCCCGCCCCGGCCCCGCGGGGCAGCCGCCCCTCCGCCCGTGCCGGCCCGGGCTCCGCGGGGATCCGGCGCCAGGCCCGCGCCTCTCCCGGGAATACGGCACCGGCGATCCCGGGAACGCGGCACCGCCTCTCCCGGGAACACGGCAACGCCGCCCCCGGCGGCCGCCCTTACCTGCGCCGGGCTCACATGGCGGGGCCGGGGCCAGCGCTGCCCCCCCCGGCGCCCCTCGGCCGCCGCCTCGCCGCCGCCCTGCGCGGGGCCGCAGGTTTGTCATGAGTGCCGAGCGCGGCTCCAGGTGAGCCGGGCACACCTACAGGAAGGCAGGCGGGCCGCCCTGATTGGCGTGCGGGGCCGGCGGCCGCGCTCCGACGGCTCCGCGCCGGGGCAGGGCAGGGCAGGGCAGCCGAGGGGACACGGCGGCTCTGGCCGCGCTCCTGTCCCCGGCCGGACACAGCCCCCGACGCGGCCGAGCGGAAGGTATTCTCCTCGATTTTTCTTTTTTTTTTAATTTCGATAGTAAGACTATGGGTGAAGGTCCTAGCGGGAAAGCCACACGAGGAGCGGTTGAAGTCGCTCGGTTTGTTCAGCCTGGAGAAGAGGAGATTGAGGTCAGAGCTCCCAGCAGTTTTGCAGCTTCCTCCCGAGAGGAAGAGGAGGGCAGGCACTGATCTCTGCTCTCTGTGACAGGGACAGGACCCAGGGACAGCTGGAGCTGTGTCAGGGAGGGTTAGGGTGGATATCAGGAAAAGGTTCTTCCCCCAGATGGTGCTGGGCACTGAACAGCTCCCCAGGGAATGGTCACAGCACTGAGCCTGCCAGAGCTCCAGGAGTGTTTGGACAACTCTCTCAGGGATGCACAGGGTGGGATTGTTGGGGTGTCTGTGCAGGGCCAGGAGCTGGACTCAGTGACCCCTGTGGGTCCCTTTCAATGCCAGACGTTCTGTGATTCTGTAATAACCGTGACCCCCTCGGGTTTGGACACAGCTCTTGGTTGCTTTTCCTCTGGAGTGCACTTGACCCACCAGCCCAGCTGTCTAGACTAGCTTAAGATTCAGAGGTGCTTTTCTTTTTTGAAGCTTCCTTCATTACCCGAGTCTCTTGTTTACCCATTCCTTAACTTCACATGCATGACACTTTTATTTCTTCCCAACAGGCAGCCAGGGGTTTAAGGAAAAGTGTTGAGTTGTCCTAGGCTTTACAGGATTGTGGGATCCCAGGCAAGATTACAACCAAGATCATCCAATAAATGTAAATTAATGAAGCACATTAATTGAGAAGAAATTGAGCAGGACATGGGTAGAAAAACTCTGTAAGACTGCGTTAGAAATCTGAATCCACAGCTACAATTCCTGGGCATTTTGTCTCTCATAACTATACAGGTAAATTACCTGAGGAGCCTGTCTGCCTATGCTCAGCTATGGACTGAAAGGGGAGAGCACATCAGCTCCCAGTAAAGGGAATTATGTCCCTGTTTGCCAGTTTAACTGTCATGACAGGGGCACGCAGTCTGTAGGGAGATTTCCCACATGTGGGAGAGTGGCTCAGAGCCTGGCACAAAAAAAAAAAAAAAAAAAAAAGGCATAAATGAAGGGAAAGAAGAAAAGGGGAGGACAACTAGATACAAAGTAATATGTGTTTGGGATGTATGGGATTAGCAAGAGAAGGGGAAACACTGACACTGCTGATTATTGTAACAATGAAAAAAAAGGGGCAAGTTCAAAGGGTGTTTGGGGTTTTGGGAGATTTTCATTCCATGGCAAAATAAACAGTAGGTTGCTTCCTTCTCCACTGCCCCAGTTTCATTAATTGCATCAAAGATGCCTGATTGTGCAGAAAGGGATAGAGGATTTATGTGAGGGTGCACTCTGCCATGGTGGATACAGGTCTTTGCTAACCAAAAATGTGAAGCGTGCAAAGAATTATTCTAGACAGGCAGCTGAGGAAGGCATTACCTATATTATATATTCTGTCTGCTCAACCTGATATCCAGAGTTGTCTCTTTGCTAAGTCTGTTTTTTTTCCCTAATCTTTTCCCGAGGCTTGCAGGTGCGTATCCTCTAGGATGTGCTCTGAAGATATCAGGAAAAGAGAAAGAGGGAGCTTGGCTCAACCACCAGAGAAACCCCGCAGCCCACACCCAGGCAATCCCGACCCCTCCCTTCCCTGTGTGACTCGTGTGGAGTCTCCCAGGCAGGAAAACTCTCCTGGCACACTGAGAGCTCTCCCCAGCCAGCCACAGAGTCGTCCTCGTGCTTGCTGCTGCCTTCTGATTCAATTAGTCCTTTCACTCGTTTGTGTGGGTGCCTTCTTTCAGCAGAGTGGATCAGCTCCTGCAGCTGAGATTCCCATTCCACATCACTGCATTTACAGTCAACGTCCAGGAAAGGCATGCTTCAAATTCCCACAAGCCGAGAGACTGGGAAGCTGGCTCTGGATCGTGTCTCTCAGGCTGGTGTCAGACCTCTGGGACATCACATAAATAGCCAATGCTCATTCCTACTGCATTTTCTAAGTTCCTAGCAGCCAGCAGTGGGTTGGAGTTGGTCATCCCGACTGGAAAACTGCTCCTCTTCCATGCAGAAAAGGGCAGTTTATTTTCTGAGGTGGGCTTAACCTTTCACCTGTTTCCTCCCTCAGCCCACCAAACTCAGGGCTGCAGCAGCTGAGTGCTTGCTATGCCCCTTTCCCTTCAAGGACATACCTCCTTGGGGTGTATCCATATATATATATTCCTGGACATATATCCCTGGTATGTCCCTTCCCTGTAAAGAGGCCCAGAGCACCAAGAGCAGGGCCCTGCGCCCTGAAGTGCTCCTGCTTCCTGCAGTGCCTTGTGCTATCGTCAGGCTGAGGGGCAGCTGGGACATTAACCTCCCTCTCCCACATCCTCCTCGTAAACATCCCGTCCCGCTCAAGTCCTGTGCTGTCACATCCTCCCTGCTCTGCAGCAGACACTGTTCTGGGTTTGGTTCTGTGTGCAAAGCACACAGCCAGCCATGCCAAAATCCAGGCAGGCAGCAGGACAGAACCTGGCAGTAACTTGGCTCAGCTGCTGACATATCAGGACTGCAGAGGAGGGGAGATGTTTTCTTCTCAAAACTAGCAAAAATCATCTGCTTGAGCCTTCCCTGGAAAGCCAGTTTGCTTCCCTAGCAGCTATACCTTAGTCCAAGCAGCTGCAAACCTGTGTGTATGGCATGAAAAACCTTGGCAATAATGGAAAGGCACAGAACAGAGGGCTGTGAAGCTGAAGCACAGTAAGTTTACACAAGCAGCAAGTAAAACACCCATCCCCGGTGAGTCAGTCCTGGCCGTTTCCTTCATTTCCTCCAAGGCTTGCTGGGAACATCCAGCAGTAACAGCCCTTCTGAAATCCAGTCATCTCCTTTCCTGCCCCTTGTTTACAGCTTTTCCTCAGCAGGGAGAAGAGTCCCAGCCTCTCCAGCACTGCATTTTCACTGCAGCAGATGGAGAGAGGCGCAGACCCTGCCCTGGCCTCAGCTCAGCTTTGGTACCGCAGTGCTCTTGGTGCTTTTGTGGGTGCCAGCACCTTCCTGAGCTACAGCAGGTGTTGAGGCAAAAGAAAGTGTCACAGTTGCACAATTCACTCACATATTTTTTTTTAATATTGAATTCAGCTGTGTGATTGACAGAGGTTCTGTATTCCTACAGCCATGGCTTTGGATTTGGTCTGGTAGGGCAGAAAGGATGCCAGGGAGTATTATGTTGTTTTAAGTGTGCAAACCATCCCTCAAAGATGTGGGTTGGAGCTTCCCTGCTTCAGATTAAGGTGTATCTCATGCTCTGATTTCCCCACATGACAGCAGCTAGGGAGGAGGAGTATTTTTAGCTTTTGCTTCTTGGTTTGTTTACAGGAAGTCCTTAATTTGTGGGAGTGAGTTTGGGCCTGTCTTAGTCTGAGAATCTGCTTCAGTGGCAGTCGTGGATGCAGTTATAAGGGTGAACTCCTGCTGATGTCTGGCAGAGCCATCATTTATCCCAGGTGTTCAAGAAACTATGGACTCCACATGGACAAATAGTGATTTCTGGGATCTTTCCTGAAATTTGTTCAAGGGGATGTCCAGGGAGCTGTGACAGAAACATTTAGGAAAATACAGAACTGGGAAATTCCTTCAGGTGATATGATAGAAATGCTTTTCTATGTGAAACTAGTTATAAATCCACATTGCTGACATAACCTGAGCTAATAGCAGTAGCTCTGAGATGAAACCCATATTGTCAAAGAACATGAACATCCCGAGAGAAGCACAGACCAAAATGGGCTTCCCCTATTTCCTTCTCAAGTGCTTTCTCCTGGGAATCCCAAATAACTGCAGCCAACAAGTGACCTAGATGAAATGCTGTGTTTGCTTTTATGGAATAAAACCAGGGGCAAAATAATCTACCTAAATTATATATCTTTATAATTCTTGCTCAACCTCATCCACTTCTTTTCCATACGAAAAGCAGTTAAGGACTCTTTGTACAAATGGATACCTGCAAATGAGCCATGGAGAGATAATTTTATGTCATGGATTATCTACCAGCTACAGTGAGGGTCTGCTGGATGGATTAGGTATGAATGGGCCATTTAATGTGTTGTACAAATTTCTTCCAAAGTAATTGCAGTGGTCTGGCCTGATGAGCAAATTGGGCCATTGTCCTACACAGCCAAATTCCCCTTTTTTACAGGGTCTGCCAGGAAAATTGAAACAAATGCACAAGGCTGCAGACTGTCTTGAGACAAAGGCTGCTGTTAGAGGCACGAGGGTAAGGGGTGGTCTGGAGAGTCCCTGCCTGTCAGCCACGAAAGGTGGTAAAAGAATGTTTTTATTTGCACACAGCCTGTAGCCTGACATTGCCCAACAGTTCATTTGATGAGCTTCACACATACAAATGCTGGATTCGTTGTCCTTCCCTGATTTTGATGGAATTGAGGGTAGGAATGGCCAGTTTCAACTAGCAAAAGCAGGAAAAAACACCTCAGATGTTACTTCAGTTTTGCTGAGAGTATAAATAATGTCAGCTGAGGAGAAGGCAAGACAAACTACGGCTCATTGCGTTAGGTACAAACCAAAGAAAGAAGAAAAAAAATCCCCACAGTGTATCTACTGCTCAGGATTTCACATGAATAACTGCAGCAAAACATGACTCAAAACTTCACATCCGTTTCTTTAAATACTGTTTTTCAAAAGACAGAAGGAAATAGCTTAAAAGTTAGTCCCATTAAATTCAAACCCTTTTATTTGGGATTAATAAAATAGGGATTTCTTGCACAAGCAAGAAGCTCCTTTGAATAAATAGTGGGGGGAAAAGGAGCTGTGCTAAAGGTGTTACATTTTCTGAAGCAGTTATCCAACCTTTAATGATACATACTGTGGTTAAAGCATTCTGTTTCCTGCTCACCATTAGCATTTGGCAACTCAGTGATTGGAATTTTCAGTGGACTAGTAGTAAGCTCTTACATTTTCAGGAGGATTTCCCTCAGCCAGAGTAACAAAAATTACATTTGATATTCCTAATGCAGTATTACATCACAGTCTTTGCTTCCTGTTGAATATATGGCTTTTTAAGCCCTATTCCCACCTGATTAATATATGGAGATTTATATGGAAGTGTCCATGCAGGTAAATAACATGAGCTTGAGTTACAAGGGATTTATTTTTTCCAAAATATATGGAAAAATATGCAGGAAATGGATGGTTTATGACCAAGACTATTAATGAGGGCACTCTTTGGTACTTTACACTGAATGGCAGCAGAGGTGTCTTTTATTGAATAAAACCATTTCAGTAATTTCTGGCCTTGAGTCCACACACATCAGGAGGTCCATGGGCTACCTGAGGAGGATCCACAAAAAATACTCGGGGAATAAAAGGAAATATCTGTAAACAAAGATCCAAAAAAAATAAAAGCAGATTGGAAAACCCCAGTGCTTCATACTATTAAAGATGCCTCCAAAAGAACAGAAAGACATTATTGAGAATAAAACGTGTATTGGGGGAACGAGTGGTCAGACAAAGAGGAAGATAGGAAAGCTTTCAATGGGCATTGCCTCAACTCCATCATCCAAAGTTTTAATTTTTGGCAATACAGGATCACAACATTGGTCTTGCTATCCAGAAATACAACAAACAAATTTTGAAAAATCTGAATGAGAACCAGTTATGCAAACGTTACCAAACAGCTGATTTTTTTTGCAGCAGACAATTTAGGCAATTGCAAGCTCAGGTAAAATTTTAAGGAAATCTTTGGGCTTATCCTTTTAATACCCTGAGATGCTCCATGCCAAGGATACCCCATGTTGCTTGTTCTTGGCAGGTGTGTCTCTCAGACTGAAATCCCAGCTGCAGCTCCCAGGGAGCCTTTAGGATGCAGCTCTTGGTTTCCTGTGGCGCTTTCCATTTCTGTGCTGTGTGATTCTGAACACTGTAAAAAGCTGGATTTTCCCCCAAATCCTGCTGTGATCCTTCTGTTGCAGCTAAATCCTTGAGCAAATCTGAAGCAGAGCCCTCATACTGCAGTAAATTATTTCCCAGCTCACACCATCTTTCATATCCATGTGCAGGTCATTGCTGGATTGGAGTGTCAGCCTTGCCCTTCACCTGCACCTCACACACTGAGTTTCCCCTCCTTCCTTAGGACTGAGACAAAGCATAAAGAGAGAGGATCCAGGATAATGATATTTTTTTCATTTTCCCCTTTGAGAAGTCCATGAGAACATTACTGGGACTCTTAAAATACTTCCACTCCACTTGCTAAAGAACAAACTTCATCGGAGTCTTCCTTCTCTCATCTCTGTGGGCACTGATGGCAATAACTTAAGTTGTGGGGAAAGAGGTGTGACATTAAAGGCCTGTCTAGAAAGGATCCTGACAACAAACCAACCAATTCACTGGCAGCACATCTAGAACACTTCATTCTGCCTTTCTGTTTTGTTCAGATTCAGGTAGGCCACTTACCCTGTGATCGTTTCTTCAGGCTTTCTGCTCCAGCTGTGAACTCTAGAAATAAATTGCTGTGAGGGCAAAGTGGAAAACCGAGTCACACCTAGAAAACTCAGGTTTTTCCACCTGAGTGTGTGCAGCCAGGTGGGAGGATGACACTCAGCAGCTTTCCCCTGTGCTCAAAACAGCTGCCTCTGCCCCAACCCCATCCTGCCCATCCCTGCATGCTCGGAAACCACTGTGCCAGGAAGTTGCTTCTTCCTAGCTGAGATCTTCAGATGATAATGGCCATTTAAGTGTTGTTCCTTGTGGTGTAGGTCAGTAGTAATGACTCAGTCCAGCCCTTCACTTTCCTTCCTCTTGCTGGCTAGACACAAAACCCAGCCCACAAATTAATCTGTCCCAATCACCAATAAAGAGGATTCCCTGCTCATTAAAAAATTGCACACAGAAGTCCTTAGTTTGCAGTAAGGTCCTCTTAAATAGCTGTGAAATCAAGCACTTAAAAGTTCACAAATCCCAGATTCTCCCTGCATTCCAAATGTGGTGTCTGGCATTCTGTTTTGGTTCTCCTGGTGGATGGAATTACACACAGTAATGTAACTTTTAACGAGATAAACATAGTAATTTCTCATCAGCTTAGTTTTCGCAGAGGAGGGTAAACAAAGCTGAAATGTATTTTTGCCTGAGTCCTGGAGGTGGAGATCTCTAAGCCTGGCTGTGTGATAGTACAGTGCCCTCTCATGGGGAGCTGTTCCCGATGCTGTTTCCTGGCTGCATCCAGGGGAGAGAACATGAGCACAAACATCATTCTGTTTGTTGGCGCTGCTCCTGTCTGTTGGTTGTTGTCACACCAGCAGGTTTGGAAAGCAACTTCCCTTTTTCTCCCTCAGATAGTTTGTGTTAAGGCTTACTGTAAGAATGTTCAAGCAACATCCATAATTTTATTGTAATTTCAGCTTCTTTTTTTTTTTTTTAAATAAAATCCCCATTATTTTAGCCACCATGGGTGGCTGGAGGCCCTTAACTTGAGTCCTGTAACTAGATAACAAATCTCATAATAGAAAAATGAGCACACATTCCTGGATCACCTCCACAATGCTGGCCTGTGTTATACCAAGAGAGGATTCCCTGTGCTCCCCACTCCTCTCAGTTCTGGAAAAAGCAACCCTTCCCATAGGATGGATTGGAAAGATGGATGTGAGCTTGCAGAGAAATACAACTATGCCCACAGGGTGGGGAAGCATTGTTTGTTTGGAGCTCTGGTGCTGTTGTTGGAAGGGCAGACTGAAGCAGGATTGTTTCCTATGAGCAAAGGCACATTTCTCATGAATTGGGCTTTTGTCCTTAACACACAAAAAGGGCCTTTTTTGTGATTCACACTGTGTGATATTTTTAGTTTTCTTTGCATTTAGTTAAGAACGGCACAAGAATAATACTGCAAATCAAACATAAAAGCAAAATGACCCTATAAAAAGAGTGGGGTTTCTGCCTCAGGAAAAAAAAACTTGCTGTAGTACTTTGGAGGCTCAGAGTGGCTGTGATAGGGGCCACATCCTTGTCCTGTGGTCAACATGCATTTGTCACAGACTCTTTTCCTCTTCTGAAATTTTCACACCTCCTGGGACACGTGAGCTGTAGTCCCCAAGGAGTCGGAGAGAGAATAAAGAAACAAAGACCAAAAGGATGTTTAAAAGTTACCTTGTCACAGCTGTAAGTCAAAGTGCTGGAATGCCTTCCTGGCAGGACTCACAGGGAGCACATTCCATTCAGGAATTTTCACATTTCTTGCTGAGTAAGGAAGGGGTGAATCCTGGCTCCAGCTCTTCTCACAAGGAGCCAACAGATCAGACTTTTCTCTGGTGTCAACCAGCTGATCTGAGTCAGGTCAGAATTCCCATCAAAATCCTTTCCACATATATGCCATATGGGAATATGCCTAGATTGTTTCAGCTTAGTTACCCATTCAACAACTCAAAAAACCCCTAACTCTTTTTATTTTAGGTACTTCATTAAATAAGATGTTCTGATGGACTGGGAAGGCCTGAATGCCTCTCTGTCTTGGGAATATTCTCTGCAGTGGATCCCAAAAGAACCATATTGTCTGGATTTTTTTCCCAGTGTCTGAGGTATCTTACAGCCCTATATCATCAGATAGTGGAGAGATGACTCTATAACCTTGCTGTGGGACTGGCCCAGCCCACGAAGATTTCAACAGGAATAAAAATGCTCCAATATAAAGTGGCTGCTGCTTCTCTGCATGGGAGCAGGACATAACAGAGGAGAAAGGTTGGTTGCAGGAAGGAGGTGCCACGTGACAGAAATTGCATTAAAAGGTCTTGCCAGCATTTACCTGCTCAACAACTGCAAGGCAGTTTCTTTGAGAGGAAAGATCAAAGTTTTCTATCCAAATGATATTTTGAATTTAAATGCCTGCGTTGAAATCAGGACTTGTAAATCTGTAGTAGCTTTGTTATCCAAATGCTAAACTTTTTGCTCATCACCCACATGTTTAATGATCCGTGCAACATGCATGGATGGTTTTCAGTCTATTTTTGAAAAGGGTAGATGGATTTTTGCTTTCCATAGGCTGAGGGATAGCTTGGCAGTCCATCCTCTACTGAGAGAGCATGGTGATGTCTGGTTAACTGCTGCTGCAGGGGGTTTCACAACCTCCCAGGTAATCTTTTCCAGCTCTGGCTTACTCAGAGAAAGTTTCTGCAACATCTAGTCTTTCTCTATGCTCCCATCTTCTTTTCTTTCCTGGAAATTAACTTGGTTAGATCTTATCTCTGTTCTTCCAGCAGCATAAACACTGCCTCTCTTAACAGCAACCTCTCGTGTACTGCAGCTACACTCTCGTGTTCTGCCCTATTCCAGCCTTCTTCTCCAGACTCAATAACGCCAGTTCTGTGCCTTCTTCCCAGAGGTTGTTTTGCAAACCCCTTATCACAGGACAGACGGGAGCAGCCTGGCTCTTTGCTGTCCCCTGTCCCGTGTCCGCGGTGGCTCCTTCGCCCCGTTCCCTGTTCCCGGTGGCTTCCCGCGGTGGGGCTGGCAGGATTCCCATGTGGGTGTGGGGGTTCCTGCCAGGCCAGGTGCTGGGAGCAGGTGCCAGGCCCCCGGGCTTGCTGAGCACAGGAACCAGCATGTGCAGCTCGCTCCCCGTGCATCCCGGCCCTGCCAAGGAACCTCAGTCCCCACGGCACTTCGCGGCTCTCTCCGCCATTCCCAGGTGTAGGAAAGTCGCCAGTGCTCACCTCAGGGGCTCCCAGATCATGGGATCAAAGAATGGTTTGGGTTAGAGGGGACCTTAAAGCTCATTTCATTCCAAACCCCTGCCATGGGCAGGGACACCTTCCACTATCCCAGGTTGCTCAGAGCCACATCCAGCCTGGCCTGGAACACTGCCAGGGATGGGGCAGCCTCTGTGCCAGGGCCTCACCACCTTCACAGTAAAGAATTCCTTCCTGACATCCAATCTAAACCTCCTCTCTGTCAGTGTGAAGCCATTCCCCCTGTCCTGCCACTCCAGGCCCTTGTCAATTGTCTCCATCTTTCTTGCAAGCCCCCTCTACATACTGAAATGCCCATAAGGGCTCCCTGGAGCCTTCTCTTCTCCAGGCTGAACAACCCCAGCTCTCTACACTATTCATCATAGGAAAAGTTAATTAATTTCTGATTGGTTTCTGGTAATCTGCTTTGGAGATGCTCTTAGGCAAAAGAGGTTTCCATCTTGTAAGGAGTGTGAGCATTTCAGGAGCTCCTAAGGAGGAAGGGCTGCCAAAGAGCAGATGTAAATCCTCTCCTTCATTTCAGGAGCACCAGCTTCCAGGATCACTTGGAGTTCTGTAACCTCCTTGTACCAGCTGCTTCAGTGGACAGCAATGGAAATCCTGGTCATGCAGAGTGTTACAGAACCAAATCCTTCCAGTCTAAAGACCCCAAACAGTATACACAGCGCTCATTAGCACCAATTGTCTAATTAGTACTTCATGATAAAATTGGTGCATTCTGCTGTCATTCATTTCACTCTCTTCCCAACACCCCTCTCCCCCAAATCATTCTTACATCCCTCCCGTGTTCCCAAAAGTTTCAGAGGAGCATTGATCCCTGGCTAGAGGAGCAGTGATCCCTGGATATAGGAGCATTGATCCCTGGATATAGGAACCTGCTCATCTTTGATTCCTCTAGTGCTTGTATTTGATTGAAGTGAGACAGCTGGTTCCTAATGGGGGGGGGGCTGACAGTGGGATAAAAAGGTCTTATTTCCTCCAGAAACTAGTGAAAAAAACCCTCCTTAAGCTTGTCAAAAGTATACCACCAAATTAACCCCCAAATCTGAAAATCTGTATTAATAGGGTCAAATAGAGCTTCTGAGCTGTCTCTGATTTTGAAACTTGTGGGGAGAAATGGGCACTGTTAGGTGATGATTCACCTGACCTGGTTTAGGTGTCTACCTTAGGAATAGGTGAATCATGCCCTAGAAATGCTGCTTCAGTATTTGAAAAAGGGGCTTTTCTTATTTTGTTTGATGACCTATTCTCAGTTTGTTATTACCTATAATATTTTGAAATCATTTAAATTTTCAATACAGAGTTAATCTTCGCTCAGGTTGAGGATGGGCTGATAATACATCTTTCTCTGAGAACTGTGGTTTCAAAAAACCAGCAGTTTCACTCCTGTGATTTTGCAGTTTGTCTTCTGGAAGGGATGTGTGGAGTAGAAATGGAGAGGCTGTAAGACCAAAGAAGACAGAAGCCTAGAGGGGAAAAAGGTGAGCAAGTCAGAATCTGAAACAACACAGCCAGGAAACACAGATGAAGTGGTTTCTCTAAAAAGCTTGTTTGTTCAGTTAGAGGGAAAGGGAATTTGTGTATGCATAGCTGTAGTTTTACTAACTGCATATAAAAAAGGCAGATTAATTTATTGCTCACAATATCCAATATCATTATATTAGATATTGTACTATACCAGGATACACTGTTATAGATTTTATATGTTTTAGACTCCAAATCTAAGTGCAGAGCAGCTTGACAGAACAGGGCCTGTGTAAGGGAAGTGGAAAGTGGTGGAATAAATACCTTTTTCTTACATCCAGTGACCTAGCTTGTTAAAGTTGCTGAGACAACTCTAACCCTTCGGTATAGCTAAGAAACACTTGAAGATGGCTCCTCTCTTCAGGGATGGTCCCCTAATGCCCCTAATGTAAAGATTAACTCAGTGGGATGTAGACCTGAGCTCTAATTCATGTTCTTGGGGTTGTCTCCCAACCCTAGGCCAGGTTTAGAGGTTCTTCATCACAGACATTTTATTCTCTTTTGTGTTTGGCTTTTCCTCCCACTGAGCCTTTGTCAAGAGCAACTAATGAGCTGCATTCAGTGTCCTTTTTCATGTATAGTCTTATGAAAGCTGTATTTAAAAGTGGAAATGTGTTCATAAACTTATGAAAAAGGTGATAGACTGAGGTATAGAAGTAATTTAATTGGGCAGAAGACAGAACTTCATTTACAGCAGATGAACATGCTGTTATTTAAAGTAAGCAGCATCCAAGCTATTCATGGAATGGCATTTGTCTTCAATAAATATTTTACATAATACATGCAAGTTATTCATGGAATGGCATTCATTTTTCATAGAATTTTTATGTAATGCTGACCCCTTGGGACCCACAGGAACTAAAGATTTGATAACAATGTGGTCTCTCATTTTCTGTGATTTCGAACTCAGAGGCTACAAAAGTGGTTGGAATGGGAAGGGTTTTTTTTCAATTCCAGACCCCCTGAACATTTCCAACATTTCCATTTCAACTGCTGTACATGCAGGCCTACCAAAAAACCTTTGCCTTCCTTTGTGACCTCCCCAAAATGTCAGCAGCTTATAAATTGGGAATTAGCAGTGTGTCTGTGATGACTTCAATTTTGGGAGGTATGGGATGCTATTTTAAAGCATAACATAATTGTGGGGGCTTTCTTTGTTGCAGGTACTGATGACAAATTCCCCTGGAAGCTCAGATATTATTCCCTGGAAAAAATGAGTGTCAGGAGCCTGGTTATGGAGCCATGGGGCCATTTATGGACAGCCTTTGCTGGAGGTGAGTGTAGGGCACAGCAAAATTCTGTCAGGAGGAGCAGAAGATATTTTTCCTACTGAGTCATGGCACTAAGCATGCTTTTTACAATTATTTACGGTGAAATTCAGTGGAAGAATGAATCAGGTAATTGGTATTTAATCTGAACCAGAGTTGTGAAACTGTGCAGGAGGGAGGTTGCCATGATGATGTGTATCATCCAGGGAAAACATGTCCTTGTGCTTACACCTTTCCTTGTATTTCTTCTTGCTTATGCAGAAAACCTGTAGGTGTAATAACCTGCAAGACTGAAAGGCTTTTAAAAACTTCTTACATGAAATTACTGCTTGTCATCCCTAGATGCAATTCTGAGAGAAAAAAGCACCAGTATTTGCACAGCTTTTTAATTTCCTGGGACAGCCCCACAATAAGCAGTGGCTTTGTGCACGTTTTCAGAGTGCTGCTGCAGCCACAATCATCATAAAGAAAAGAAAACACACAAATGAACACGCCAAGTAAGATGGCTTGTGGTTTGACTTGATGACCTTACAGGTCTTTTCCAGCCTAGAAGGGTCTGAGTAGTTTTGTTTGACCTCACTGTGGCCTTGCAGTGCCTGAAGGGAGCCTGCAGGAAAGATGGAAAGAGACTCTTGACTAGGGCCTGGAGTGACAGGACAAGGGACAATGGCTGCACACTGACAGAGAGCAGGTTTGGATTGGATATTGGGAAGAAATTGTTCCCCGTGAGGGTGCTGAGGCCCTGGCACAGGCTGCCCAGAGAAGCTGTGGCTGCCCCTGGATCCTTGGAAGTGTTCCAGGCCAGGTTGGATGTGGCTCTGTGTGGCTAGCACAGGTCTTTCCCGTGAGAACATTCTGCTGTGTTTTATAAACAAAGATAAAGTTTGGATGTTTTTTAAACAGTGTCTCGAGATTTGGACAGTTCAGGCCTGGCCAATCAGGCCTAGGGGGAGGTTTCTGGCTGACCAATCTGGGCGACCTCTGAAAAGTCTATATATATTGAAATCAAAATAATAAACTTCCTCTTTCTTGCCACACTGAGAACTTGGGTCCTTTTCTCTGCTAGCAGCTCAACGGCGACAGCTCTGAGCAACCTGGGACAGTGGAAGGTGTCCCTGCCCGTGGCAGGAGCTGGAACCAGATGACCTGTAAAGGTTCCTTCCAACCCAAACAATTCCATGATTCTATAAATCTTTTATGCACTTCTGCCTTTGGATGGAGCAAAGTCCTCATGGAACAATGTCCCCACCATTCCTTGCCCACAGCAGCAGTTGCTCAGGGACCTCAGAGAAGCAGCATGTTACATATACTTCAGTGAGTGATTTTAATTGACTAAATAGATTTTTTTACTTCTGAATAAATGCCTAAATTTTTAATTATGCCTTCGGTCTTTAAATTATGTGTCAGAATTACTCTCGTTTTGTAGAGACCAATATTTGGCATGTGTCTCAGGCATGGTTTTTGTCCACTGTAAACACATTTTGCGCACTTTGGGTAGCTGCTCATGGCTGGTGTCTGGCAAATTTTGATCTCTACAGGATTTGACCTTTAAATGTACAATCTGGCCAAACTACAACAGGTAAAGAAGCTTGAGGAACCCTGGCTGCTTTGCCTGCCAGCATCCCTGCATCCAGCTTGCCTTGATTCATGCAGAAAGGCGCAGCTGAACCAGACACAGTGCCATTTCCTTTCTGTGGCACAGACTTGGGAAGTTCCCTAGGCTTTGTTTCTTGCGTAAGAAGTAAGACAGGGAGCTGTAGAGAGGTTTAACTAAGTGCTGCCAGACATTTAGAGCAATCATTCATGATTGTGGTTTCCCATTTGGTACCAGTGATGATTAAACTCAGCTAAGCCTCTCCTCCTCTTCCCTCAAACATTCTCCTCCTGTCACACTGACACAGCTGTTCGTGCGTCTGCACAGTGGATTGGATCAGGAACTGATTCAGCTAAAAATAACCAAGGGTAGAGTGGGAAACTATTACTCTGCAGCCACTGAATTTTCAGTCTGCACTCAGAGCTGCACTGGCACTGTGAGCAGAGCTCAGGTGAAGTGACCATGAGGACACACAGAAGAGGGGATGAGGCTTTTGGAAGAAAGGGAGGTGGAACCAGAGCTTCAAGGGGATGAGCGGAGTAGTACAAACCTGGCAGTGCCACTTCCCAGAGGTACTTAGCCAGAGCTGAGCACTGATTCCAGCTGTGACATCTGCTTGGAGAAGATTCACAAACTGAACTCACTCTGCACATACTCCTCGTGTGCAAAAAAGGGCACATTTCTGTTTAATGCCTTTGTTTTGCTTTCTGTTAACTCCCTGCTGCTCCCCGCAGGCTCCTGTTTGATGGCATGGATGGCATGGTGGAAACACCAACTTAAAGAATCGTGGAGCTCTGGGGATGTTTGTTACCACCCTCCCCAGATGCAGTTTTCCCTCACCTGTGGCAGCCCTGCTGCTCATGGAGCTGTGCTGAGCACTGGATCGGGGAAGCAATGCAAGTTAAAAACAACCCAGTGGGGTGGCTGGGAATGGCAAGAGCTTCAGCCATCCAGAATAACCTGCTGTCACAAATCAGCGAGAGCTGTTTGCCACTGCAGGATGTCATGAAAACCCTGCCTTGGAGATCCCTATTTAGGACAAGGAATATGAACCTTTTAGCCAGCTGGAGGATCCTTGGGAATGAGGAGGCAGGAATCCTTTTCCCATGTTCATAAGGGACACGACAGCAAACCTCACTGTGCCCAAATGGCAGCACAAAACATCTTCACACAGGCTTTGCTTTAGCAGTTCTTCACTTGATGCTTTTGAAACAGAAGTTCGTGGTAGTGTGTGCTGTTCAGCTGATGGATCTTCTTTATTCTGTGGATTAGGGAGAAAGCTACCAGGATTTTTAATGGCTGGAAGGGTACTGCAGATATGGGGGCTGTGCTATCACCAAGAAAGGGAATAAAAGAGCCTTCTCCACAGACAGCTTCATGGTACAGTGAAGTAACAATCCGTGGATGCATTCCAGAGGAGGATGTTTTCCTCTTCTTCTCTGCTCTAGAGAAACAATGCCACTGCTGTGATGCACCAGCACTAACCTACATGATCACACCAGCAGTGACATCATTTTCACCTCCTCACAGACTTGGAGGAAGCATCTGTAATTAGTCATTCTCTCTTGTATTCCAAGCTGTGTCTGGCTTTCTTCTGGCATCTCTCTTCAGTTCATGGTTCATGCCTCCTGGGTTGAGTATTTTTAAGTACCAGTCATTTCCTTTTTCTCTCCCTCCTACTTCTGACTTGGCACTTCACTGCTTCTATCCCCAGGAATACTCCTGCTGGGAGACTTCAGCACTGATGGCAAAGGGGATGAATCCAGAGACTCAGAGCCTGAGGAATTTCAGGATCTTCTCAGGTTACATTTACAGAGAAAGGAACTCACTTTCTCTCCACATGCATTAGTGGCTCTGGTGGAAGATGCAAGTGAAACCCACAGTCACATTGGCAGCTACATCCCAAATTAGCCAAATGAAATCAAGTGCCTACAGCTTACAGCAGGATGTGGCTGCCCTGAGGTAAATCCTGAGTATTTTCACACCAAGCCCTGTCCTCACAACAGCCCTGACAGGTAACATCCACGCTGGCCATGCCAGGGAATTTGGATTCAAGGGTCCAGAACAAATGCCATCATGTTTTGCCATCTTCTTTCACCTCTCTAAGAATATGACAACTTGTGTTCATTATTTTAATTCTTCTTTCTCTGGACACAGGAAAAATGTTCTGTTTCACCCTCTTGCTCCCCACATTCCCATTGCTGCTTCTCTTTTTCCAACAACTGTCAATGTGTACATTTTTTTTTCAACAAAGCCTTCTGTGATTCCTGTTTCACCCCATGTTCACATACAGGCTTGATCATACATCCAAAGAATTGGGAAGATGCCTGAAATCCCTCCAGTGCATACTATATGTAAACTCTGTTTTTCCTGTTCTGCTTGGTATTTCTGCCTGAAGGCATCGGGAGAAATCCAAAGGTCATCTGTTAAAGAAATCAGGCAAGAAAAGCAAGCAGGTGACCAGCAAAGAGGCACCTCCTTAAGCACAACAGCCAGGTGCAGAGCTGTGGGAAGAAACTTCCCAGTCCTGTACTGGAAAAGATCTGCTAAGGCTGGGAAGAGCAGCAGAGTGACTGCAAGAAGTACGGAAAGCAAAAGAAAATGGAAGTGCAGGTATGAAGGATAAATTACTTGGGGGGGGGGGTGCTGAGAGTGGTGACCCTTGTCCCATGCAGTGTTATCACCTCCAAATCACATTTCCCCAGCAGCTTTAGGAAATCAACCCCGCTCAGTGTTCCTTCCCAGCTGTTCATCCCATTTCAGTCTCTTCCGCTCTCCCTTCCCCTCACGTGGGGTTCAACCATTCACCTCTGCAATGGCAAAATGCTTTGGGACACCCTGACTTTGGCTGTGTTGCCTCTTCTGGCCTCCCTTTGCTCAATCTCAGGAAATTTCCTGTATTTCCTTTTTTTCTTTTTTCCTCCCCCAAAGACTGGGGCTCCTGCTGTTGTGTCTCTGGCTATTCCAACCAGTGTTGTTGAGGTAAAGAAGAAACAGAGCCTGAAAGAAAAGACTCCTGTGCATGCAGGGACACTTTATTTTGTTTGATATATCTCAAAAATTGGTTTAGAAATTACACATAAAACGCTTTGAAAAATGTATTTAACACACACCTCTTGTCCAAGATTAAAAGAAATCTGTTTTCCCAGACACAATGAAGCAAAGAGTGTAAAAAGCTGTACTCCAGTCATATGGGGACTGGAAAACTGGATCCCATGTAACCCAAGTGGCACAGGGAAAACAATCTCCTCAGAACCAGGTTCTTCTACCAGCAGGATGGTGTGTCACTGCAGAGTAAAAAAGACAAACCACTTTCTCTCACAAAGGAATGGTGAGCACCAAGTGCTCTCCTCTGGCTTTTCAGATTTGTGCAGAAATGCAAGAAAATTAAGACCAGTTACAAGAGGACTCCTAAACTCTAGATTCTTGGGCCAAGAAACTGATGAGAAACTCACTACGGGGAGACAGAAAAAAGGGAAGGATAAAATGAAGGGAAGGGAGAGAGGCAGAGAGTCAAGATAACAACACCAGGGTGACAGATTTTATTTCAGAGACATCATTCATCCATTTGTCTTTTTGAGGTATTTCTGAAGTGCCACAGTCCCACTGCAGGATCTGAGCACTGTTAGCACCACAGAAATTCACACTATTCTACATCCCACAGCTGGCAGGAGCATTTGGGCACCAGCTGGTGACCACAGACCTGGGGTGGAGCATGCTAAGGATGCTCTGCTGGAATTAGAGTAGCTAATTCCCCCTTTCCAGTAGCCTCCCACTATGATCTGGAGGGAGGAGCTGGTTGGTAGAGAAGCTGGAGAGGTGGCTGCTGTCAAAGTGAACCTTCTGGTTGTTGCCTTTTTGCACATCCCCAATACCTTCTGAATCAGGCTTGGGATTTTATGCTGCCCACAAAGTGATTAAATCCCTGGAAGAAGAGGGACATATCCTGTAACTTCTGCAACAGCAAAGGATGGGTTGGTATCCAGATTCTCCTCTCCAGCTACATGACCACAAAAAGCAAAGGGCAAACAGGCCAGGGGAAATTAATTATTTCAGCCAAGTGATACTGAACAGGCAAAACCAACAGTGGCTGTGGAAAGGAACTCCAGTTATGTGCTTAGACTGGTAAGCAATCCCATCCTAGCTGCTAGGGAAGAGCTGTGAATCCAAGGCCACTTTGATTTGGCATAGTTTAAAATAAAGTAATAAAGATCTTAGTTTTCTGTTGTCTCACTTTTCTCTTCACCTGACACTCCCTGGCATCTCTCTGTATCACAATTGTGTCTGATTCCTCCCTCATATTTCATCATTCCACCTCCAGAAAAAAAAAAAAAAAGAGAGAAGGCTCTGGGGAGAACTTTTTGTGGTCTTTCAATAGAAATAGTTTCTCTCCATCTTTCTTGTAGGCTCCCTTCAGGCACAACATGGGGTAAATCTTAACCTGCCTTTTCAGAATTTACCAGTTGTAAGAACCCTCTGACTTTTCAGGTGGGGTATTTTGGACTTATCCCGTGGCTTCAGTGGGTTTTATTCTGCCAGCAATTCATTCCAATAGCCACATTGTGTATATCCATGCAGTTTGTGCAATTCCTTCATTTCCTGGGGAATGTGGTGCGCTCTTTTTTTTTTTTTTTGTTCTGGAGATTTTGGAAAGCTGATATTTGGGCCATACTCAATTACAAAATAGCAGAAACATGCAATAAATTATGCTAGAGTTTATTCTCTGTGAAAGGCTTCCCATTTGAGGGAACTGCATTAATGCTGCTGTAGACGGAACATTGTTTGTGACAGGAAAACACTGTCAGTTTCATTTTGTATTTGTACAATATCCAAGTACAGTTATGTCTCTGCCTAGTTCAAAGTCCCTAAGAAGCTACTGTTGTGTAAATAAAACACAGCTGTAGATCCCCACCTGCTGGGTTTTTCATACATTGCAGTTAAAATAAAAGACTGAACCATTGATTTTGAGAGGAGAAAAAGTATTTGGCCTATGTGGAATTTATCTGGAACTGTGTCACATTAGCATCCATCGTGCCTCATCCTCCAAGGAGGCATGAGCTAAGGTGAAAGAAATAAGTGATCAAGCTGGACAATTATTTCAGTCTATGCAACCATGAGCCTGGTTTGATGGATTAGAACCTGGGTCATGGGTTACTACCCTCCTAAAGCCTTTAGGGCTGGCAGGATGGAGAAAATGGTTAGCACAAGTTGGACTTGCAATTGTCACTGGATTTGTATTTTTAATTGTTGGCATTAGCCTAATTAAGTGCATTGTAACATGCTTATTTATCCTTGCCATTTTCCTACTTTTCTGTTGTCACTGTTTCTTTCCTCCTTTATGAAAAAGAAAAGTTGCATGATCACCTTGGATCCCAACATTTAACCTCATCTGTGTTTTAATCTCACTTCTGGGTGTGTTGAGAATCTAATTCCTTTCCACAGTTGTGGATTGAGGCAAAACTTGCTTTTTTTTCTATGGAGTACCCAAAAATCCCGAAAGTTAACTGATGCAGAGCGGAGGTGTCTTCACCATCACCACTAATGAATGATCATTTTCAGCTCTAAAAATTTTGGGCAAGGCCCCCAAGACCTTTGTAACTTTTAGACTACAATTAAGGAACAATATCTTATATGTAACCACATCACAAAAATCACGATGTAACTTACCTGAAATAATTATCCTTGCCTTATGTGATTAAGAAATCAGGATCCAATCCATGTTAGTAAGGCTAAAAACCTTTAAAGACTGCTGGGCCAACATCCACATCAATCTTTAAATTCATGGATCCACAATAAGAACTTCTAGATGCCATCCAGGTCCCCAGGCTTAATATTTCACATTATCTGTCTTCTTCCAGAGTTAAATAATAATAACATGCCATAATAAATTGTGTGATTGAGGTGTAATATGGGGTTATCGGTTAGTTCTTTTTTTTAATTATTATTCTACTTGTTGACCTCCATGCAGCTACCAACTTCAGAAACTCCCATTCACAACAGGAACACCTCAATTACCTGCCTGAGTGCATAATTTCTTCAGATGCACTTTAATCAGCAAACTTTTTGAAAATCCTCTCCTGCTGTCAGCTTAGTAATAACTTCATGAGTTATTTTATTTCGCTCTGAAGAAAATGCTTCTGAAGACCAACAGGTTAAATGCAAAATTGAGCAAATCAGTGCAAGCATTACAGATCTGGAGTTCCAGCTGCTTTTCTCAAAATTACCCTCATTTTCCTGCATTTTCAGTTCATTATTTCTTATACTTGCATCATTCTGTTATTATTATTATACAAAGAGAAGAAAATGGAGCTGGCTGAGGGATAAAAAGAAAAGTTAATGGCTACATCCCCTGGCCTGTTTATGCATGAGCTGGTCCAGTGTTGGTGGAGGTCTCCTCAGACACCCACAGCACACAAAGGCCGTGGGTTTCTCCAGAGAGCAGCTCATGTGCTGTGCGCAGGGCAAGTGCATCAGCTCATCCTCTTGCTAACCAGGAGATCTCCAGATTTCTGATCAGCACAGAAAGGGAAAACCCAGGTGAAAGCTGCCAGGACTGATGGCTCTGGCTGGCCTTGGACTCCCAGGGGCCACCTCTCTGTAACTCTTTCACAAAGGACAAAAGCTCACCAAAGATTCATTTCTAGCAGAAGTCGAATGTTTTAATAATGAACATCATAAAACCAACCAAAGTACAGATTTTAAACATTTATTTCATGAGGAGATTCTGCTTTAAGGAGGATGACATTAAACATCAAAGAAGTTATAAGCAGTACCCCCAAGTTTCCATGGAATAGTAGCAACTCTTACTGAAGCTCTGAAGCCTGGAGACTCTGAAATGCTCAACTGATGGAAATTACACCTCAAACATCCCACTACAAGATCACATTGAAGGGATGCCCTTTAAGACCTCGGAATTTGGCTTAAATTAGTATCCTGACGAGTTAAGGCTAATCCAAAATCTCACACAGTAAGAACAAGTGTGTGATTTTCACAGTCTGTAGTCACACAGCAAAATTGTCAGACCTGGTCCCACAGTTTTATCTTTGGGACAGAATGTGACATTCTGTCAACAAGAAGATGTCTTGTTAAGAGAAACAGTGTTTCCCATTCTTAAAATCTAAACCTTATTTTATTAATTACTAAGAGTGCATCCTTTTAACATAGTAACACAAAAAGCCCCCAACAACAAACCACAAAACCAACCACACAGAAACACAGCCATCAGTTCAAGAGAAAATTTTTTTGGCACAGGTTCAAACCCCACAGTTTCATTATCCCAGTTCAAAAGTAAATGAGATTTTTTTCGCTTTTCAAGCTTAAAGGCTCTGACACTGCTCCAAACCTGTCACTGGTGGGAACAACAAAGTGGACCAGACCAACATGCCTTAAAACTCTGCACTTTCCAACCCTGACAGGCTCAATGTCAGAGTCCTACAGGGGAAACAAAAATAAAATTGTTTCCTCTGATGTTTTCACGAGATGACACATCTGAGCTTCTTAGTGTTTCTCCTCCAACAGTAATTATTTACCCCACTCCTACCCCTAATTAATATAGACCAGCCAAAACCATGTAATAATCAAAATAGGATTATTTTATGACAGATTATAATTATAGGATTATTATTATGACAGAGGCTCAACTGAGTTCACCATTGAAAAAAGAACAAGTGCCCTATAGACCAGTTTGGTTTTTCCTTATGAACTCTTGGTGAGCAAGGTAGACCTTGAAGGTGGTATTTTGTTGAGGGATTTTTGGTTTGTGTTCTCAGTTGGGCTTTTTTTTGTTTTGGTTTGTCTTTTTTTGCGGGAGTGTGGGGAGAAGAAGCTGTTTGATTTAAACAAAAAGCAGGAAGTGTTTTTTTCCAGTTTGAGCAGTGATGCTGGCCTAAGAATCAGCTAAGTCAAGGACACCTAATTTAAAGACTTCCTAAAGGAAGGAAGCTTTTGCAAACAGATGCTGGGAACAGGGGTGCAGTTAAACTGAACATAAGCATGTTTTACATAGGCATGTTGCTTCCCTCTACATAAACCAGACTTAACAGGAGATGTTTAAAGCATCCCTGAGGACTTTATCATTAGTTTCAACTCATTAGGAGAGGTACAATTGCCCAAGGAAATGCTGAAGACATATCAGGTAAAGCTTACCCTCAAGTTTGGTGCATTATCTTGCATATGAACACTGCACTTCACTGCACCCCAGTGATAACAATCTTTGAAGCTGCCTTGACAAAGGTCATTCCTGGCCAAAATCCCTGCAGGCTACAGGAATTTGGATTTGATCCATTGCTGCTTCCTGATGCATCTGAGTGTAGAATCAACACCTTCACAGCTACAACAACTGCAACATCACAGCCCAGAGGTCACCTGCCCCAAGTGACAACACAAGCCAGAACAGTCACAGGTGTTTGCACTGGACATGTTCACAGCACAAGGCTGAGCAAGCTGCAGAAGGCACAGGATCTGGACAGACTCAGAGCTGAGCTGCAGCCAGAGCCCCAGAGGCAGATGAATGGGATAAGACACTGGCACCTTCACGGGAGAGGAGACTGCTGGGATTAAGAAGGGGGCAAGAAATGGATGCTGCTGCAGCTGTCTGCTGTCCTAGCAGGAGCCCTAAGCCATAAACATTAGCATTGAGGAGAGCATTGCCTGGGAGCAGGATATTCAGTTGCTTCTGAATTTCCTGGAGCACCTGCAGCTGACTTCGCTGATTCAGGAGAAGCATATCCATGTTTTCCCTCATTTTCTTCACTGTACAAAGAGAAGAGAATGTTAATGCCTGCTATAGAAAAATACAAGGCAATTTTGAAGCCTTTTTATACTTACACTCTCCAGAAACAAGATTCCAGTGATCCATCTCACTTTTCTCTGTACCACACATTTGCTCTTCTTTCTGATGCAGAGATGTAAATTCAGGTTGGTTTGCATCTAAAGGGAAGATGGTGCAAGTCAAGAGTTGCAAGGTCTGCATTCCAAACATGGCAGCTCAGCAACAACCCTTCCTCTCACCCACATCCTAACATTCAAACTTCATCCAAGTTAAGCCAAAACCAGACAAAGATTAGGTAGATACAGGGTTATTTGGGTTGGTTTTTTTGAGGGGGGTGTGTAGGGAAAGGAGGAAGCAAAGCTGGAGCATGGGATATGGAAAAGGGCAGTTGAGATTTAGTAAATATGGGTTTGTATTTGCACATTTTCTTTAGAAGCAAATACAGCAGTGCTACAGTGCTAATCTGATACTACTTCATGTCCAACTGACAGGGCAAAAATGAGAATTTCTTCAGGAATTATAAACTCTTACATCTTATAAAAGCCATGAAAAAAACCCCAAGCTTTAGGAGTGTAAGGTGCCATGCTAAAGGCTCATTAACAGGGTTACTAGGCCACCTCTCTGTATCTGTGGACTGAGAGGCCTCAAACCCTACCTTAAGAATTCAGTTTTGCCATTCCATTATACACTTGATAATAACTTTGTCATTATTCCCATTATTAAGGTGAAAAGCTCTTTTTTTTCCCAGAAGAAACAAACAAAGCAAAACAAAAAAGTAAAAAGCCCCAACCAAATAAACAAGCAAACCAACCAACCACAAAACCCATTGAAAACAAACGACAAAAACCTCACTCACAAAGCACCTGCTTCTCATGCCAACACCCAGAACAATTCTGTGGGTGTCTAGGCAAAATCCAAGATGAAAACTTAAATGATTTTTGACCAAGGATAAAGGGACTGCCCATGTAAAGGTACAACAACAGGGAAAAAAAACCCCAATGTCAGCTTTTATCCCTGAGTTTCTGGTTATTACTAGAACATGAAATACTGCAAAATCAGAGAACTCCCTACTTGAAATAATCCCTTTGTCTGACAGCCTGTGCTAAGAATATTCCAGAGACTTCCCACTGCAGACAACAAAAAGCTAGGATTAAAAATCCACATATAACAAGAATTAGCTGCTAGAGATTACCAAGGCACTGTTTACAGTCAAAATTCCTTGCACCTCCCTCAGCTTAGCATTTTGATGGCTGAGCACTGAAGATCTAAGGCTAGACGTCAGGCAACACTATTGAAGCAGGAATTAGTGAGAGCTTTATAATTAGTGGGATCTGAGAGCTTTGAGGAGTCTAAGGTCCCAGGCAACCTTCACGGTAACACCTAAATTTCAGCTTCAGCTTTTTCAAGGAACTTTTTCAGATGACAGAGATAAATGCATTATAAAAGAGATGGGGAGAAAAAACAAAAGGCAACAAAACCAAAACAACCAGCCAACCCCCAACACTCATATCCAGAGCAAGGAAGAAGTGTTTAATAAGAAGGAGAGAACAGAGTATTTCATATATCCCCTGGGATTCTGTATAACATGAACCAAACGCAATTTAATTCAGTTACCTGCTGTGTGCTCACTGGGTCTCTCTCTCAGATGTTGGTGTCTGATGGAGCTTGAGCTCACACTCAAGCTATTTCCATGCTCTGCGTGCCTGTAGGGCTCCTCATCTGTATGGACTCTCTGATGCTGCAGCAGAGCTGCCTTCCCACTGAAGTTCTTCCTGCATATGGTGCAGGAAAAGGTTTTCTTTTTCAGATGGGTTTTGTGGTGAGCAAGGAGGGTCGAGGCACGGCTGAAGGTCTTCTCACATTCCGTGCACTTGTAGGGCCTCTCCCCTGTATGGACTCTCTGGTGAAGCCCCAGGTTGGCCTTCCTGCTGAAGCTCTTCCCACATTCTGCACACACAAACACCTTTTCTCTCCTGTGGATCTGCAGGTGGGTCAGCAGCCTGCCGTGCCCCTTGAAGCCCTTCCCACATTCCGGGCACTTGAAGGGTTTCTCTTCCCGCCGCCGTTTCTGGCCACTAGCACCGAGGATGAGTTTCCTGGAGTCTCTTTTTGGGTCATCACAGGCTGCCCCAGTGTCTGGGCTCTGGGCTTCACTTCCCTGAGGCAGTTCCTCTTGCTTAAGGCTTTCAGGGAAGCCTTTCTCCTCCTCATTGTCCCCCAAAACGCCATCCCCTGATGGAGTAAGAGACACATCTTAACGCTCCTCTTTCCCTGAAGCAGATAAGCTGCTCCTTGTAAAAGAACTCCATTCCTTAGGCCTACCTTCAGCTTACACCAGACTCTCCCAAGGAGGAAGGGAAATTCTGAAGATTGAGACAAGAAGGGGGAGAAAAGTGGCAAAGACAAAAAAAAAGGAAGGTAAGAAATATTCCTCTTCTCTTCCTTCTGTCCCCATTTCCTTCTCCTTATATTTCCCTTCAGAGAATGGCAAAACGAAGACTACCACAATGAAGGAAGGAAAGGAACATGCTGAAACATCTCACCCATCCCGAATATCTACTTTTAGGTATTTGTTCCTGCAGACTTCACTCAAAAGCTTTCCAGGCTGCTAAATTAGCATTAACATTCTGTTTCAAAGCTGGGCACTTGGGTGGGGATCTTTCAGCACAAAAGAGCCCATTTAACCTTCATTAGGCAAAACTAGCAGGGAGATTAAGGTCGCTTCTCACTTGTGCTAGTTCATATTTACTGAAAAAAACCCTAAATTATAGGGCTTTTTCTCTATCACAACAACAGTTTTAAGTACTATAAGGATACTATATATTTATGCATCAGAAGTCAAAGGGCTCTTTATCGATTAAAAAAATTAGCTAATTCCCAATTAACTGTTACAATCTCTTTTGTTGTGTTAGATCTAACACAACATTTACTTTCCTTGCAATGACAAGCTAAATAAATTGCATTCTAAAGAAGCTCACCAGAAACATTCAAACACATCCCCTTCTTTCCTGAAGAATGCAACGTGTTTATTTCACAAGTGATTATGCACCATCATACACTCCACAGAAAGGTCCACTTATCTTGTTCTGATGGCTAGATCTTATTTTTACAGCAGTGCACCATTAACAGAATTATAAGGATCACCGAAAAAACGCTTAGCCAAGGTTAATTTTTGCAAGCAGTTTCGGGTGTTTAGCATTCAAGTAGACAATTTGGCAATTAGCATCTCTGATCTAGCCTTAAAACAGTACTCACGCATTTAACACAAAAGGTTTGTTCCATCCACAAACCAAACCAAATCAGGCTTTCTACATTCGAGATAAAACTCCGCAGTGCAATTTCAGTCCTACCTCTATGACACCAAGGAATAAAATTCTTAAATAACACGCCCTCGAAGAGGCGAAATGCAAAATGCTCTCTATTTACATGGACACGACTACCAGCATCTAAAAAGCAACAACAAAACAAGCATACTCGCTGAGAGAGGAGTCCTCTCTCTTACATCAAGGAACTACACCCAGGAGAGAGCTTTCTCCCGGAGGGATGAGGAAGGCTCTCTGGCAGGAGCAGTCATTCCTCTCGCTACAACCACGAGGCTGAATGTCCCCCGGGAGCCCTGCAGGTCTGGCAGTGCACGGGAACCGAGGAACCCTCCATTGCCACCCAAACCGAGCTGGGCAGCCACACACTTTGGATGCAGCTCCGCAACTCCCTCACACCCTCCTCACCCGTGGGAAATCCTGGAAAAGAGACGTGTATTGGCCACCCTTTGCTCCTCATGAGCTGTACTGTCTTATTGTAACAGAGATGCTGGAAAACAGCAGAGAAAGCAAGCCAGAGCACCTTGTCTCGGCCCGGCATGGCATCTCGGCCCGGCATGGCATCCCGGCCCAGGCTGGCATCCCAGGGCCGAGGGGAAGGGATGAGGGCACCGAGCTGGAGTGCCACGCTTCCCTGCCGCACTGAACTAGCAACACCTCGCTTCTCACCTGCACATCCTGCGGTATCACTCCTCTCAGGGCTCTGGAAAAGGGAAAACACGGACTCCGCTACTGGCTCCATCTGGAAGAGGAGAGGACAGTGAGCGTGGCACCCTTCCCAACAGTGCGGCACGGGGGGAGGGACAGCCGCTGGGCAACGCCAGGCCTGAGAGGGGCAAACCTGCCCACGCCACCCAGCCCCGCGGGACACAAGGACAGCCCTCCACAAACACCTGGAGACCCGTGCGCTTCACGGAGAGCAGCGCGGTAAGAAGCGCCTTCTCCTCAGCTCAGTCTCTGGAAGCACCGAGCAGCCCTGGGGCAGCGGGCCCGGCTCCCCTCTCACCCTGCACACCTCCTCAAGTGCTTCCTGCCACGCTCTGACCCCGCGGCAGCTGCTCCCCATGCCGCCGGGCCCAGAGCCGCCCGGCCGGGGAACCTCGGTGCCGCTGCCCTCAGCTCCTGGGGCCGCCCTTCGCCACCGACACCCCCGGGGCGCCGCGGCTCCATCCCCACCTCCGGCCGCGGCCCTCGCTGGCTTCTCCCGCACGGAGCTTCCCCAGGGCTCTGTGTCCCGAGGGCTCCGGGGCTCGGTGTCCCCAGAGCTCGGTGGCTCCGTGTCCCCGCTGGGCACGCAGAGGGGCTCACCTGGGCGCGGCGGCAGCTCGGCATGGTGAATCTCAGAATGGTCACCGGTGCCACCCCCTGCTCCAGCAGGGTCATCCCAGAGCACGTGGCACAGGGTTGGGTCCGGATGGTTCTGGAGTATCCCCAGGGCGGAGACTGCACACCTCTCTGGGTAATCTGTTCCACAGATTGCACAGGACAGAAGTTCTGCCTGCTGTCCGGGTGGAACTCCCTGGGCATTAGCTCTGCCCGTGTCTCTGGTGCCATTGCTGGGCCTTGGAGCAGAGCCTGGGCTCTCTCCTCAGTGCTGCTCTAAACTAAAGTTATTATTTAGTCTGACTTCTGGTTTTCAGGGTGTTTTCCCTTATTTGTCAGGATTAAGTTTGGTTTGCGAAAAGCGTGGCTCCATAATCCTTGTGGGTCCCTCCCAAGAATCTGGGGAAATTCAGTGATTTGATGATGTGACCTTGTTTTATGGTGGTCTCAGGTGCTGCTCGCTGGTTGAGCTTTTCCCATTCTGCACTTGAGTGCTTTGGAGGACCAAGGTGTCCCATTCATAGTGACAGACAGTATTTTGCAATAAAACAGGCTTATTTTCCCTGTACTTCCTGATACAGATGTTAATGAGCTCGTTGTGTTAGATGCTGTTGGTTGCCATTAGACCTTTATGCAGTATCCAAACAAATCACCTTCTGGCAAGATCTGTTCTTCCTTGCAGGGAAAAAGGGAAGCCTAGATTAACTAACTTCAGCATATTGAAAGCTGGTGTAAGGATTAATATTCCCAGTATCTAAATGAATCTAGTGTATAGATATTGAAGTGATGAGTGTCATAGAAAAATTAGTAAAGAAATGAATGGTTTTCTTGCTCTTGCAGAATTTGAACTGATGATAGCATGATAGCTTGTAAGACCACCAGGTAAAGGAGGTGCAAAAAAGATTTTGAAGAGTGTTCTCACTCATCCATCAAGTTCACCAAAAAGAGCAGTGGCTCTTCATGCAAAAATAGTGTGTAATACAAGAGCCTGTCATAATACATCAGTGGGTTAGAAAACATTGCTCTGGCATTTTATAATTTTAAATTCTTGAGCTTGGCAAACTAATAATGTCGATTTATATAAAATCCTTTCAAGAGTGTGTCTCAAATAAGATGAATAAGTCCAGATTAGATGTTCATGCAAGTATTTTTAATTTGAAAGACATGATTTTCACTAACTTAAGTAGGAGCCTTGTGTTTCAATTTAACAGGAATATTCTGACTTCTAACTAACTCTGTCCCCTGCACTGCTGGCACCTTCCCACCTTGTGGTCACAGTTTTAAAGAGCCTATTCTGTATCCCAGCATGCAAGTCCTTAATGAATCTGTTGAATCCTCTCATCTGGGGTAACACAATCTATAATTTACCAGGTTAGCACTGAATTGCAAAGAAGTATTGTGATTTTCTGTCAGGCTTTGCAATAATTTTATTGTATTCTTGCCTATATATTTGTTATCCTCATGTGAGATGATATCAAAACCTTTTAAAGCACAGATTGTATGCCATCTTCAACTCCTCCGTTTTTAACAATGCCTCTCACTCTATTCTAAGAGAAAATTAGATGTGACATAATTTGGCTTTGGAATTCCACACTATTATTCTTTTTAACTGCTATGTGACTGCTAAGTATTGTTCTTTTATAGAAGTCAGGCTCACTAAAAGTAGCTCCCAGGTTCTTGTCCTCTTGTATCTCCTCTGTTTTCTACAATCTTGTCCATCTTTCCTGAGTTCTCCGTGACACTCACCAGCCTACCTCAGCTTGCTCCAGCCTACAGGTGATGGTAAAAAAATCGAAATTAAGTACTCTGTAGCATCTTCTCTGTCTGCTCAAACCTGAGTTCTTACCCTTTTGATGCTGATGTGTTTATTTTGCAATTTCTGCTGATCTTTCAAGCAAAGATACATATTTTGATGGGTTCTTTTCTGTTGATTGTCTTCCAATCAATAATGTTATGGAATGGTTTTGGACTGTTCTGTGTTCCAGTTACTCTGTTGATGGCTGTGCCTTTTTTTTTTACCCAATGCATTATTTTATGTAATCTGACCTACTTGTCACCTCGTGTGCAGTTCCTGTTCATGATTTCAGACCAGCAGGGAAATTTGTGGCTTGTCAGATTTATTCTCTTAAGCTATTTTTCTTTTCTCTAGTTTGAGACAGCACATTTTTTAGCAGTTTCTTAAAGGAGATTGAAGTGCACATCTTCTCACTACCTGTTCTCCAGGGAATTACCTGCCGTGGGATCTTAGTGCTGCTTCTGAGACTGCAGATATCTAATTTCTGGAAATACTGTCCTTTCTTTCTTTCTTTCTTGGTGGGTATCCACCTCTCACCATCTCTTCAGCAGAAGTGAGGAACAGGATTTTGAACTCCTTTCTGTGCCCTGGGGCAGTGGATGTTGTCTAGGATCTTTTCTCTCAGTGTTTTATCTCACTTCTGATAAGGCAAAATCCTTGTATTTCACAGATCATTGAGGTTGGAAAAGACCTCCAAGGAGATAAGCAAAACTTTTCAGTGTTTCAAATCCGTATTTATCACAGGACATAGCACTTCCAAATAAAATGCTGAAATGCTGAAATAGAGCAAGCTGTAAAGAACAACCTATTAGAAGGTAATTCTCGCTTTACATACCAGAACATATTCACAGTTTTATATTGGTCATTGGCTGTTCTTATGCTTTCTATGGCTAAATAGCATCTTGTTTAGAAGAAATACTAATAGAAGCTACTTTGAATTTGATCCATATTATATTCTACCTAATTCTTTTGCTTGCTTTCACATTCTATATTTTGAGTAATTATGCAAATGAAGCATAGGAAATTTTTTTCCCTGGAAATATTAATCTCACCTCAATGCCAAAGATTGAAGAATGAACAAAATAATGTAACTATTGCTCCTATTATCCCACCACTGGGATTGTTGTCTGTCAGATGCCTAAACTCACATCCTCTGTCCCAGCTTTTTCCTTCCTTTCATTGTTAGTAATTCAAGCTTTTCATAATCTTGACAGAGGAGGAGCTCCTTGGTCATGAAGCAGGAAAATACCAGAATTTTCTTGGTTTCATCTTGTTATCTCTCACTTTTTCCTAAATAAATATTAACTTAATAAGCTTTAAGAATTCACTTAAAAGAGAGGGCACAATTTCCTCTTAAACTCTGTGTTGCATAAACACAGCCATTGTTGAATAAGGTAATGCTGTTCACATTTTCAAACAGCCAGTTTTATTTACTCCACAATGACAATAGTTTTTACTGTCTATAGTTGTAAATTTTTCATTTGTTCCTCAAGTTCCAGGATGCCTCCATTTTTAAAAGCCTGAGGCAAAGAGAAAGATAACAATTCACTCACCTTTCTCTACAAGACTGTGCCATACTGTAAACTTTCTATCGCTTTCTTGTCAAAACCTAACTACCAGAGGCACTGGGATAAGTGCCTGAATTTTGGGGCCTCTTAAGTGTCTTGCACAGCAAATACTCAGGGACAAATGACAGTGGCAAAGGATTTGTGATATCAGTAGCGAAACTGGACTTTGTGTACCTCAAATCTTGCCTGTTGACTGATTCAAATACAGTTACAACCTCTTTCTACAAACATTTTTGCTGGCATTTTCACCAGCCCTGATTTCTCTGGCCAGTTTATATACATTTAATCCAATGAATTATGTTTCATTTTTTGCAGCAGCTTTTCCTAGGTTAAGCCAGGTGGTTCTCAAGGTTTTGTGCTCTCTGGAGTGGTTATGAGCCCTGAGTGCAGGAGCCCAGAAATCCAATTTATCACTGTTCCACAGCATGCTTCACAGCCAAAAAATCCTGATAGTTGTGAATTGGGACCTCTGGGGTCAGTTCTTAATGAACACCAGTTGTCTTTAGCTGAGGGAGATGGGGAAAATTGAAAATTGGCTGGGATGCCTTCCCTTGAGAGCTGGTCGTGTCACCTACAGTGTATCAGCTAAGGACTTGTCCTACATTACATCATCCCTCCCTCCCCCCCCCTTTTTGCTTTCCTTAGGAAAAGATTAATGCAGTTTCCCTAATTTATTTAAATTGATTATTTGCCTTGATAACACTGTGCAATTAAAATGTCAGAAGAAAAGCTTTAAATATTGAAGTCTGCTGGTTGACCTTTAAGTCTGTTCTGTGGAAAGAATTCGAACTTTCTTGCTGATGGCTTTAATTCATTGATGCATCTTAATGGAAAATTGATTTTTTTCTTCCATAAAGATCACATTTACATATAAAAAATGGAAAATGATTTTTTAAGAATTAAGATTTGCTAACAAAATGAAAGCTGTATCTTTGATGTATGCCCTGGGTTTCAGGATTTGAAATAATTTTCATTAAGGAAAGGGACATGATAATGCTGTGTCCTTTCCTCTCATAGAAGTCTGCTATATTCAAGGAAGTGAGAGGTAATTACTAGACATGATGTACTCTTGCTTGACAGAAAACTAATATAATAAGGTGGGGTCTCTATACTTAAAAACTAAGAATTTGGGATAATATATTCAGGTACAAATGTCATTCAGGGAAGTTGGCTGTGTTACTCCCAATTTTCCTTTGCTGCAGCCCTGTCCCTGAGTATCCACAGGACACCCATCACAGAAGGACCTTCCCAGTCCTCTGTATCTGGGTTAGATTCTCATCTGGGTTTCCCTCCTGTAGGTGGGGCTGCCATTCCACCGACAGATGTGTGCAGATGTGCTGGGCAGCCAGCCTCTGCTCAACTGCACTGGCCAGCAAGGAACCACCTCCTTTAGCCAACGAAGCAATGCAAAGTGACCATAGCTTTAAAATATTTTGTTTTATTAAATGTTTCAAATAACATAAACATCATATTAACAATTTTATGGCTGAGGTTCACGTAATTTGTGGTTTGATCATTTTATCTGATTTGAGAGCTCAAAAGATTACGCCTTAACATTAGAAACTCTGTAATTAAGATTTATAACAGGAAGTTGTCTCGTAGCTAACAAGAGGATAGAAACAGCAGACAGAACTGTAGAAACTCTGGAGAGTGGGAGAATATGTATTTTACTATAAACTGGGATCTGCCAAGATCATGTAAGGACAAGAAACCTTTTGTAAGTGGCTTCATGTTCATCTGAAAAAACAACTGAATTTATAGTTGGCTTTTAAGCAATAGAGAAAAGTGGGATACTACATTACTCCCCCAAATACACTTTATTTTTTATATTTTAATTCTCTTAAATAAATCTGTACCACTTTCGTACCAATATTTAGCACCATGTAATGGGGTGTTCACCACTTATTTTCTGGGGAATGTTACTTGCTCTGTGCTAGAATAAGGGGTCCAATTCTACTAAAATTGTACTAAAAGTTCATCCTTGCTTTCAGCGGTAGGACGTCAACGCTGGAAGAGCAACAGCATGCTTTCAAACCATGAAGCTGTAGCTTATTTACAAACAAAAGGATGCCCCCCTCCCTCTTTTCCCAGTTGCTTATTTCGTGATAATGACTCGGCTAACAACTACAGGTTAGGTTCCCTTTACACTGGAAATGAGGGGATGATTGAACTGAAGCGGAACAGGGCACGCCAAACAAGCACAGCCTGGCATTTCAGGATGAGCTCCACTGCTCTCACGTCGTCTGCTGGCTGCTGCTGGAAGATGCAGCTGTACACACAGGCAGATGTACTCATGTTTCCTTCGAAAATGTAAAAGAACATGTTTCTCCAGGAGGTGGGTAATGGGCCAACAACCTGTAATTTACCAGTGTGTCTGTTACCCCCCACTTCCTACCGTGGAAGAATTGTTTCTTAACAAAGAACAGAGGAGGGTGGAGGGGTAAGAAATTTTTTTTTTTGTGGTAACAGACATGCTGGCGATAAACAGCTTTGGTTGTCATTCAAAAGGCAGTTAAAACATGGATTAATTGTAGGGATTTGTTGTGGTTGGTTGGTTTGTTTGTTTTGTTATCGCAGTTTTATTTAAAAAAAAAAGATACTTGTTAATTGCAAGCTTCTGCCCATTGCTGACAGTGAAATGATATTCAGTGTTTCCTTTCAGGTATTTTCCCCGAGGCTTGGGTTTCTTCAGAGCACAGAAAATCCACGGAGGAGGACAAAGTAAACCATCCAACATCAGCCACTGCTTGAGATGAGAAGAAGTCCTTGTGCCCAGCTCCCCACGATGACAATCACAACTGGCACTCAAAGGCCACTGCCAAGCATCAGCCCCTGCACTGGGGTGTTCTGAAATACAGTCTGTTCAGACAATCACCTGCAAACATCTCAAGCCGCAAGAAAATGGATTAAAGATTCAAGTTTCCCTGCATGTTACGTGTGTTCAGACAAGCTAACAGCTTGATCTGCCCCAGGCAAGGCCAGAGCTCCAGAGCCAGCTGCTGGCAGTGCTGTGTGGGTTATGAAAGGTCTCTAGAAGAGCAGACACCATCTGCAACGGCTCTGTTTTTCCAACCCAAGCAGCTCCTGCTGGTTTTTTGGGGCTGAGTTGTAGCTTTTCTGCGGCTGTTTCCTTCAACTGTCATGCCACCACTGTTCTGAGTGAAGCATATTTTTGTGTGTTCAGAAAACCAGGGCTGGATGTGCTCAGGGGAGCAAAAATATGCCTCAGACTTGGTGGGACAATAGAGCCTGTGCACGCAACTGTGAATGCCTGCAGGCATTTTATGAGGAATGCCTGGCATGAGTTGGGAAGCGGAAGGAAAGGTGGGACACTCTACTCCTAGGAGAGCTGACTGATGTAGGTGTAGCAGCTCTGCACCTTTGATTTTTCTGAGATCCAAGCTTTTGTCTGTCACATGCAGAGCCTAAGACTTACAATCCCCTTTACTGCTGCTTCTCTTTGTCCAAAAGGCAGGCACTTAAAAAGACCTTCAGGTTACAAGTTAAAATAATTTCCTAATGTGTGAGTGGAAGTTTGTTTCAAAGTGATCTACAGTTTTGGTTTGCTTCGTTTTTTAGCCTTTCCTGTGAGGAGACTGCAAGCTGCCTGATGACCTCATTATGTAATTTAGGGAATGCAGCCTTTCTGGAGGAATCCCTGCAGCAACCTGCCTCAGCCCCACCAAGGTAGCAAAGCACAATGCCACAACCTTCCCCAAAATGCTGCTGTGGCAGAACTGCACAGGGAATATTGGTTCCCAGCCCCTGAACCCACAGCTCCAGGTTTCCCAGGTGGTGACACCTTGTACAGCATGCCCTGAAGCTGGAAAACACACACCTAACACCCAGTTTCACTAAGGAAGTACATTTCCAAGGCAAGAGCTTCAGAAATCTGCATCTTTGTGAACTGGGTGCTTGATCTATTTAAGCACAGATCAAAAGTGGTGTGTGACAAACACACAGCTCTGTGGCAGGCAATGCCAGAGCACTGCCATCCTGGACACCACGTTTCTGGTCAGGTTCTGCTGCAGGCATCCTTTGGCAATTGCTTGGACTAGACTTCTGGGACATACGGGGGAAGATTAATTCCTTGCACCTTTAGAAAGCTTTTTGAACTAGCTTGAAGGCCTAAGAAATAAATATACTGTCATAACTTACTCTTGCCTTCACTGCCAAAACCAAGTATAATTTTTGAGGAACGCCAGGCTTGTAAATACTCTGCTCTTTGCAGCTCACAAAAGAGCAACTGTGTCATTTTGTTGTGATGTAGCATTACGTTTTGAGACAGCTGGCATGACACAAGACTAGAGAAACTGAGTGCTGCACTGTTTCAAAATCTTGCTGCTTTGAAGACTGACCATCTTAAAAGTGCTTATTCAGTGTTACCTGAATAAAAAATATTTTGGTATTAGATGTGACTCTGAAAATCTGGCAACACAGTAAATTTGTTGCTGTTGTTGCACCAGCTACTTGGAAGAAAGTTCTCTTTCTGCCCCCACACGAAGTCATAATTCCCTACCAGAAGTCATAATTCCCTACAAGAAACAAGAATCTCCAACGGGCATGAGCATTAGGAAGGTCCTTGGCTTCCTTTCTAAATTTAATTCCAAAATTCTGAAAAATTGAACTCTGAAAATTCTAAATTGCAGGACAAAGTGTGTTAACCTTCACAGTGCATGACTGTTCTTACAGAGAAGTCAAAGAATCACAGAGCTGTTTAGGTCAGAAAAGACCTTTAGGATCATCAAACCCAACATTTAACCTATTCTCAACAAAAACAAGTTTCAGTCTTTTTAATGCCTGCCTACAGGAGTGGCAGCAGAACAAGCCCAATGATGTTTCCTCCAGGTGTGTTTTTACACTTTCTTTGCCAGTGGAAATGATCAACTGCAAAGTGATGGAGCTGTAATGAAAGCACAGTATCAGACTGGTTTTGAGCTACAGGGAGAGAGATTTTCTGCAGGCAAATCCAAGGGGAAAAAAAGACCTATGCCTCAAAAATAACGAAGAGTTTCTGTATTCTTCTTCCAATTTTTAAGAAGTCTTATCTTCATTCTCATGGTTAATAGAACATTTTTCAAGACCCCAAAAATGTTCCAAGCAAATGTGATAAATGCAAGACCAGGAATTTTTTAATAAACTGAAACCTTAACCACAGGGAGAAAAAAAGACCTCTCTGTAAGAAAGCAGCTTGTGAGTGAGCAGAGTTAATACAGGTGCACAAATTCTATGTGTGTCTTCAGGTATGGCTTGAAAGCATCAGTCCTCAGCAGCAATACAATACAAGATCTGAAAACAGTTCTGTGTGTTCACTGGCCTTGTGTGACTGATCTTTCCCACTCCCAAGTTTTGAAAACCTGGAAAGGTGCAATCTTGGTTTTTTTCAATAAGGTACCATTTCACTGAATGAGAAGGAAGGAACAGCTGCTTTAGGAAGACCTCTCACAGGTTAATTTCCTTGGTTGGGTCTTCTCTGGTGGCATTCTTTTCTTCCAAGGTCGTGCTTTAAATGTGCCTCTTTTGAGGAGGAAGATGGGATTACGATAGCCTAGGGAATATTACATGGGAAGACAATGACTTTGGTTAATCCTTAGTCTTGCACATCACACTTTAGATGAGGGGTTCCAGCTTGACCTGTTCCTAAAGCTTCAGTTATGGCTTTAAAAATTGGCCTGGTCCTGTGGAAGAAAGACCACCATGTATTAAAGCATTAGTTAAAATTAAAAAGGTGAGCATGTAACAGTGCACAATAAATGCCAGCTGCTGTCGGAGGGAGTGGATTTTTCTGCTACTTTCAGACCCCGATGCCCACAGTTGCTGATTAGAGGAAATGGAGGTCCTTCTGGAAGAGGCTGGTTGCTGATGGATGGCTTCAGTGCCTGAGGGTGCTGGATGCCCTGAAGTAGGACAGGAACTTGTAGCAGAGGCTCACCACAAAGTACCAGATGTTTCGAGCCATCTGCGACCTCGCGATGAAGATGCGCCAGATGATCACCAGGAGGGTGGTGTTGAATGCATATCGGATGTTCCTCAGCCTGGGAAAGAGGCATCTGATCAGGAGACACACAGACAGCAAGAAGATCACCTGCCCCCTGTATTTCCTACAAGTAATTTGGGAAGAAATCCTATTTACAAGAGGTCCTTGGGCTTTTTGTCCTTCTAGTTTTAGCGGAGACGCTGCGCTGGATTCCTTGATCTTGCCAAGGACTGTGCTGAAGTTGGAGCACAGTGAACAGTTAATGGGGTAGGTGGAATAGCTGTACTGGAATTCTCTTTTTCTGTACTCTCATTTCAAACCAGAACGAAATCATACAGAGAGGTTTTTCATTACTACAAACTGTGTCCAATACTTTCTGCTTTGGTTTCATATATTGGCTATTTCTCACCTTGCAGGATTTGGGGTAGGCTAGAGAACCTTCACTGGAGTTGAACGACCAAGGTTCTCTTCCTTGGGTGAAACCTTGACTTCAGAGTTGTGAAATTCCTTAATAATAATGAATGGTCTTCACTGTTGCAATACTGGAGCATTAGGATTCTTTTTTTGGGGGTGGGGGGGGAGAGTGGTAATTTACAGCATCCATTTCAATGGTATTACTGAGTTTTTCAGATGCTAATGATTCTGTCTTTCTGTCAAGAAAAAATTTCTGCAATTCTCTAATTCTCATTTTCCTAGTGCTTGACCAAAAAAGGGGAAAAGGGAAAAAAGACACTAAAGACCTCAAGACTTGTTTCATTTTTAGAAGAGCCTTTTTCTTTTCAAGGTAAACTTTATCACTGCACCATAGCCCACTGTCTGAGGCAGTTAGTAGTCTGTTCCTAAGGTTCTTATGAACCTCCTAAAAATGATCCATGAATGATGAACTTTTTTAGGATTCCCTGCTGTGACAAACTGTTCCATTATTCTATGTTTGTAAATACTGACAAAGTGCTGCCATAAGAAATAAGTTACTGATCTCCATTTTAATTAATAATAATAATAATAATAATAATAATAATTTTGCAATGTAGCTAGAATTATTTTCCCCAAATGTCATCCAAAGGTAGCCAGGAGCTCTTATCCTTGTCCCTGGGTGTGACTTACTTCCGTAAATGCTGCTTTGCTGCTGGAATGCCAGCCATGTCCTCATTTAGCAAGTACTTCTTAGCACCTATGCAGTAGCTCTCGATGTATTCTGACCAGTGCAGCTGGCGAACATCGAAGTTGTATAACTGCGATTTAAAGACAAAGAGCAAAAGTGGAACACTAGAGTTCAAAACAAATTCACTGGAAGCATCAATTCTTCATCAATCTCTGTTCCTGACAAGGAGACCCTCTCTCTGAAATTCCCAAAGCCACCGAGTTCCCAAGCACTGCTATTTCACAGCTGCTGATTATTGTCTCACCCAGCTGGAAATTTGGGCAAAGCAAGCAGAAATGTAGTGCTGGCTGGTAGAAATTAAAGATGTTTATCTTTCAGGTGGCAACTTTTCCATAAATACATGTATTTGTACACAAGCACACACAGAGTCATGGAGGAAAAATGGCATTTCACACAGGCAAATGGATTAAAATGAAAACCTCCATGCAGTTTTTAATATGTCACTAGAATTATGTGTAAATAAATTAACTGGACATTGAGTCAACAGGTGCCTCTGCATCAGTGTTACTCTCAGCTGTGCTGCATTCTCTTCTGGCAGCTTGATCACCAGAAGTCCAGGAAATTTGGCATTTGGCAGAAATAAAATCTCATTGCAGAGCCAACTACTCCAGTTTATTTTAGGTGCTCGTACTGGACAAATTGTTAGCAAGCTCTCAGGCAGCTGTTTGTCTCCAAGAGCAAAGAAAGGCTTTGTAGAGAGGAAGAAGTTTTCACAGAATAGGTTGGGTTGGAAGGGACCTGAAAACATTCTGCTCTAATAAACAGAAAGCTCCTGAAATAAATGAATTATTTCAGGTTGAAGTCAATTCCAATCATCTAGATAGCATTTAAAAGCCCAACAATACACCAAAAATAATTTCTGCAGATGAACAGAACTGGAGATTAGCAACCCATATTCAGGGCATTTTTACCTTTTTGTCCTCTGTGTTAAGGTGACTCATTAACATATTCATATTATCTGAAGACCAATTCCAGGACTGGGTGGAGAAATACTGCAGGAGCGTCATAGACTTGTGCAGTCGATTGATGATCTTCATCATTCTGAAACAAAGGGGGAGTGTCAGAGGTGAGCAGGAAGCTTAACCTTGTGCAGAAGCTGTTGGTTTGTGTTTTTACCAATCCAGGTGAATAAGCATTGCAATCCCTGCTGAGCACTGCCTTGCTGCTCACCAGGCTGAGAACTTACTCAGCAAGTCTGAACTGCTTCAGCTGAGCTCCTGAGCCTAAAGCGACTCAGCTTTTACTGCTGGCTCCAACATGGCTGCAAACGTGTTTTCCACTGATGTCCAACTCACTAGTCTGACCTAAACATGGGGAGGAAGCTGCATCTACCTCATGTCCCACTGTGGAGGGAAGAGCCCCTCTGAGCTAGCATGAGTCTGCACCACAAAGGTGCAGTGCCTCTGCTCCCACGGTGGATACTTCTCTTTCTGCTCCAGGAATTCTCTTCTGTTCCCAAGCCTGAGTTGGGTGCTGAAGCAAGGCTCTGATCTTTGGAAATAGCTCCAGTACAGAGGTCACCACATCTGCAGTATGGACACTGAGCTCAGAAATCATGTGCTCAACTTCAGTTTTCAGACAGAACCAATGAATCACAGAATGGTTTGGGTTGGAAGAGATCTTAAAGATTGTCCAGTATGTTGTCTTGCTTCAGGGGCATAACTGCTTAAGGACCTTGAAAGGTAAGTTCAGGTCCTCTGATGTGTCTTGGCCTTTTCTTATCAATTTTTTATTAAAAAGAGGATTGACAGTAACACTGTCCTACTTTGCAGGATTATTTTACAGTTGTCCCAGACCTCTGGCAGTTGTTTTGAAGTGTGATGTACAGTGCTCGGTCAATTCTGAGAGGATGCCACATCCTCTCAGATGGGGTAAGGGCAAGAGAAAGCACTAAAAGGCTGATTTCCATGGAAAACAGAGCTGTTTTCATGTGAAATTTTGAGCTGCCTACAGGGTAACACAGTTGCTGTGACAAATAAAAGGAGGCAGTCTGGGGGAGAATGGTGCCAGGCTGGGCTCTCCCGATGCAGATGTGACTGCCACGATGATAAGCACTCAGCACAGCAGAGAAAGACACAATGAGTCCATCAGCTCAGAGGAGAACTGTGCAGCTCACCCAAAGCAAATGGAAAGAGCACTAAAACCTTAGATAGGCACTCCTTCTTGAAGTGGCTTTCATTTTAGAAGCAAAGCAGACCATCGGATTAAAGGAACCTTCATTCTGAGTAATTATATGCACGTTGGCTGAATGAAGTTTATCTGAACTAATTTAAAATTATTTCAGATTACTCTTCCTGTGTAGGCAAGCCCCACAGGGGCAAAGCTTTCTGAATATTTTAATACCTTTCAGAAGCCTGGGAAAAAAGAAGTATGCTGATAGATTGGAAAGATCTGAAGCTGCCCCTTAAGCTGACTCCCCAAAATCTTCCAAGTGCTCAGGACTAATGGAAACTGCCAGAAAAAAGAAATGACAAGAGAATCAACTCTTTAATATAGGGAAGAATTTTTTTCCTGTGAGGGTGATGAGGTCCTGGCACAGGTTGCCCAGAGAAGCTGTGGCTGCCCCTGGATCCCTGGAAGTGTTCCATGACAGGTAAGATGGGGCTCTGAGCAACCTGGGACAGTGGAAGGTGCCTCTGCCCATGGCAGGGAGTTCAAACTGGATAATTTTTAAGTTCCTTTCCAACCCACACTAGTCTGTGATTCTATGACCTGTTTCATGTCAACTGCCTGAGCTCAAATGTTGTGGCCACATTGAAAAAACTAATTTGTATGAAGCGAACGTCTTCTGAAAAACATCGAGTAGAAAAATGGCAAAGATTTCTTACAGGTAGTCTCATCCTCCACTGTGAAAGAACTGAGAGGAATAAATCAAGTATGAGCTGTCACAGTACCCACACTTCAGACATGCATTCTACCTTCCAGAAAACTGTTTACAGCAATGATTTCTGTATTTGCCCCCACACAGCGCCTTGCATGAGCAGATCCTCAGGTGAGACAGGACTGCCCTAGGAGACTACCAAGGATAGAAACCACATTGTGCTGTAAGTCATGGATGGACATGTAGCACTCACGGGAAACCATTTAGGGTAGTTTTGCTTGACATGTGGCAATTTATGTGAAACGAGCTTACACCTAAAAAAGCTTCTTTTACTTTTGTTTAAACAAATAAACAAAGACAATACAGGCCTGATATTCAGGTAGCTGGGAAAAGAAGAAACAATGAGCTGCTCCTGTGCTTTCCACCACAGTACAGCAATACCTGGTTGAGCTGAAGTAGTGTGTAAAAAGCAAAGAAGAATTATATTAAAAAATACTTGGTAAACTCATAACTTCATTGCTGAGCTATGTTTGCTGAAATTGCAAATCTTAAAGTTCAGAAGGTTGTGCTGAGGTCTGTTTGACATTTAAATACAGCATTGCAGGCAGTGTCCACTGGTTAATTATGCCAATCATCTTAATGAAATGTCAATTGTAATGGCAGTACCATTAGTGCTGCCCATTGCAACAGAGATTGGAGATTCCAGCCTCATTTTCAGTTTACCTCTATTTCTAGGGTAATTCCTCCTGGATAACTGGAAGTCTTTTTACAGACCAATTTGCCTCCGTAGCAGAATGTCAGGGAGAAATCAGAGCCGTGCCAGGGATTTCCTTGCAAACAGCTGAAGCCAGCTTTCTAACTAGCAGAGAAGCACAAGAGCAGCTGACATCAACACAGAGCTGCCATCCTGTTCTCATGTTGCACAATAAATCCTCCTCTGTGGTGGCAGGGGGTAAAGGAGGACAATGTCTGGAGTAACACTACCTTCCAGAGGATTCCTTGCACATGGGACATGGATATTGCTGTTCCTCCAAGCCATGCCACTGCTAGGGCTCAAATACCACCGGTGACAGTGAACTGTCCTCCTGAATACAACTAGAATTTAATCCTACTACTGCTTCCTAGATTTCAGGCCAGTGCTGGAAACAGCTACTTAGACATCTGATTCATGGGGCAAAAAAACAGATTAGCTAGTATGTTGTAAACCTTGCCAGTCTCAAGTCCTTATGCAAGCTCATGCCAGATGGGGGTGATCCCACTGGAAAGCTGAAGTGGTGGAGATCTGGATATAGAGAAGACAGAGACTACTAGTCCTCCTCTGCCTTGGGAACTTCTGAAGTGTGTGAGTTTAAAAGACGTGCTGTTCGCCAGGTGGTGGGAAGGGTGCAAGCCCTAGGCTGTGCTTAGCTTCAGCCACACGTTTTCCTCATTTTTTCTCAAGACAAGGCAGTAAGAAGCCCACGGACTCCATTTCTCATCACTGGTTAGAGCTGTGCTCCCCACAGGAGCAGCAGGCTGCAGGAGGCTGAGGGCACCATTCCTTACCTGGGCTTTCTCCCCGTGAGCCTCATGTACAGGTCGTAGAGGATGGCAGGTGCCTTGTGGCTCACAGTTATCCAGTACTGGTTTATCAAGTAGCTGGAGGTCATGTGAGCGTTGGGAGTGCGGAAGGCCTGCTCCAGAGGGTTCCTTTTGAACGTGGACATGACATACTGCCCTGCAAGGGAACAGGCATTTCACTGGCAAACACTCACTTCCAGCTGGGCACAAAGCAAGCACAGCCCAAGCTGTTGTGCTTCACACCTGCAGCCCACAGCTTCCTGAACTGTGGCACCACAGCTTGGAAAAGATTGTCCCTTCTGCTGTGAAAACTGATGACTCCATCCATTGCCTGTTTGAAACACAATCCTGCTCCACACTTAACAGTGGCAGACAAAGCCTCCTTGTCAAAGCACCAAAACATAAATGAGGAAGAGTAGGCAGTTGTAGGAACGTCAAGGAGCTGCAGTTCTGCTTTGGCCTGCAGCAGATGGAAAAGAAATTCCTAAGTCCTAACATTTCTTCAGATCATTGAAAGCAAAGTCTCATCTGCTAGCATACAATAAAAATGACATTTCTAATTTTCAGTCAGATTTTCCAGTGGGCTGATGTCTGAGTTAGTCTGAGTCAGGGACAGGTCTTACAGGGTAATACCTCTAAAAAGACTTCATAACATCCTTTCAAACCTTATCTGACCCACGCCACCAAATGTCTGCCTGTTTTCAGACCTCTGGATGCTCTAAGGCAACGAACTGTCTTGCATTCTTAACTTGAAAACAAATGGTAGGGTGGAAATCTTCCCTTCCCTTTGCATGTTAAGGCACAAAATATGTTGGGTCTGATTCTGAGCTCTGGCAATGGCACAGTGCCACAAACTGGCATCTAGATGTGCATATCTGGGGCATTTGCATACTGCAGAGGCTTAATAGAACTGCAGGAGTTGAATATAAGACTATCATCCTAGGGACTGATAAACAGATGGTGCTGCTATTCCTGAGCACCAGTGTGCTCAAGAAAGAGGAATATGTGGGCTTTTTTCACTTTTTAAAAAATTGATTTGAGAGTTAACAACATCAATCTGTGCTCATACTATAGTTTAGTCTCTAAGCTTATGTTACAAATAGAAAATCAGATGAGAATTTGCAAGTCACAAGAAACATCCAGATCATCCTCAGATAAGCAGATTCCAATCAGAACATTCAAACAGGACCCTGCAGTGTCTGTGGTCAGCTCATTACCGCACTCCAAGTAGTGATTTTTGCTGTATGTCTTCTAAGAGGCCCAAAGCAGGGATTTGTCACCTGTAGGAGCTACTGAAACAACTTGGTGGTCTTTCCCCTCTGACCTCAACACAAAAATGCAGCAGCAAATCCTAAAACTCAAAGGCAGGTTCTGCAGGGGGGAACCAGACACAGATCTCACCTAGGCAGACTATCAAGAATAAACTGAAATTAATTTTTACCACACTGAACGTAACTTTACAGCCTGGTTTTGAGGAGAAACTGCAAAATGTACTTCACAAAGTCAGGCCAACCAGATTTACATTGCAGCAAAGCAGAATGTGCTTCTTCAGATTACAATTTCAGGTTTTTGACCACATCTTTGTAACAGAAGGGAAAGTAATAAGAAAGTAACGAACTTGGAGTGATGTTCTCAACACTCAGCCAATCTCGCTGAAACCTCTTCCCTGCTAGACCATTTAATCAAATATCGTGGTTAAGACATTCATTCTGTAAATGCAGTTATGGTCTGATCCTCTGCTGACTTAGTTTGCCATGTCAATAGTGCAAGGGGAAAAGCAAAGCAAAGGCTGAGAGATGGAGTAGCCAGCCTCCTGTATTTAAAGTACAAAGGTATGAATGCAGGGGGACCAGAAAGTAAACCAGGCCCTGTACATCTGTCCATGAATGTACTGACTGCAAACAGTATTTCACAGTATGCAGCTGAGACAAATTCTGCTGCTTGGCTTCAGCATGAGTTTTTCTCTGCAAGGGTGTCAGGATCTGTCTCCCTTTCTTTCACCCTTGCCTTGGAAGTACATCCACCTGAAGAAAAGGCAGCCATGAAAATAACTTGATTTTTTCCCACTGACAAAATTCTCAATCAAAATACAAACTGTTCTTGAAGCCCACCTGTAATCTCAATGTTTGCCTCCTCAAGCTCACACCAGTTATTTCTGTTCAGAATTTTCTGATGGGGAAGAAAGACCACTTCCATAATATCACTGAATCCTAGAATGGTTTGATTTGGAAGTGCCTTTTTCATCACAGGACCCCCCCACCTGGAGTTTGAATGGCAGACACTGAATGCCACCTAAATAGAGGAAACCACTTCTTCAAAGGGTAAGGAACACTGTGGATGTTCTCCATTTAAATGAGACCTTACCCATTTCTCCCCAGAAGAAAGGGTTGATTCCACCTGTTGTGCAGTTGTACACCAGCAAGTTTTTTGGTCTGGAAAAGAGAAAGAAGTATTATTTTAAGATGTGAAGAAAAACTCCACTTGTTAGGGAAGGGATTACAAGATCTATCAATTTCAAGGAAGTTCCTGATTTAACACCAAACTTTGGGTTTTGTGGTGTGGAACTAAACATGGATCACACTGGTTTTATATCTTCCTTCAACCTAAGTCAAGAATTAATCAGTTTTCTTGATGTAAGCCTGCCTTTCCAAGGGTGCAGGTGATGACAATCATTTTTCTTGCCGTATACTTGAAAACTGCACAGTTTTAATTTGGCACTTTTCTTAATAATGCTTTCAGGGGAAAGCTGGTGAGCTGCCCTTCAAGGTCCTTTTAGGATTCTTATCTAGCTTATTGAACATAGCTCTACCCTCAGCTCAGAGGGCTTACTCTGTCTTTCAAAGTAAAGCACTTCTGCCTTTTATTTGCCTGGGTTTGATCTCTCAGAGTTGCATAAACCTCCAGAATAATTAATGTGGTTTATTCTCTGTATTCCTACCTAATGACTAAAGGCTAGGTCAGAGATTCACAGGAAAAGATCTTAAATCTTTCGTGTCACTTCTACATACCTTCTCAACAATGCAAAGAAGGGAGATTTTTCTAGATCATGTAACCGGTAAGCCCATAAAATATTTATATTGTGCAGTATTTCCCAAGGAAAGCACGCAGAGCTTTATTACCAAGAAAACTCTACAAGACACTTGAAAAGCAACTCAATGAAAAGGAGGCCCAAAAAACCACTGCTGCAAAGATCTTGGCCTTCACAAAAGTGACTTCTGAGAGGCAAGAAACAGGTCTCACCCATAGGTTCAGAGATTTGCTACCTCTAAACCCTGCCTTTATTGCTTCTTCTACACACTCAGTCCTTGCCCACCCGCGGGGAGGAAAGGCCAACCAGAAAATGCACCAAACAGCCATTTGCACAGGTTTTTAATCAGCTCCTGGCTCCCTTTAAAGTGCTGGTGCAGGGAGCAAATATCCCAGGCATGCCAAAGAGGAATAGCAGAGGGGAAAGCCCTCCCACCTGTGCACAGCCGTGTACCACCCGGCTGCCAGCGTCAGGTTGATGGCGACGTCGACGGGGATCATGTCAGCCACGGCTTCGTTGTTGGCGATGACGGTCCGCAGGATCCCTTTGCCTGCCTGTGGGACACAGGGAGACAGGAAAACAGTCACCCACTTCAGCCTGGGCTCAGGTTTGACTGGCAGGACTCCCTCTGGGTGCACTGGGCACAGGCCAGCATGGTACGAGTTTTTTCTGTTGCAGATTGTTTGGGTTCTGTGACCACAAAGATGGATCTCCCCATGGATCCTGCAGTGCTGGCTTTTCAGAGGAAGGCTGGAAATATGATGATGTCTGTGCTGTGTAGAACAAGAAAAGCTGGCACTCTTAATTTAACTCAGTATGGAAGAAAATACCTTAGGAAAGAAATGTATCTGAATTTGCTGATGTAAAATTCCCAGTGATACCTGAAAGTCACATTTTCTCAAATGACACAGGCAGACAGAGGGCTGAGTGTCCCTCAAAGACTGTAGTCACTTTGGAAATGACATCAGTGGGCTTTTTGAAAAGTTCACTACCTTTCCCTTGTATGTATTCATCCTTGGTGCATCTGGCATAGGGATCACAGACTCTGACACAGACAGCAGTGCAAGATTCCCCATATGGCTCACTCCATCCTCTTCCTCAAACCTCTGTCATGCATTAACTTCTGCTGCCCTAAGTGGAACCATGGTTAGGCTCAGACATTAAAACTTTAACTTGCAACAACATCACTATGATTTTCTTTGGGTTCTTACTGTCGGGTTTTTTCAAGGGGAAAAAAATAGGCAAAAAGAAACAAAGGAGGCAACCAAGCTCAGCTCTGAATCTGCCACTGCTGTGAACACGTCCACTAGAGACCACTGTGTGATCAAGCATCACACCATCACAGGTACACTAAAGACCTTTCTGAGGTCTTCAAAATGAGGACGTTTGATGGATCTGCTGCAAAATGTGTTCAGAGCAGCATGTAATGGTCATACACACACACACACAAATGATTTAGAGATTTCCTACGCTGTGTATTTAACAAAGGCTTCAAGTTTACATTTTTGAGGTTACTTTTTACATTGAAAATGGTTCAGTGGTACTTCATCAGGTAGGGCTTGGCTTCTATTTATAGATGCTGACATTTTTCTCTTTAGTGAAGCAGAAGCTACTGCAAAGTGAAGCCTCCAAAATAATTTCCTGCTCGGAGTCTGATGTTTCTGGACAGCCTTTCAGCTGAGGTGCTTTGGGGCCAGTCACTGTCCAGATCACAAATTAAACCAGTTTTGCCCTACAGCTTCACTGCCTTGCAGGGAGGAAGGTCTTTGCATGTAATAGGGAACAGTGAGACAAAATGTCTTAATTACACTCCAGTGGAAATGTAATTGATTTCATTTTGTTCCTCAATCAACAAACACAGCTCCCCACAGCAGCTGGAGCAACTACAGGCGAAAGAAATATAATTAGATTATCAAGAACAACTTGGACTCCCATATTTCATGACTATTTGAAAGAAATATGTCTATTTATGGAATTAAATGATCAGACTCAAACACGGCGACTGAGGAAAAAGGTCTTTGCAAGGTTTGGAGTCCAGATTCTGCCCAAGTGATACCAAATATCATCTGAACCAAATCTGAATCTGAAAGGGGTTGTTCTCCCTATAGGATGAGCTTGGTTAGAAGTTGAAAGTGAGTATTTTGGTGTGGGGGGACACTTCAAATGCACAAAACCAAACCACCAAAACCACTTTCTTTTTGCTTTTTCAATTAATTAAGTTAATTGCTCAATTAAAGCAAATAAAACTACTTGTCTAATAACCACAGTTTAAAATACATTTGGCCAAGAGAGCTGGTTGTGCTGACACAGCTTTCAGGTAATCAAACTAATGCATCACTCAGATGTTCTAAGGTTCATTTTCAAATAACTCACTGCATTCAAGCACATTAATTCATGTACTTATGAATTTCCCCTTCCTCAGAAGACAGAAGTCTCTTAGGTCCCTAATAATAATCACTTTTCCCTGCCAGAAAACATTCCAAACAACTTTGTCTCTACACCCTGCATCCATTGTCATTGTTCTTTATCTTTTTCTTGGCTCTCAGTGTAGCTGTATATCACAGTTCATCACCGAAGAGCTCAGTGTAGGTGACACAAATTTCATTGTCTCTTTATCTGCCATACTGAAAAACCTCAGAGCTTCAATCCTGGACCAAAAAATACCATCTCTTTTTCAAAACTATCTCAGTGCCAGTCAGATCTTTTCTGTAAAAAGAGAAGCCTTTTGAATGCCTTTGAAAACGGTTCAGATGAAAACATTAGCTGGGTTATACACACTGTTTTTCCTGTGTATTTTATAACTGTCACAGTTTCTATTTATGCTCCACTTCAGGTATAAATGAGCTGTTTTTACAAGATATTTGGATTTTATTCTGCTCTCCCATGACTGTAGACCATTAATCCTTTGATACACTGCACCAGGCTATTTAGAATATAGTCTTGACAAAGTAATGAAGTTGGACAGCTCATACATGAACATAAATATCTGCCCAGAGCTATACAGCATTCTGGATTGACAAAGAGACTTAAGGCAGTGATTTTAGTTCATTAAAAAAAAAAAAAAAAAAGGCAGGAGAAAAGGTATGCAACTTTACTATTTTCATGTATTACATTGTAATGATTATTTTTATCTTAGAGGGAATATTTTATCAAGTTATTATTTATCTTATAATTTGTTCCCCACCATTTTGCAAAGGCATTATTTACACCAGTGTTAGGAAAAAATACAGTGAATTATCCATGGGACTGGCAGAGTCTGAATCAATCACACAGCCTTTAGAAGTCCTGCACAAAGCAGTGGCAGGTGGGACCCAGAATCTTTGGTGTTGTGGAGGGATAACAAGTGATAGCAGTGGATTTGGAAACGATACCCACAGAGCCAAAGGAAAGGATAAACACTGCTGCCTTGCATTGATGGTGTGCTAACCTGGCCTGGAAAATAAAGTTGTGTTAAAAGACTCAAGCTTTGACATCTGTGAATTACCCTCATTTCAAGGACACATCTTTTGCCTTTTCTTTGAAAATTTGGCCAAATGTGCCCAAACCTTTAGTTTTTTCAGAGTTTTTAGGAACTGCAATTCATGTTTAGTGAATCAGCGACATGAATACTCTCTCAATGTCCTTTTTTGAGCTCAGCACAAACAGACCATGCTCTGGGTCCTGCCAGCTGACAGATGCATGGCAAGTGTGTGACATCTTTCTCCCTGACTCAGAAAGCCCCTGTGGCCCTTTTCTGCACACAGTTTCTAAGTGGGGCTGTAGAGTAACATCAGAATTGCTCTTTTAGTAACTCAAACTCTGCTTTAAAGGGAGCTTGAACAGTAACCAGACGTACCGCAATAAATATTCCACTGGTCCCGTTGAAGTTGTCAATCCAACCCTGTGGAAAAGAAGAATGATTAGTGTTCCCTTCAATGACATGTTGCTTCAGAACGATGACAGTGGTGTGGACAAAGAAGGAAGGAGACACCAGCTGAGATGGATGCCAGCCCATCTGGGACAGCTGCCAGGATGCCAGCCAGTACCAGGAGATGCATTGCCTGCAATTTACCCATCAACAACACAATCCAAGTTTGTTCTTAGAAACCACTTCCTTCCTATTCCCTGGCCTTAGGAATAGAATCTGGCTTTAAACGCCGCAGTCTTGGTGCTGCCACACTTGCTGGGAACAGCTGGAGTGACATGTACACTCGACAGACAACATGCCGCTGTCACCAGGAGTGATTTGGTCACTCCAGCTAATTTCTAAGTCAAGGAAGAAAAAAATGCCGAAACTAAAACACAAACCACACCACATCACTTTTGAATCCCATCCTGCTTCAGGTCAGGAAAGCTGCCACTTGTGGGAGCTGGAGTTCAGAGCAGTGATGAGCTGTTTGACCTGGAATAAGTTGTGACACCAAACAGAGCTCTTTGTCTTTCCAAGATGGGGAGCTTGGCCCAGAGCCTTGGCTGTATCTCAGCCATCTCTGGCACACTTCAGGCTGCGTGAAAGCCAAAGGTGACTTCGTGTTGCCTTTCCAATTTGGCTGCACTTTTAGGGCACATTATTCCTACCAGTATATTTAGCGTAATGAATGACTTCATTCCAAAAGTACAGCTGCATTTAATTACCGTGTGCCTGACACTTGTCTCTCAACCAGAATGCACCAGGAGTACGACTGACCCTCAGATCCCATGGCCTGAGCAAAGAAACTCCCCTGAGTGCCTGAATGGACAACCACTTGCAATACCAGCATTCTGCACCGTAACTATTCCAGCTCTCATTATTGCTTGAATTTGGAGTTCTTCCTGAAGGTGCTGTTCTACTCCAGCACAGGTTTTCCACCTCTTCCACACATTTTCCCATGAACTGGATACCTGTTTCTCTATCACTGCTACAAGGAGGGACAGATTCCTGACAGTACCACAGCTCCAGCTGCATCCAAAGGCTCTTGTAGGGAATTGTGTGTTTGTGCTTACTGGGAAAGGCTCATGCCAGCTGGCTCCCACGATGGATGGCCTGATGATAGCAATGTTCAAGTTTCCTTTCTCTTGCTGGATCAGGTACTCTGACAAGGCTTTGGTGTAGGTGTAGGTGTTGGGCCATTCCCCAAGCAGCTTGGGTGTGATGTCTTGAATGATGGATTCATCCAACCACCTACAAGAAAGAAGGAAAACATCATCATCATCCACCATGCAGGGAGAGAAAAGGTCTCAGGCAAAACAGACCAGTGAGACAGGAATCCTCACCTGAAACAGAGGATAAGCCAGTCAAAGCCATTTAAGGTTTGAATTTAAAACAGCTCTGTAGGAGAAGGTTACTTTTGTTTTCAAGGTGCAAAATAAACCCTGGTGAGCTTCATGCTACCATGTCCAGCTCCAATTCAGGCATCGCTACAAACTCCCTTTAGAGCAATCTCTTGCATGGTTAATGCTTCACTGCAGTCTGTAACATAAATATTGTCACGGTCTGCAGCCTGATGGAACGCTCCTGGCCAGGAATCCTGCTAGGCAGAGCTCATCCTTAGTCAATACAGTCCCTGGATGCTCCCAAATATGTTTCCAGATATTCCGAGTAGCCCTGAGTGAGCAAGTCATGTAACAATACAAAGGTCTCAAAAGCTGGAATATCATCCTACAGGGGTATTATTCCAATAGCAGATTTCCATCATTTACAGTGTTAGATGTTCCTTCCAGCAGGGTTTGCACATGTTTGTTCACACAGGAAACTGCTGGTGCTTAAAAAAAACCGAACAAAAAAACAAAACCAAACCACCATAAAGCCCGAGAGAACTCTACCACGTTTTTTTTTTTTACTGTTTTTAAGGTATTGAAGTACCTAATCCATCAGAAGTAGTTACACAGATAGCTTTTAAAAAGCAGCCCTTACCAGCATGGTGCTGTAGGAAGCGCCCAAAGCCCAAAGGCTCTTCCCTGGCACAGCACCAGGACCTCACAGGTCCTGCCAGCATCTGGGTCTAAAGGACAAGAACTGGCTGTGCTTCCAGAGCCCTTGCACGCCGCTGCCAACGCCTGACAGGCTCCCAGCAGCCTGGTGTTACACCACAGAATCAAAGATTAGCTCCTGTAATCCAATTTGTAATTAAGTCAACGGACTTACAGTTCAGTCTGAAGGGGTGGACTCTTCCCAGGGGCATTGCAAGGATACTGCTTCCTGCAGATCCTCACTTCACCCCTCCCTGGCTTGAGTTTCAGAAAAAGGCAAGAGGTCAAGGGGACAGAAATACAATGCCGACTGTCACACCTGAAGAACTGCTTGATCCTGTCAGCCCTGCAAAGGCCTGGTGGCTCAGGTGGCAGGGCACTTTTCAGATGGCTCTCATTAGGCACAGATGGAAAACTGTTGTATGAGAAAGCACTGATTCACAGGGGAAGGCTGGATGCAGCAAATCTCTCCCTTTCAGAATGAGTTAAAAATTAGACAATTTTTAGTATGTAGAATTTTTTTTTTTTTTAAATAAAAAAGCCATATGGAGGCACAAATACCTTCCTTTGCAAGCCTGGTTCCATGCTGCAGAAACAAGGCAGAAAAAAGCATTTAAACACAAAATATGAACTTGAACTATGCAGAAGTTACAAGCAGCACACAATACTGACATAATTTGCAAAGCCTGTTTGTGCAGCCATTGAACCTCAGGGTCTCAACTAAACTGCCACTGTTTGAATCTGCTGAGTAGCTAATTACCAGCCTACCAAAAGGAGATGGCTATTTCTGCAGAGCCTGGAGAAGACTAAGTTCATTTGGGAACTCGAGTTAAGCTGTGTGCAAGTCTTTTTCCCCTTCTCTTTTTTTGGTTTATTTTCATAATAGGGGGCTGCGGGTTTGCATTCTGTCAAAGCAAAGCCAGGTGCAGAAGTACAAGCAGAGGCAATTTCCCCTTGCCCTCACCCTTCCACAGAGGTCTCTGCATTACCTGAAGAGGTCACCAAGAGGACCTGTCCCTCTGATACCAGCCAGTCAGGTGTTTGATTGACCAGCATTCCCATCAGGGGAGCTGAGCTGACAGTTCAGCAAGGAGAGCTGCTCTGTGACCTACTTGGAAGGTTCTGGAATGCTAACTCACAAAAGCTGCTGCTGCATTTGCCCCTTTGTAGCAAATGATGCAGATCAAACAATTAGTAACTTCTCCATTACATGCACTGAATTACTCTGCCACAGGAAAACACAGCTTTCTGTGTTAATGGCTTTGCATTAACCAGCCTCCTTCTTGTAAGCAATGATGGATTTGTATTTTCTGCAATAACAAAACCACAGCTTCAGCGAGACATTGCTGCATGCTCTGTTCCTTACCTCAGCACACCCTTCAAAGCTGATTTCCTTCAGCTTTAGATTAAGGCAAACCATGCTTGATGCAGCAGATTATATGTTTCCCCTATTGGCCTGGCAGCACTTAGAAGTGTGACTTTTGGTTTACACAGCTTAAGCCTCAGGGTTTACTTGCAGGTTAAATACCAGAATACTGAAACAGCAAGATGTAATAGGAGGATAAAAACAGAAAAAGAAACAGCTGGGAGTCCTCTTTGAGATTTCAAGTGGATAAATAATCATAAGCATATATCAAGTGCACGGCCAAAAGCATTGTTAAATGCATCTGTTATTGCATCCACTTGTTCAATTATCCCTCTTAAAGCACTTGAGCAGCATTTTAAGGCAAAGGTTGGTTGTGAAGGGAATCATCCACAGCTGGCTGATGCAAAACATAAACTGTATTTCTCCCCATTTTTGAAGGCAGATTATATTTCCTTGTCTGCTTCCCCTCCCTCCCCTTTGAAGGTAAAATTCTGATGCCTGTTACTCCCCTCTCCCTGAAACCTTCTTTACCCTGATATCCACACACTATTTCTTTTACTTACATGGTGAATAATAAAAGGTGCATCTCAAACATCACCCTCTCTGCTGCATTTTCAAGCTATGATACATAAATTCTCAGTGTTTTATATGAAGCAGCTGAAGTAGCAACCTCTGAGGTAGCCAGGCCCTTCTCCACACTTCGATTAGCAATCAGACCTGTGCTGCAGTCTTCTTTTCGATCTGAGCCATCAACACCAATTGTTTCCAAAGTTGCAAGTGATGGTAAACATTTTGGGACAACGAAAGGTAATCTTGACAGTGAGGAACTCCAAAGGCCATTATAAAACTGAGTCAGTGGGCAAAAAGATGACAGAGCAAGTTCACTGTAAATAAATGTAAGGCAGTGCTTTCAGTGAAAAGCAGTCTATCAGAACTGGTGTTAGAGGTTGCTGAGCTCAGAACTGGCAACTGGAGCTCAGCAAGAGCTCTTGAATCACAGCTGACAGCTCTGTGAAACCTTCATGTCAATGAGAAGCAGCAGACAAAAAAAATCAGTGAAATGCTGCACATCACCAGGTGCTGAGAACGAGACCAGTGGTGTAATACTGAAGCTATTTAAATAAAATTTTGAGTGACCACGCCTTCAGTACTGCATGAAGTTCTGCCTGGCGCCTGCACTTCAGGCAGGAAGTAAAGAACAGGTAGAGAGGAAGGACACCTAAACACAGCACAGAGACAGATCAATCAGCATATGAGGAGACAGTAAAAAGGCTGAGACTCTTCAGGCTCCTGAGAGTGGAACAGAGAAGAATCTCCAGGCTGGTGTAGCTACCCTAAATAGCATCTCCCAGTGATACTCTTGAGGGCAAGATATTGGGTGAGGCAGTCCATTGCTCTAATGCACTGAGACATTCCTCAAGTTTTTATCATGCTCCACTTAGTGAATAAATGATAAATGATTGATGACTACTAGCTGGAAGTAAACATCTCGAAGAATATGAATATATACTAGAGAAATTCAAACAGAAAATACTAGTTTGTACTCACTTTTCTGGAGTAGCACTTAGTTAAATTACTTCTAGGACAAACATTTATCCTTTCTTTTTTAGTAAAAAGTCAGTGGTTCTCTTAGAGGATATTAATTAACATCATCTTCTGTTAGTCTAAATCAAGAAGAAAGATTTTATACCAGCTCTCTGGGTTAACAGTTCACAGATCAGTTGCTTATATCACCCACTAGAAAATTAATGAAAATAAATTAACAGTTGTGGGAAAACTCTTCTAAGGGGAAGATTTCCTGGGGCCTTTATCAGCTGATTTTGTTATTCTTTTTAATTATTATTTTGGTAAATTCAGTTAACCAAGCTTTTTTTTCTTGTTTCATCGAAGTCCTGGATTCCTGTCCAGAATGGCAGGACACAGCCTCAAGCTGTGTGCCTCTCTGTGCCAGGAGAGGTTCAGGTGGAAACCAGGAAGATTTTCTTCACTGAGAAGGTAGTCAGGCTTTGGAAGGGGCTGCCCAGGGAGGTGGTGGGAGTCACCATCCCTGGAGATGTTTAATAAAAAACTGGACGTGGCACTCAGTGCTCTGGTTTAGTTGACAAGGTGTCAATCAGTAAAAGGTTGGACTTGGTGATCTTAGAGGTCTTTTCCAACCTCAATGATTCACATTGAGCTGTCTAAAAAAGCCTGTTTCTTACTCAGCCCCACATAACTCCAGTTATATACCACAGGATTCCTGAAAGAAGTGGAAACAATGCTGGGAAGCTGAAGAGATAAAAGAAATAATACAAGGTATATGAAAAAAAATCAGTTCTTACAAAGGCAGCAGCAGAGCTGAGTGTTACAGAAAGCAGCAACTTCACTCCTGGTGGAAAACACACTCCTGCAGAACTTAATACTGGACTCTCATGAAACCAGAGTCTTTAAAAAACCCCAAAGAAACAGCAGTAGCAGCAACTCAGAAGAGAACCCCACCCGGTTCTGTGAACAGCTCCCAGGTCTGCCGCAGGACGAAGGGAAGCCAACCCTGGAAGGGCAAATGCAGTTCCTACTTACTCCACTAAATCAAAGAGCTTCTGGGGCTCGGCCGGGGGTGGGTAGATGATCTCCTCGATGCACTTCCGAACGCAGTTTGCATAGGCAGTGGAGATGTGGATGAAGGCCTCGAGGTTCCGCATCTGCCGCGCCAGCTCCAGCAGCCGCTGCGTGCCCATCACGTTCAGCTGCAGGGCATGCCTGGGGAACACGGGCAAACAAGGTGTTTCACTGGGAAGAGTAACAATTATCCAAACCTCATCGTGGGAAGGGAAGTCAGGGAAGAGGAGGGGACATGGGGGAGCAGAAAGCGTGAGTGAAATGCAAGTGTGAAACCAGCTAGAGCAACACTGGTTTGCTGCTCTGGACACTGAATGTCTCTCAAATATTTTTACTCAATTTTAAGGGTCATAAGTGACGCTTCACTGTCATCTCTACATGTGATGTGTTTGCCACCCCTCCCTGGAACATGTTTTTCTAGCCACCGAGGCACTGTGGTTTCTACAGTGCCCATTCAATGGTCTCTGGAAGGACCATTGCTAAACCAGATGAACACATGGTTTCAGAAAGCAGGAAAGAGTCCTTGGGCCCAGAAAAACAGACTGATGGAATCACAGAATGGCCTGGCTTGGAAGGGACCTTAAAGATCACCCAGTTCCACCCCCTGCCATGGGCAGGGACACCTTCCACTGTCCCAGGTTACTCAGAGCCACATCCAGCCTAGCCTGGGACACTGCCAGGGATCAAGGATCAGCCAGAACTTCTCTGGGCACCCTGTGCCAGGGCCTTGGCACCCTCACAAGGAAGAACTTCTTCCCAGTATCCAATCTAAACCTGCTCTCTGTCAGTGTGAAGCCATTGCCTTTGTCCTGTCACTCCAGGCCCTCGTCAGCCACAGCCTCTCTGGGCAACCTGTGCCAGGGCCTCAGCACCCTCACAGTAAGGATTATCCCCCTAATATCTAATCTAAACCCATTCTCATTCAGTTTGAAGCTATTCATAAAGAAGACACAATTAGAGATACCAGCCTAAATTCCCAAGGAATGGAGACAAGAACTGAAAGGCATAAGAGAAAGAATCTCCTGGTTAGCACGGCTGAGCTTCCAGCACCCAGCATAGCTAGAACTTGTCCTAGAGACAATCTGCAACAGATTTCAGCCAGCAGACTCTGTCACGTGCTTTGTAGTGGAAGAAAAACACTTTTCCCGCACAGAAGGGAAAAGGCTCAGGAATATGCAATCTGCTCAGCCCAGGAGTAGAATCTGTCAAAGACTTACAGTGTTAGGAATTGTGCTGTCAAGCACAGTGTACACTAAAATACCTTAATTATGTTGAAGAGAAACTGTAAATAGTCCAAAGGAATAGAAACATTAGCTAAAGAGTACGATCAATATTTGGATTGCAATACCTAAAGCTAGAGATACATTTCTTTTTACATGGTGCTATTAAAGAATGGCATTTTCTGTAGATTTCTATTTCCTTCTGCTCATCTAACAGTATGAATACTTCTACTTGAGCTACCCTTCAGACAAAAGTTACTTTTCCATGTACACTTCTGTTTGATTGCATCCCTTCTGAGAAGGGGTGAACAGAACTGCACTCATAATATGGGCCTAGCATGGATTTCTGCTGTGATGCTCAGAGTTCCTTTAGCCTTTAAAGGGAATTATCATCTAAGCCTATTTGATGGTTTGTTATTTGTTTTGTCATTCTTTTTTTTTTCTATTTCTATTAAAACAGCATCTATAAATATTTCAACACAACACAATTTCTGAGATTTCTGCCCTCAAGAATTCCATTTGGAAAATTCCCTAAATGTACTGCATGTTGATGCCAATAATTCATGTAGTGTCTCTGCTGCTGCTTTCCCAGGATCTTCAATCAATGCTTTTGCCCTTTCTTTTTCTACTGGCTTTACATACTCCATTCCTATCTCTGAGCTTCTGCTATGTTGAAAAAAATAACTTTATTTGTGTCCTTATCAAGTTGCTGCTCAAAATTCTTAACTGAGCAGCAATATTGTGCTTTCACATTGAACTTGCTAAAACTTTTACTCATCTGGTATATTTTATTATTCAGGCACAAATAATTTGATTTTAAGAACTTCTCATATTTTGCCTTCTAATAATAATTTTCCCTGTTCTGTTAGAGAGATTTTGACAGATCACATACAATCAGTCTTTAAATAATTTCCACACTGCCTACAAACTGATGACCTTTTAAGCTTTTAACTTCTTTCTAGCGATCCTCCTTATTAAAAATGTGGTTTCCCTTTGATGTTTTATGCCACTGAGATTTATTTTTAAAGTGGGTTCATTTGTGCATTGATTTAAGAACATTTATGGCTACTTACATATTGGCTCAAGAGCTGCTTCCCTTCTGGTGTTTCTCTAATTAGTTGCTCTAAAAGAGCAAATATTTATGGTGGGCACAGTGGATATCTATTTAGCCTATGTATGAGCAAACGAAGACTGATCTTAAGAATTGTGTTTTCTACTACCACAGCTTTAGTGTTTTTCAAAAGGATCACGAAGATCTAGCAATGCAGATCATCCACCTCGGTCTGCTGAACTGTGCAACCTGCATAGAAGCACTTACACATCTAATCTTGTTTCAGTGGCTTATTTCTGTGGGTTTTTCTTAATGGAAAAGCCTCCCTGCACAGGCACTCCCTAGGGAACTCCTTCAGAAACCGAGCACTTATTGTAAACAGTTAATTACAGGGAGTGCTGGGTGTTTTAAAGGTTGTGATGGGCTGTTTCCTGAAACCACAGCTCATCTCCCTCCCCAGCTACTCGGCGACAAGGAAAAGCCATTAACACCAGCTTTAGAGAGAGAGACACAACACAGTTTTCCTTCAAGCTATCTCCAGCTCTGCCAAAACGTCTCCCTGTTGACCACACTTTCCCCCACCCCAATTTTATGTCGTACTTAACTCCCTCACTGTATTACAACCCAATCCCGTAGCTCTTCCTTCTGTTCCACTGGGAATGTGCCAAGACAGTTCACTTTTGACACGCACACGGCATTTTCAGAGCACTCCCCCTGCATGCTCAGTGCAGAACCACGGGGAGCAGGAGCATGGAAGTGGGGAATCAGCACTGCAGACATGCAGGGGATGCTCTGAGCAGGGCATCCCGGATCGTGCTCAGCAAACACAGAAAGCAGGACGTACTTGAGGGGCTCGTCAAAGCGAACTGTGGCTGCACAGTGGAAGACAACGTTGACCCGGGTCAGAAGCTCCTCCTCGTCTTCAGCACTGATGGCCAGCTTGGGCTGGGTGAGTTCAGCATTAATGGGCTTAATCTTCTCGTGGAAATTAGGGCAATCTTCTCGGACCCTGTCAAAGACCTGGAAGCACAAACAGAGAGAGATCAGGTACGGAATTAGGCTGCTGGGATCGCTTTGATTAGCAGGCAGTCTGATTACATCAATCAATGCAACTGGCACAACGGAGAATTCCTGTCTGGGGGGACACAGGTGAGATGATAAAATAGTCCATTCACTTGCCCCCTCCCAGGAGAAACAGACCAAAACCACAGGGGGTAATGCATTGCTATGAAGAGATTAATGAATCTTCTCTCCAACACTCACATCCTCAGACTGCCACCAAAATTGCTCTGTGTCCCCATCATCCTGCAGCCACCTGCTATTTGATCTGGAGGACTGCCTGTAGGACCAAAACAGGAGCTAAAGAGCAGGAGGGCAGAGTTTGGGGTGGGAAAGCCTGTGCAGCATTAGACTCAAGCAATTTCCTAGATGGTTCTACAAAGCACTTGCAGGGAGGAGGGGAACTGGGCATTCTTGCTCCTCCTCCTCTTCTGGTTTTTTCTACTGTCACTCTTTGCTCGTGTCAGAGGAGTCCAGTGGAGACCTGCTTTTGGGATGGAATGATGGGGCATCCCAATAACCCCCACTGCTGAGTGCCACCAGCAGCTTTGCTAAAGTGCAGCTGGCTGGCCTCTCAAGCTATCTTCCAGACCCTTTTTTCCTACAAGTACAATCCATAGCTCTTTCCAAGACATGTTTCTGCCCAGCATTATTATATGTGAGCAACTTCAACGGAATTCATTGAAACTGTTAAGACCAAAAACCTCTTTGTGGGGGGGAACAACGACGGTGGAGCAGGGTGACAACATGAAAGGCAGAAAGAATCAAGAGAATAGAAAGGCTGTGCGATCTGAAGAGGTATGATCTAGATTCCAAAGGATAATCACACTTCCAAGGTAACAAGTCTGCTGAAGGAACACCTAACACTGGGAGAGATTACTGAGGGATGCAAGGGGTGGGTGCCTTTGGACACCTTTTGGAGCTGTCAAGATAGGCAGTGCCAGGAAAGGAAGGGAAGAGCTGAACCTGCCTTGGGGCAGGAGCAAGGACTTTTCAGCAGCTCCGTGTTTTTGGGGTGTTTCCTCTACTCTGTAGATTACTCACCAGTAACACCCAGTTTGGAAATATTTTTACTACCATTGCCTCATGTTTTCCTAGAGATTCTTTCACCTTTGATGTCCCGGTGCTTATGTATGAGCAGAAATTGTGTGACATAAATTAAACATACTAAAAGACACATGAAAGATTGCATTGATTCTAACGGCAGGGGTTTTTTGTTTGATTAAGGGATTACCATCTTTCTACTTATCTGACAAGCAAATCTAGATAAGCCTCGAGGTTCTTAGGGATAAAGAGGTGATAAGAGAATCATTAGCCTTCCCAATTATGCACCACACTATGTACTTGACTTATTTTACACTGGCACACAGCTGCACATCCTTCATAAACCTGAAACTTTAGTCCAAGTTAAGACAAGATAAAGCCATTTCACTGCTCTCAGCTGCACCTGACTGCACTCATCTTTCATCAAGGTGGATGGGCCAGGAATAGGAAAGCTGTTCATGGGGAAAGGTGTTGGTGAGAGCTGGCAGGACTGTAGGAACTGAATTCCCAGGCACCAACAGCCTTAATGTCTGCAAAAAGCTTGTTTTCTACCAAGACGCTACACTGGCTCTCCAAATACGCATCATCTCATGAGAGATCACATGCCAGCAAACCCTGATGGGACACTGAAAGGTTTCTCAGAGAACCCACGTGAGACCAAAGCTGTCTCGTGGGACTCTCAGGAATATTAGTTTGCATTTGTTTGTGCTATTGCAAAGAGAGTGCAAAACGCCACGAAAAGAGAGCTATTTTCTGCTTGTTTGGCATCAATAATGCAAAGGCAGAGAAAGAATGAATCAGCCCTTTCTCCATTTCAGTCACGGCATGTAAAATAAGAGTAGCATTCCTGCAGTGCCAGCCCTGGACAGCTAAATTCTTCCTCCATCTCCTCCTGACATTCCCACTGCAGATAATATCCCTGTGGCTCCTGTGCCTGCTGCCACCACGTGCTGCTCAGCTGCTGCAGCTTTTCACCCCCTCCAGTGATTCACTGCATTCCTCCGAAGGATGAAGGCAATTTCTAAATGCAAGCTCACAAGTCAGCACACTGCTTTGGAAACCTGCACCGCGGGAACATTCAGTACGGTGCCACCATTAAATCAGATAGCGGGAGCAGCTGTTTAATCAAAGTCTGCTGCTTCTTTTATGGGAGCTGAAAGGTTTCAGACTTGTCAGTGCTTTACGGGGAAATGAGGGGAGATTTAAAGGCAAAACAAATGCAGCTTATTTTATACTGCTTCCTACAGTTCACGGAGTACTTAACCTAAAGATGATGCTTAGTCTGAAGGTAAACTGTAATTGCACCTCTAAATTCTGATGAACTCACCCAGAGCGTAAATAACAAATCCCCAATAACCGTGTGAGGACTAAGGATTGTTCTGTCTTTTCTTTTCAGCAGCCATCTGCCAATACAAAATACAGTCAGTGGACTGGCCTGATGTACTGTTGGAATTACAGGAAAATACTGGCCAGGTCTACAGTACTTCTGAAGGGATACAGGAATTGCCACAAAATTACAGTGTCTTTTTGAGCACTGATCTTAATGCATTGCAGGGGCAGCACTGCAGCCTTGCACAAACCAACAAATTAATCTAGTATCTGCTATTCTCATTTTTAACCTCAAAACAGGATGCAAGTTCAGCGTGGGCTGTGCTACCCCTCAGCAGAGGGGAGAATTCCTTATTTCTCATTTTACAATGAGGCAATTCCCATTTCTAACAATAATGCCATCTCTGTGTTTTCACTTTACATTGTCAAAAAAGTGCAAACAGGACATCTGGAATTTGTCCCAACATTACAGCTGAGTGTGTTTGATGGGCACTTTCCCTATTCCTGCCCACTTAGGCTGTGACCTCGCTTTCCAAAGGACATCTGCAGCTCTTGGTGTTCCATGCTCTTGCCTTAAAGCATGTAATAATTCAGAGAGGTTTCTGCCTACCAATCCTCCAGTAAGAGATTTTTTCCATGCCACAAAGATACAAAAACCTCAAAGAAAGGGCAAATTGCACATCCATGGAACAGCACAGCTGAAAAATAAAGGAACCACTGAACAGTGCAAAATGCCAAAGGCTTCTCATCTTCCTCAGGAGGCATTTTCAGTGAAGCAAACACAAGCTAATGAAAAGCAGAGTGCCTAAGTCCACTTCAAAAAAGGAAACTGCACGAGTTTGGTCTTGTAAAAGCCATTCAAAGTCCTGGGTAGTCCTTTCTTTTTTGGACAGCACTCATGGATCTCCCTCTACCGCATCAGGGCCTGGTGACTGACCCAGAAAACATCAAGTTGGTAAGTGTGGCCAAGAAAGGCAACATTTTTTTCCTCAGATGTGTTTAACAGGTGCCAGGAAATCAGGCTTCTCTAGGAGGATTGGTAATTTACATTACAGTAAGAACATTTTAAGGCGTTACTGTATGAAAACCTTTTATCTGGAAAATCCAGAGAATTCCCACAAAATGGAACTCATATATGATGAACTCTTAAAGCTAAGAGTTCAATTTAAAAAAAATAAAGAGTATAAAGCTTCCACCTGTCAGGTAGAGAAATGGAAGGGATTACTTAGCATAATTCAGGGGAATGTAAGCAAGAATTGCTCCTGTAAAGGACATATATAATTTATCCTAAGAAAGGCATAGGCCAAGGGGTAAAATACTGTGGCAAGAATTTCTTTCAAGAAAAAGGTGTCCAGTAGCTGTGTGGAGTAATTTGAAACCCAGGGTATTTGAAATCCCCTTTCTGAACAGAGAATTGGTGTAGAAATGCAGGGGAACAGCTTATATATAAAAAATACACAAAATAACACCCTGGGGTGTACACCCATCCCTCAGTGATTTCAATGACAGCATCATAAATACACAAGTGAGCATCACAAATTTACACTACTGAAGGTACCAAAATGATGAAAACAACTCTTAAAAAACTACCTATTGTCTGCAGTTTAGTCCTGCTGAAAGGGCTTATCAGATTTGTGTTTGCCAGTGATAAAACCTTCCAATACATTTAAGGAAGGAAGGTGCCACAACCATTTTAGAATTGCCATTGTAGCAAATTTGAGATATAATTGTGCAGCTTCTTGACATAAAGTAATTAGCCTGCAATTAATCTTCAGCCTGGTAGATTTCTGGCAATAAACACTAGGATTAATCAGTCAAGAAATGTGTGAAAATGCAGGTCAGGAAGCTTTAATTGGGATAGAGCCTTTTTTTTTTTTCCCCCCCACCCTTTTGCACTCTCTGCCTCATTTCCTCTTCAGAAAATTGCTTTTAAGAACAGTTCTTCTCAAGGCAAATAAAACATAATTCATCTCATCAGTTGGAAAGCAGGCAGCAGAGCGTTCCTCATTACAGAGAAACAAATGGCTTATGCTTCAATCCAGAGCTATTACTTTCCCCTGAGAAGAGCTAATGTAGTGGAAATACAGTACCCACCACCAACATCTAGTAAACAAAACAGCTGATTATTTAAAGATGAAGACTACAGAAACAAAGAGAGAAAGCAGAAAGTTTCAATACAGGTCAGGTAAGCCTAAGATGTATAGCCAGCTATTTGGGATGTGGTTTTGAATAGCCAATTTCCTTGAGAATTGGTTGCTGACCAAGCCTGCTGTTTTCTAGCAAGAATACCTGAATTACACGGCAGTGAATCTGGAACACTTTCTGACTCAGATGCTGCAGACAGGAGTATGAGGGACTTGAGAGACATGGAAAAGCCTTCCCTGGTCTCTAGTGCCATCTCATAGGTGGGTGGACAAGTCATGGATAGGACATGGAGCTTTCTGAGGTTTCTCACAGATGTTCTTGGCGCCCTGGGTGAACTCTGAGATTGGCATCAGCGTTGGATGGGGAAGGATGTCAGTGCAGGGAAGGAGAATGGTTACACTTGAAGCTCTTCCTACAGGAATTACTGAAAACATTCCTTCCCACACGTTTTCCAGGACTGTTTTCTTTCTCCTCCCATAACTATGCCCCAATGAGGTCAATAGGAGTCAATAGCCAAAGGATGTCAGCAGTCACATGCATAGTCAGATCCTGGTCCGCTTCCTCAGTTCTGCCACGCAGAATTGATTACCACTTGCCTTGAGAATCACTGTATGGACTTGGAAAAGTCAGGAAGTATAAAATTATCCAGATATGGGATCTTTATCTGCTTTTCCATACCCACTGGATGTGGCTCTGAGCAACCTGGGATAGTGGAAGGTGTCCCTGCCCATGGCAGGGGGTTGGAACTGACTGAGCTTTAAGGCCCCTTCCAACCTAAACCATTCCATGATTTCATGATTTACCTAGGAGAATTTTTCATTTCAGCATTTTTCTTTTGTGCTCACATCTATTACAAATACTTTGGCCTTCTTATGTGATGTCACATAAATTTTTGTCATCCTCATCATGACAACGTAATTTTTTGAGTGGTGCTAAAAAGAAAAGCTCTAAGCCAGGGTACCCCAGCCTGTTAAATACCTGTCTTTTTTTCCTTGCTGTCATTTAGCTAGGATCATATTCCCACAGTAAGGCTACAGGCAGCACACACAGTGAGTAAACAAACGGGAAAATTCCTGGGAGATTATCAGAAGCTAATGCCATTTAGAAGACTGATAGGAAGAGCACGGACACTACTAAAAGTGAGGGCCCTTGAGAACAAGAGACCAATCCAGTGAAGAAGAAAAGGGTTGATATTCTAAGAAAACATCCAAGAAAGGATGTCTTAACCACTATAAACCGATTTTCTGTAGTGTCACTATTCCAAGCAAGCAAGGAAGTAGCGAGTTACAAGTAATCCTTGATTTCCATCCAAGGAGCCTTCAGCTTAGGGAAATTAAAACTTCTTTAAGAAGATAGAACCATCTGTCCAAATAGTGTCAGCTACTTACAGCACAGTCTGGCTCTGCAAGTACCCCTGTTACTGGAGACAAACTGTAAGCAATGCCTCTGATTATGGCCTGTTCTCAGAAGAATCCATAGAAACCTTTTGGATATGGTTGCAGAAGCCCCCTCTGGAATCACAACTCAAACCTTCTCTCTGAATCCAACCTCTTTGCATGTTATTCAAAATATGGACTTCTTTTAATCAGTGCTCAGCTCAATTGCTTCTGCCCAAAATGAACGTTCTTAAAATTCACCTCTTCCTGGCATGGGTAAAAACAAACAAACAAATACATATATATATAAAACCAATTCCACTAAACTTTGTCAAGTTATCTGAGCGTAAGGAAAAGGCAGATTTGCCCCGGGAAGCCTGTAGCAGCCTTTTGGCACGCAGACTCCCTTTTCAACTTGCTCAGTGCCATCGAGCAGGAGGTGTTGTGTTGTTTCCCAACAAGGATACCTGTTGTCAGGAGGGCCATTTCCCGGCAGCCTGTGATAGTAACACGTCTGCCAGGAGCAGATGCCGCTCACTTGCCGGTACAAAGATCAGAGCGTTGCCACAGATGGCTCAGTTACACCCTCTGAAATGTTTCTCCCTCTCCTGCCATTGCAGTTGCACCCCACTAGAATGTTCTGACAGGCCTGATGGTAAAAGACAAGTCAGATGATGTCTCATGCTCCCTGCAAGACTGCTCCTCTTTAAGGCAGGGAAAGATGAGTTTTGTTTGCAGGCAGGTACGAGTTTGTCTGTGCTTCTTCTTGTTTTCTTTAACAACAGAGAAACCTAGATATTTTAGTACAGAAAGAAATAAACACACACTTTAAACAGAATCAAGAGAGCCATATCAAGTGTCCTTAAGCCAGGCTCAGGTTTTAGCTTGCTCTGGCATCTCAGACACTGCTGAAGGGTAATCAACAAGCCTCACTTACCATCTCTGGCACTCTATTAATTCTTCCAGTGAAAGCCAGAATGTTAAAACTTTCTGAGCACAGGATTTGTGGCTCAAAACATCTTTCATACTGACATGCAGTTTTCAATACAGCTTCAAGAGAAAAGTTACTTTTCTCTGCAAGTATATTTTCAACTCATACTGTTTCCAAGAGAGACCAGAGGATAATCCATGTAAACTGAACTGGAATTCACATTCACTGCATGTCCTGCCTTTAGCTTCCAGCTCTAGACTGCACCCATTAATTTTATGGGCTACCCAGCCCATACAAGGCAGAAAAGTGAGCACTTGGGCTAATTATGTTTCAGGTCTAACAAATCACTTCCCTGTGTGTCATCAGAATGAGCAGCGTTCCCAGCCAGGTTAAACTGTGCAGGGCCAGGAGATGGATTTGACTGATGATCCTTGTGGGCCCTTTCCAACTCAGAGCATTCTATGATTCTATGAACAACAAAAAGTTGTTTGTACACAAAAGCCTCCCCATCTGTCTGAGCAGGGATTACCAGTAATGAGCCTGTGTCCTTGGCCGTGGTCCCACGAGGTTATAAATTCCTTTAATGCTTTAATCTACTGGTGAAAAAACCCTGGCAGAAGGAGTGGAGGAGAAACGAACAGAACATACCCCAACCAACCAGCCTGAGGTACTGAAATGCACCTCTCAACCCACACAGTGGTTTCACAAATAAGAAATACACAACGTTCTGCAAATACTACTTGCATGAGGCTACACTGCACATCCTCACCATATATTTAACTGAGGGAAGCACAACTCTTTTCTCCACCTGTCCTGCTACAGTCAGTAGAGGCAGCCCATCGGTTTCCCAGATTCCCTGGGGAAAAAATCCAAGCTAATACTTAAAGATCTGCCCCAAATTATTTGGTCATAAAGTTGGGATCTCCAGGGCATACAGCACAACGACCATGGTGTGATAAGGTGTATTCAGGAGGTCCTGATGGAGCACCAAGAAATGCTTCTCCTGGGAATGAGGAAAGCGATTAAAACAGCTCAAGGACAGCAGAGACGCATGAGCACAATAGCAGAGTGTGAAAAATGGGTTACTCTGGTGCTGTGTTATGCAGACTATGCACAACAAAAGAAACTGCTTGTGCTTAATTAGGACTGGGAAGAAGAGTCAAGACTAAAATAAAATTATTTGTCGTAGTAAGTGAACATGGTAAACAATATGATGCTAGCATGAACTGGATGCTGGTAGGGGAGTTTTGTGGTGCAAAGTCTTCCTACAATCACCTGTAGCCAGGCAACCATTTAAGTAAAACTACACAAATCAAGATTGCCTGAGTAACAGCACTGAAACAATCCACCACACTCAAATATGAGTGCAGCAGAAATGGAACCAATTAGGAAAAAAGGTAACTGGGGACAGACTGTTTATTTGAGAGAGATTTGGATAGAGAAAGTGAGGTGCAAGGGTGGTCCAAAAACCAAACATTCAAACCAGAAAACAGGAAGATATAAAATCAGGTATAGAATAAAAGACAACAGGGGTTTTTTTGTCAGTAGGAGTGTGGACACCTACAGATGGTGATGAATCCAATTCCACAGTGATCTCGAAAGGACCCCTATTGGAAAACCTGCTGGAGCTTCCATCATGTCTTCATCTGAAAAGACTTTGTGTGAGACAGTGGAAAAAGGGGGAGAATAGACCTAAAGTGGGAAGGGAGATAGAGTTATAATTCAACAGAAGTTGGATGTGATTCGTAATAATTATAATGATAATTAGTAGCTTTATAGTTCTGTGTGCTTTTAGATTGGTTATTTAATTGCCTTCTTAGTCTCTAAGCAGTGTATTGCTTAATTTAAAGTCATCATAATTTCTTAATTCAGTTATTTCTCAAGCCTGGATCCTGAAGGGGAAAGTCATGTTTGTAAGGTAACCTATGGCTACCTGCTTGGGCTTACCAGCTTGAAAGACCAGCTCAATCCCTCAATCAACAGGGACAGCCTTCAACCCACCTCCAGATGGATGCTCAGCCTCACACCCAACCACTCTGTCTCCATCCTCCCACCAAATGACACCTGTAGTTCCAAAGGACTTGTAACAGAATGAGAAAACACTAATCTCGGTGTTCTCTGGTTTTCTGTGCTCAGCTCATGACACTTCTGCTTCTCACACTTGTACAGGAAAATGACAAGCCCACTGGTGTATTTTGATCTGAGAGCCTGGAACTGTTCTGTCAGCCTGAGGGAACCACGACAGCATGAACAGATCTTCTGAAGTCAAAATCGTGATGGGGGAACTCTCGTACTCCTCTGGTCCTCCACCTTGCTTTTGCAGAACCTTTTTTAGGTGTTGCCATATCACTGAATCTTTGGGATCCTTCATACCACCCACAATTAAGGATTCCCTAAGCAGCTGTATGAAGTGCCTGAGCAGGAAAGGAGAAATACTGCTGTGCTACAGCTGCAGAAAATGAGCTCTGAAGTGCACCTGCCCCACTGGTGACCCAGTGTCTTGCATTCTCCAGCAGTATCCCAGTTAATGGCCAAATATCTCACACACACAGATCCCTCTAACTCCACAGATATGCTGCTTTCAGACTCGTTACAGCGACAAGGTTTTAGCTCACCAGGTTAGCAGAACTATGAGGAAAGGACAAGGAAAATCCTAGTCCCTGCAATTTTCCTTATGTTGAACATTTTATGGCAAGTCACCCCTTTTAAATGAAAGGCATTCAGTTTTGGCATCTTCTCTCTGGGGATAATAGCACAGCTATTATCTCCCCATCATTTGCCCAATTCATCACTCAGAGCATTTCAATTTTGTCTAATTCAGAGAGAGTAAAAATGTACTAACCCAAGAATATCTTCTTCCCTTTTACACTGGAAGAGATGACTCTCCAAAACACTGTGTTTCCTTCCCTCCCACATACCTAAAAGCATCTCCTGAAAAGGCTCAATTTATATAATCATGTCTGATCATCACTCTCTGAACCAAGAGAAATAACAACTAATACACAATACTGACAATGCTGGAGCCATCTGTGTCCTATGGCATATGAAGATCAGTGATGTGCCACTATAGAAACAGCAATTCAGGAGATCATCTCCAAAATTAAAGCCTGATTCCAAAGGAATGCTAATCTACATTTAGGGTTGTAGCCATGGAAATCTGCATTTCCTTGCATGTTGCTCAAAAGACCTTGCCAGTCTTGGTAAGATTTTACCAGGAGAGAATCCAGTTTTGAAACATTACTGCAGGATGTTTTGTATTGGACAGCCCTTGGCCCTGCAGTTTAATATCACTTATGGCAGCTAAGAACAGTCCAGAGCATGTGCAGTCATTTATTTTAAAAATGGACGTTTTTACTGTAATGCCAAAGGGAAGGAGAATTTCCGTCTCAGACTGCTTAGCACTGCCTCTATTAAACCCAAGTGAAACCCTGCCTTGTCTTCTACATTTTTACTAGCAGCAGAGTATCCTGGACTACTGGTTAACACACAGGGTTGGGAATTCCCTACTACATTGCAGTCAGCCCTAAACTGGAAAGTTGGTGTAGATACAGACTTTTAAATAATCTCCCTTGAGCTGTGCTGGGTCTGCAGGCCTAACAGACCTAAAATTGCATTTCAATCAATACAGCAATCAAAGGAGTTCTGAAAAAATACTGCCATGTAAGACAGGGCCACTTCACTGAACCATTTTCAGCTGTCACTCTGGTAAAAGTGAGATGCTAACTCCCAGCTGGTGGGATTGTTAAACACCCTGAAAATGCAGCATCAACGTATCAAATGGCTGACAAGGGGCTCTTAAGAGATGACTCAAGACTGAGCAATCGCCCACAGTCCTGAGTACTTCTTTTGCAGGGGAAAACCTGTTTCATGGGGAGAGACTTTAATTCACCCACTCAGAAGCTGTTCTGTATTGGTCATTAAACTCATAATCAGCGCCAACAATTAAACCAAGACCTTTAAGGGATAAGTGTGGTTTTATCAACACTAGTGGACTGAAACGAGCTTAAGTGAAGAATTTGTCCTTTCCAACTGTACCTATTGGTGGGTCCTCCATCAGATATTCTTAATGGTTTCCACCTTCAAGTAGACAGACACGAATGTGTAGCTGCGAAATTTCTCCTAGTGCAGAATTTTTCTTTTCATTCTGAGTTTTGAGTGCCTGGTTTTCTGCCCTCTTGTTCTCCATGACAAACACATTAGTATTTGAAAAAGAAACAGCTTAGAGAATTCCTTCTATAAGAGAGCTATTAAAAAGCAATTTCTCTACCAGAGAGAAATATCACTGTCAAGCATACAACAGGCAGCCTTGCTTCATCGTTCATTTTTGTGTTTATATTATGGTTATTTTTCCTATTTCTATTCATCAGCAAATCAGCTTGATAGATTAATTCTTTTTTGAGAGTCGGTCTTAGTCACTGGAGTCTGTTCTCCAAGAACCATCTGTTCCCCAAGATTTCCCTCCCACACACCACGGCAGAATGACGCCTACAACCAGTTTCTTCTATTAGGAAAGAAACGACTGTAACAAGCTGGGTGACACGAGTCCCCAGGGAGACACACAAGAACTCCTAACTTTGTTCATTATTATTATTATAAAGCAATTTCCATTGCACAAGGACTGACTCTGGAGGGTAGGCGAACCTGTCTACCCCTTCCTTCCCACTCTCTTGCTGCGGTACCAAAAGGTGAAGAGCTGTCCAAGAAGTGGGGATAGGGAGTGATGGGATGAGGTTATTTCAGCCATTCTTCCCCTCCCACAGCCTGGGCCCCAATTCACGGTTTATGTGCAACTTAGAGGTGATGCCACTCAAATTCCTTCCTCTGCCTCCAACCCTTTCATGATCATGCAGAAATCTCCTAATCTTTCCGACTCGGACTCATCCCATCTACCTTACCTAAGCAGGTGTCTGGGAGAGTTTAATCAGATTAAACTGAACGAGCTAACAGATCTATTATGAAGGTATCACCTCCCATCAAATCCATGACAGCTGCCAAATGACAGCAATGAAGTGGGAGCCTCATGCTGAGTGCAGAACACAGAGAGGCAGAAGCTGGACTGCAGCCTGCACCAGGCATTCCAAACCCAGAATCAAGTGCACCCTGGGTAGCTGTCACCTTCGCTTCTGACACTCAAGCAAGAAGCCAAATTGCCAAACTTAAGTGGGGCAGAGAGTGAGTACATACATACCTTGCCTTTGACAGGAAAGCCTCACTCCTGGGAAGGACTGAGAAAGGGAATTGCTGGTTTTGGATTAAAGACAGCACTTCTCTTTCATTTCATCTATACAACATCTTCACTCAGTCCCTAAAGTGACCTGCTGAACCAAGTCCCTGGAAGTGTGCTGCTGGCCTCAGAGAAAATCTCGTCTCTTTTAGCAAGACGTTAATCTTCTCAGAACAGAAATGACATTTCTCTCTACTTCCTCTTTTCCATGCTGCAGCTCAAAAGTCCTGGCACCTTCCCAGTGCTTGGGCTCAGCTGTGCCTTTGGAGCTGGAATCCATCTAGCCTTGCTGGCAGAAGGAAAACTAATAACAAGAAGGGAAAGGGACTGGGTGAGTTAATTAATTGCAGCTCCTGTCAGAGGATGGGAGCACAAAAGCAGGTGTAGGCAGGGAAATTATCCAGGGGCACAAGAACTACCATGCAGGAGCAGAGCAAAGATGTATTTGATTTAAGCCACAACCTGACAAGAGCTACAAGAAATGTTTCAAAGAAAGACATAATTCAGCAAATTGCATCCTCCCAGTCAGGTCTCATCATGGTTTATAGAAGGAAGGGATTGGTTTAAGTGTTTAATTTACAACATTATCTTCTACATATACTATAATATGTATTTTTAGCCATACAAGTGTTTAGTAGAGCTTGAAGCCTCATTTCATTGACTAAACATCATACATAATTATTTTAAAAACCTAGCTATTATTTAGTAAAATACTCTTTCCTTCTTCAGCCCTGAATGACTTTCACTGAACGTTCCCTTTCCTGGACACTGAGCTTATCTTACTTTGGGTTTATTTATTTTTAGCACAGATGTCTCTCACCACTCTGGTTTCATGTTCTGCCCATTCCCCTGATGCCAGGGATTTGAGCATCTATTAGTACCTGACCAGTCTGCAGAGAAGCACACAAAGCTGACTGCTTTCCTAGAGACCACCAGGGCTCCAAGGAACTCACTGCTTCCATGGGTGCACACGGAAAGCAAACTGAAAGAGGATGGTCCCAAAGTTATATCAGTGACCAGGGAAGGACATTGATTAAATGTCCCTCAACCTTCCAGATTAGGTATCAGGCAGAAAGGAGAGAAGGGTAACTAAAGGTCTCCAGACATGTATTCTGGATTTCAAGTAGTTTTTTTATTAAATATTCCATTAATACCTAACTATTACACAGTCTTCTTCATCAGTAAATTCTTTATAAAGAAGACTCATATAATTTTTCACAGGAGGAAACATACACATAGATTTGAAGTGACTTACCCAAGATCACACAAGTGGAAGGAGAACCTAGCTATTTTAAAGCCCTTTGAGAGGCTTTATGAATATGCCTTCCTTACCCATGTGCTTCTTTCCTGAGAGCTGCTTTTTGAGGGCCAAATTAAAATCAAAATTTTGGCACTGCCTCAAAGTCTAATCTACGTTTAAAAGAATACAGCACACGTTTAGGATAGGGAATATTATCTCTCTGTAACTGGATCATAAGAAATTGAGTTTAATAAAGGCAAGATTCATTGGGATGAATAGCAAAAAATCTGGGTAACAGGCCTGTGGAAAAAATCTGTTCTTTTCTGTAGGTTCCATGTGCTCTCCTCTGACATTGTTCATTGCTTTCAGTCCTGTGCTGGGAGAGCACAGGCTTCTAGAGAGAAGGAAGGGAGAAGTACATGGGTGAGGCAGAGTAAAGCCAGCCCCAGAGAGTGCCAGCCCTGGGAAAAGATGGTGTTAGCTGGAGAATGCCTTTTGCCTCCCAGCAGGCTGGGAACATCACGCTTTCCAGCTCCAAGCTTAAAAAGAAAGAGGATACAAATAACCCATTTGCCCTTCATGCCTTTCCTACCCACCATAAACTGCTTTGGACCCATTCTGATCAGGAGGATCTGTTCAAATTGATCTGGAGGAAAACTGCCCAGAGTTGGCAATCCTGATGTGTCTGCAAAGTTAACAGGGATAGGAAACACAGAAATTGCCATTTGGTGATGCAGAGGTTTCATCTGAACCAAAGGAAAGCGGTAAAAACTGTCCTCAGGGGACACATCTGAGAGGGACCAAGGAGTGAGTGATGTGTGACCAGAGCAGACACTGGCAAATGGAAAAAAATTGATGGACAGCAACTAAGGTGGAAAATCAAAGGAATCTTCTCTGCAATGCACAGAGGAGCACAGAGGCAGCTGTGTCAGCTCTCACTTGATGCAGCACAGATCCCAAATCAGCACTGAAATGGTACATGAAAAACACTTACAGAAACAGCCCCAGAGCTCAAAAGCACCTCTTCCAGAGCTCTGCAGAGAGTCCATTTTGTACAGACAGATGGATCACACACCTGGAAGTGGCTGAATGCATATCACTGCTATAAACAGCAGCAGGGAAGCGATGCATCAGGATTGCTGGTGCTTGTTTTTCCATGTCCACTTCCGCAGGAGGTTAATTTTTATCACAGACATAAGCAAGGCTTCAGTTTAGCCACACCTTTAGGCCTCTAGCACCAAAAAATGTTTACTTGGTCTTGCACTGGCTGCTAAATTATCCCATGCTCTTATTCCAAATAATGAATCCATCACACTCCCTAAAATCTGGATCCTCCCAGGGAAACTAACATTACATTTGATTTTGATAAATTACATACTGGTGCATTTCTTCTGCAGCTGATTCTGTGCAGCACAAAGGGCAATTTCACAGCATATATTTCTGAGTAAAAGTTGGGACTTCTACCTAAATTATTTGTTTTTTCCTACTGTCACTGGAGAAATGTTCACCTTCAAATCAAAACCAGTGTACAGATTCACAGGAACACAGAAATAAACCCCATGTGAACCTACTTCAGGTTATGCTTTGCTATTTAAAATACACAACGGCAGACATGGAGAATTAATATCACATACAATTGGCTTCTCAGTTAAATTGAGAATTTAACAGGGGAGAATTTGGTTTCCAGCCCAGTTTCCTAGGAAACATTTCTAGCTACTATTGGTGGAGGCTACAGGTTGACTGTCAAGCTCACGATTTCCTTTGTTCCCAGTTCACCAGTTTGATTTCTTTTATCATCTGGTCTTCCCTACTGAAATACTTCTAATTTAGGGGGAAGGGTTTCTTAATACATGCAAAATAATCAATATTTCCCAAACAGCCTCTCCAAAAGAGAGACACAAAGCAGTAGCAGTGATTAAAGAAGAATAAATGAAATGAACTTACTTGAATTAATTTAAAATGTCATATCCAGATTTGTATATGTTCAAGTCTGCAAAATGTTGATAAATATCTGCTAGAGATAATCTACAATTTTACTATTTATCCCTAACAAGCAGATGGGCTTCCACATTGCCATTTACAAGAGTATAAATACATTCTGAAAACAAAAACGAAAGAAGGAAGGATTTAGGAATATGTCCACAGGTTTTTAACTGAATGTGCTGTTACTTAGGTGATATTTTATAACCCTTTAGAACACCTGCATTTTATAAAATGAAAGCATTACAGACAACAAGGACTGGAGAAAATCAACCCAAGATTGTCTCTGAAGACAAGAGGCAAAACACGCTGGAGAAGGAAGGAGAGAAAACAGGTCCCAGCCCCACAGACAGGCACTGACCTGGGCATGGTGCCTTGGTCTGGAACCTTCCTGGCTCTGTTTCTCACCAAAAGAAGGGATTGCTCCAGAGAAAGAGAAGGCAGCTGGGTATTTTCATGCAGACTAAAAGATACATCACTGCTTCTGTTTCTACTGTCGTCACTCGCACTTCTGTTCGCTCTTTCTTTGTGCCTTAGCAAGGAGAAGTATGGGCAATCGTGGTGGTTCCTTCTTCTTCCCTGGTGGAAGGAGACTGGACCCCTTCTTCTTCCCAGGAAATTCACATGAGCTCAGACTGCAGTATTTTTGCAGCTCTCTTACCTGGTCCAAACCCACTGCAGAGGCAGAAGGCTGGCATGGCTCTTTTTAAGGACACTATTAATAACCTCCTGCAGACTCTAAAGACAGTGTTGAGTAGCTATTCCCCCTCTGCCCATGAAACACTCAGTCTCCCTCCTCAGCTGTTTCACTCATAAAACACAGGCAATACAAGTGGGTATTGTTTTTGTGGGTTTTTTTTCGTTTAACAGACACACAACATTTCCAGTGCCCTTCCATCCTACTTTACTGAACTCCTTCAGCTCAGGCACCCGGCAATGATTAAGGCAATTAGGAGCTGAGATTAAAGACTGTGCTTTAGGTTAATAACTGGGTGATGACCCAGGCCTAATAACCTCAGAACTGGAGCAAGACATGCCCTGCTTGTGTAGAAAGCACAGACACCGATGCTGCTACGAGCTGAACCTGCCCGTGTGAAACATCCCCCTGGATTCCCACAAAGCGACACCTACTCCATTAATTTCCCCCTCAGACATCTGTAATTTTGGATTACTAGGATAAAGGTGACGCTTTTCCAATCATGCCATTGAAACAGGAATGCCAGAGCAATCAGAAGGGCTCACCTTTCTCTCCTAAGCTACCTGAACTAAGCTACCTGAACATATTACACTATCATGAAAAACCTGTAGGTAGCACAAGAGCAACGCAATCGTTTGATACCAATCAACACTGAAATTGCTGGAGAAATAAAAAGCTGTCATTTCATATCAAGCCTGCAGCAAAAGTCACTTAGTTGACAGTGAACAATACAAAGGTTTGTTTATTTTATGCATTTCAGTTCTCAGCATGACACATCTTCTGTCCAGTGATGTGAATGTACTTGCAGTGTACCTTAGCAGATGAAACATGTCCATCAACAAATTCCACTGCTCATTCACGGTTAATATTTCACAGCAATAAACATTAAATACGTTCCTCCTTGATAAGATAACAATCTGGGGGCAACACCTTCCCTGTTGAGGCTTCCAGTAAAATGATAACCTTGAAACACATCAGCTGCCTGATGTAAAAACTGAGAACTGTCTCCATCAAGCAACTCAATATCTGATTTATATCTTTATGGCTACAACTTCTCATTATGGAGATGTAGATACCACCTAAACCACTTCAGTAAATCACAAGCAAACGTGGGGATAGCTCAGCATATCAAGACACTGATATGAGGAAGTTCTGCTGGCAAGTCTTCCCAGCTGGACAAATCCCAAACCACAGAGCATTTGTCTGTTTGGTATCCATGGGCTGCACGGCTACTACTCCTGCAGTGCACTTCAGCTACACAGAAAACTCTTTGCCCAAGGAAAGGAGAATAAATTCTTAATCCCACTTGGGAAAAGGGCAGACACTCAGGAATAAGAGGTCTGTATTATGCTGAGAGGGAGAAAATATATACAAAGGGGTGTGGAATAAAGGACTTTGCTTCCTTAAGGGAGAAGGCCTTTAAGATCACCTGGTCTAGTGAAAGGTGACCCTGCACGGCAGAAGGCTGGCATGAGATGAGCTTGAAGGTCCCCTCCAACCCAAACCATTCCATGATGACTCTGTGATTTTCCTGCTGAACATCCCATCAACTACCAGACTATCAACTGTGCAGCACTGGCCAGCACAAATCCAAGATGCCATCTCACTTCTTCCAGCCTTCTTGGACTACACTAACAGATTTCACTCCAGATTGCTGGTAGGAAGGAGTGCAGTCCTACCACCCTGTTTAAAAGGTGGCATCTGAAACTGGGAGCTGTGGAGGTGCTGGTGAGGGAAGAGAATGAGGAAGCACTTTTGGCCATCACCGAAATGTGGTGGTGATCCACCTTAACCAGAACATGCAGTCATCAGGTCCTGAATCTCAGCAAATCCACCTCTGATTCTTCCCCTTTATGCATCTGAGACGATGCGCTAAAATGTCAAAGAATTTATTTACTGTCGACTGTAGCTGCTGAGGAACACGGGAGGGACAGGTGACTGCACCATGCTGGGAGATGAAGGAGGTGTGTGAAGGTGGGACAGAGCAGATCATGGCTGCAAGGATCTGCAGATCACTAACAAAAATGAGCAGCAGAGCTGCACACTGGATTTGGGTGAGAGCTGACCTGGAAAAGGTGCAGCTAGAATTGCTGATGATATTGAGTGATGCTCTGATCAAAACCTTCCCTGGAGATTGCTGGGGTTAGTGAAAAGTGGGGAAATGGGTTGCTAGACCCCAAGGCAGCAAATCCAGTCTGTCAGAAAGAGATGGAAGAAGCAATAGGGGAAAGACAGAAGGAATGATAATCTTCCAAGCTTCAAAAGGAAGGGCTGAAGGGCAGAATTTTGGAAGGATGACAGAATGATTTACTGTTTCCATGCCCTATGGAGGCTCAAGGTCTCCATGCTGCTAAGAATGGTTACTGTCCTCTCACTCAATGTACTGTGCACATAAAAAATTTGACAGGGAAGAATCTAATTACCATTCCCTAAAGGCTCAGAGACTCTCCATTGATGAAACTTCATCAAAATCATACAGGCACTACATTAACAATTCTGAATTGCAGCAAACTTGATTTATTCTGTATTCCTTTCCTGTTGAGGCTGCAGTGTAGAGTCATGATGCCCTTTGGACATCACAGCCAAAACCAGCCCATTGCCTTTGATCAGTCTGTATTTCTGCTGACAATGAAACAGAAACAAGCAAAATCATACCCAGGATTTGTGGCAGACGTTAATCTTTTAAAGGATCAAGTTTACTGGGTTAAAAATGTTAGAATGAGATTAATATCTATGTGCCACAATGTATTTTTAGCACATATAAGCCTTCACATACAAGAATTTTTCCCTCTCTGAACTTCCATGCCTTGATCTCTTGTCCATCCATTCTTAGCATAAATCCTTTAAATGGATTATATTTAAAGAACCACTTATTTGACAGCAAGAGATGCTAAAGCAATGTTTTGGCAGTTGTTTCTGAAGTGATTAAAATCTTCTATTTATTCTACACAGATTTAAAAAAGGATGGTCATTTGTTTTGCTAATTGATGTGAAATGGTAAGGACTAGAACTTTAAACTGGTGGAAAGACAGAAATCAAAACCTGATTGTCTTATTCTTCAGTGGACAAAGCAAGAGCCCCATGAAGAGAAAAACCCATCCTTGAGGAACGTGTATGATGACAACATGCAGGAGATGGATTAATCAAAGAGCACAGAGATGGATGACTCAAAAAGCTTGGAGATGAAGGAGAGAGTCTTGTCTCTCACTCCTTTGAGCAAGTCTGTATTTTCACTGCTTATCTTTCTGGATACTCCCAGAGATGTTACACATCTCTCTTCAAATTCTTATCTACAATACAGGTTTTCTCTGCAGGCTGTTTCTGTGTTTCACCACACTCTTTATGACATTAATACTTACATGCACATGTATGTACTGTTCTCTGCCCTTTCAAAACAAAACCAAAACCCCCAAAACAAACAAAAAAATACCCCAAAGAAACCAACCAACCAAAAAACCCCAAACCCATCTCAGCTTTTTTACTATCTTGAAAACAATAAAATAGCAAACCCTCATCTCAGAGAGGAAACCCTTGTGGATCTCAAAGAAGGCATGTTGTGGGTTTAGGACTTACCTCTCAAAAAGGTGCATCATTCTCCTGATACCACATATGGTGGAGAGAATTGTCTTCACATATGTGGAGAGGATGTGACATGGCAAGCAGTCAAGTGACAATGATGGTGACACTTCACAAGAAGAAGTTAGAAGCCCCACCTTCATGTTCTTGGAAGCTTGGGTAACTCGGATAGTGTACCTGGAAAGCTGAACTGCACCTTGGGCACGAAGTTTGGTAGAGAAACCAGCTGGCAAGAGCGTATTTGAACAAGCAACCACATGGATGAGCTCTCAAACTCTGGTTATCTCTGCCGGTGCAATGTGGAATTCTGTGGCTGTGTTAGAACTTCCACCCACAGCATGGGAATAGACTTCACAGCTCGGTACTCTAGCAGGGGAAAATGAACCCTGCTCTTAGAGGTCTTTGGGCTAAAAAAATCAGAACTCATGAGACACAAGCTCCTTGCTTGCTTTCTGCTGACACAGGTCAAATAAACCTTGCTCCAGGAAAATGCCTAAGCAGGTATGTTCTGTTGAAATGGGAACTCACTGCAAGCTTTCGTATGAGCTTTTGACACACTGCATCTGGAAGCTGCACATCTGGTTCATCCCACATTAAAAAAGGGAAAGCAATTTTCATTTATTTGACAGAAGGAGTAACGGATTAATCTAGGTATTTAAATAGTAGTCCTGAAGGAAGAATATGAAGTTTAATGTGTATCTCACATCCTTTCAAGTCCTTCAGCTTTCTCATAGGCCCCCTTCAGGCACTGGAAGGGCTCTGTCCTTCCTAACCTGCTCCCTGGGTGGCTGAAATCCCCCACGAGGACTAGGGATTGTGAACAAGGATATGAAGTGCTGCTAATGGCACTGCCTCTGTTTTAAGCCCTTTGCTGCCAGCTACTAATTTGCTTCACTATCACCCAGTGCAGTAATTCCTGTGACTTCAAACAACACTGAGGCAGCTGCAGGAACTTGTCCCCCTAAGGTTTGATTAGGGAGTGACCTCTGGAACACAGAAACTTCCTTGTCATGAACACTGCCCAGCCGTGGCAGGAGAGTAAAAGCCGAAGGATGGATAAAAAACCTAGGGAAGCTACCAGCACTCAGGAGCTCAGTGATCCAGATCCTGTTTGCCTAAGTTAGTTATTACTCATGGCAGCACTGCCAGTTACCAGTAGATAGTGTGGCATAAAGAATGGACTACAGTCTGGAGATTTTTTTAAGGTACTAAACAGGATAAGTTCCCAGATAAACTCTCAGGGAATTCTACTTATAAGTGACCTCCAGGCAAAGCATGAACCATTAAACTCTTGCATTTTGACTGTCCAGCCAGGTTTCTTTTCCCCACCTTGACTATAACATCCTTGTCTGCATGTTGGCATTCTGATGGAGACACTGCTGAAAGCTTTGCTAATGTCTGATTTCCACAGCTTTCCCCTCATCCACGGATTCAGTGATTTTATCACAGAGCAGGACCAGACTGGTCCAGCAAAGCATACCAAGGGTAAATCACAGAACCATGGAATGGTTTAGGTTGGAAGCAATTTCAAAGATCAGGGATGGGGCAGCCACAGCTTCTCTGGGCAACCTGTGCCAGGGCCTCAGCACCCTCACAGGGAACCATTTCTTCCCAAAATCCAATCTAAACCTCCTGCCTGTCAGTGTGAAGCCATTGTCCCTTGTCCTGTCACTCCAGGCCCTTGTCAAGAGTCTCTCTCCATCGTTCTTGTAGGCTCCCTTCAGGCACTGCAAGGCTGAAATTAGGTCACTGCTTTTCCAAATCCATGCTGACCTTCAAGTCACCTCCTTCTCCTTCATGCACCCAGAAATGTGTCAAGAAAATTTACTCCATGATTTTTTTTTTTGCAGGGACAGAAGCGAAACTGCCTGGTCTGCAGCTGCCTGAATTGTCCCTCTCAGCCTTTCTGACAATGGGTGAAGCATTTGCCCTTTTTTCCAGCCATAAGTGTCCTCTAGAATGTGGAAATCCCAGAGGCATCTGAAATAAATGGAATACACAGTTCTTCATGCTCTCTCTACCCCTGTGGCAAAGAAACTTGCTGCAAAACATACACACAGACACAGAGTTCTAGTAAAATCAACTTCCAGGAGATCAAAACAAGGGCAGCAGCTTGGGAAGTGCCCACATCCAACAAGAGAGTCAACCATCAGGGAGACAGAGAGCCTCCAGGCATGGATACAGCCTGGTAAGGAACACATCAGCTTTGTGAATGGGTTATTTCCTCTCTGCAAGCAACCTCCCCAAGAAGAAATCTACCCATAAAAATGTTTTTCCCTGCTCCACCATGGAGAATTCTGCCACACTTTTTATGGAAATGCCCTTCCCAGTGCTGAAATTATTTGTGGGTGGGCAGCTCAGGTGGTGAATTCCTCAGGTGTGGGCATACATGCAATGCCAGAAGTAGCACAGCTGTATTCACCTGGTCTTCTGAAACACGAGCTTATCACTTGAAGGATGATAAAACCTTCTGCTCCCCTCCTGCAGCCCTGTTGTTGTGTTCTCACAGCCTGCTTTATACCTGAACACCTAGAATAGTGAGCAAGGTACTTCTAATAAGGTTTAAAGAGGTCAGACTGAGAGGTATTACAGAAAGAATCATAAAACTTTTGAGTGAAGGTGTAATTACCCACACTTACACAGAGTGTGTGCTAGCAGGTTTTGATACATCTTTAATAAATAAAACATTAATGTACACTTGAGACCAGTACAAAACCCTCTGGACACCCTAATTTTTCAAGATGTATTCACTAACGAAAGGAGAATCTAAATAACATTTTCTTGCTTCATCTTCAGGGGAAATTTTCAATGTCGTGGAAAAAACCGTCAACTGACTAGAAATTTTTGCTATAATTTAGAGCTCTAGTTCTGCAATTATTAAATTAAAAAACTGAAATAGCTAAAAAAGGAAATCGTTACTTTGGAAGAGGTTGTCCCAAAATATTTTGGGGTTTGGTTTTTCCCCCCCCACTCTTTTTAGGGCCATTGGGTTGGAGCTCCAACAAAGCAATGAAGGTAATTCAACAAAAAAGTCCATTTTGCTTTTCCTTACCCATGTCTTCTTTGCCAAAAAACATTTGGAGGGCATTTTTCCCCCCTCCCTACTAGGAAAATACTGACTGTTCACCATGAAAATTTGATTATATAGATGAAGTGCTAGTATTATATACACAACTGTAATCCCAGCAATGCCCAGCCTGGACACAGATCCAGGTTCCTGTTTTGCTGAGCTCAGCAGCAGATTGAAGGCTTTAAACGACATTTTAGTGCTTTGCAGACACAAAACCAAAATAAGAGACCTTTGTCCCTAAACCAAGCTATGAAACCCCACTTTTAAGATGAGATGATAACACAAGGAGACAACTGACAGAGTAGACAAGAGATGAGAAGAAGACACACAGTAATGGAGATCAAAAGGACAGCACACAGTTCATATCAGAGGTTTGTTTGGTTTTTAAACAAGCAGTAAGTCAGTGCTTGTTTTTGTTATGAATATTTGCTATTTCTACTGCAGCAATGCCCATCCAGACAGCCCATGCTCAGTCTCTGCTTTTAAATCTTGATGCAATCAGACACTGACGATCCCAAAGCTTCATGTATGACAAGATCACTCTAAATCTTCCCTCTCCTCTAAATCACACCCATAAATAATAAGCCACTTGGCAAAACTCACCCAATTCAGTCTGTATCAACACAAGGCAAGATTCTGTTAACTCTTCAGTGCCACCCACCTGGACACAACCTCCTTGAATTTAGGATGAAACAGACCCAAACTGCAGCACCAGGCTGATGCACCAGTGAAGACCTTCTTCAAGGAAAACAAGTGGAAGCTTATAGTAACTGAACATATATAGGTGCAAAAATCAGTCTCATGGTAATTTTTGATACAGTGCATAAGGCATGCCTTGATTTTAAAAATATTTAGCTAGACTAGAAACCCTTCCCCTATGCCAGCTCCAGATCAAACACAAGTCAGGCAGAACAGCAGGCTCTGGACAGCCACCTCCACAGTCCAGAGCACAGCAGTGAATCATCCCTGTTCCCTGAATTAATAGGATTTCTCTCTGCAAACTCAGACCAACTCATTTTGGGAGCTTGGCTGCAGTCAGCCTATTGCTGTTCACAGTCACACCATCGTTCACATTTAACTATGAATGGAAGAGCTGTTTTGCTTCAAGCAGCAAAATTAATTTACAACACTAACAATACCCTCGCTCCCTGCTCCCTTAAAAGAAAACAAAAAGTCTAATACAAGCCTCCAGAAAATTAGCAAAGCCCAATTTTCAGGCTTGGGTTCCTTGGCACAATTAAGACATTTTGATTTGTGCATCCAATGACGTGAGTCAGAACTTCACAGTTTTTTAAAGTAATGTCCTTAATATATTTGGCAGTTCTTACAGGTCTGGTAAATGCAATAAAAACAGCAGGTTGGATTTGCCAGAGTAAACTGCAGTCAAAGGTGACCTTCAGACAACTTTCAAGCTGTGTGATCCTTTGGAGGATGGATTTTAGGAATAATCTGGGTGCGGTGGAACACCCAGAAGATTAGAAGCTCTGGATTGTGACTATCAAGATGCCCCACTGTGTCACAAGCAGGAGCTCTCTCAGAGGCCCAAAGGCTCAAAGCATTCATTCCACTGCCATCTCCCCAGCATTTCAACAACTTTGTTCATCCACATACTATTCAGGAATCAGGCTTTGTCTGGGAAGTCAAAACAGAAGTTTTAGACTACCCCACTATATTTAGGATTTCTTCTTAAACTGCTGTTTTGTTCACAACAACTTTATTTCTTTGCAGGGTCCTCCAACAAAATTGATTTTAGCCTCCATCATTCAGTCATAGTATGCTGCCAGAGAAGAAAAAATACTGGTAAAGAAGGCCAGAGCTAGATTTAAGAAAACAGAAAAGCTTCCTTTAAGAAAAAACACAAAAACCAGCTGAGGATAGAGTGGAATAAAATCAGACACAAAGGATAAAACATGCGTTAACTTTACATTGTGCTGAATGACCGAATAGCCAATTCTGTTTTTTGGGTGCTGACTGATGGCTCCATTGCCAACCCATTCCAGGAAAAGAAGAGCCTGTGTTCCTAACTATGATTTGCAGGCCCTGGGAGGTTGTCTGAGGTTAGCTGTCCTCACTCAGCCCCAATTCCAAGCAGAGAATCCTTGGATGAGCTGTGCCACACGAGCAGCTCCGTCGGTGTCCAGAGCGGTTCTGAAGTGCAGCAGACCAAAAGGGAATCGTGCCAACTCGCCCACGTCAAGAGCCAAGTCCTGGGCTCCAGCAAAATGACAAACATTGTTTAAAAACATGTTTGCTGAAGGCCTTGTTGGTGAACGGGTCACTTGGCAAAACTGTGAACACAGAGCATGCTGTGCAGCTGCCTAAAAGCTCGGCTCTCCATGTGCCTGAGCAAAACCAGGATCCAGGAGCAACTGGTGGCTTACAAAGGATGCCCAACAGGACTTCTCTAATGATGTTGCCCCATGGCCTTGCTGCCAGCAAAAGCTGTGGGAAATGGCTCTGATTTCTGTTACTGATGCAAACTCTCAAGCCTACGTAGGAGAGCTTTTCTCTTCAATGCTCTTTGTTGTTTTCCCACCCTCTTTGAAAATGCCATGCTCAACTCCACCATGCCTCTAATGCACACTCTCCCACTTCCTTAAATTTTCCCTCTTAGGATGTGTAGGCAGCAGTGGTGATGATGCTGAAAGCTTTCTCCTGGCAAGGAGACCTGGAAAGGCACGACTTTCTGGATGGAGAGATCTCCGACTGGCATAAAAGTAAATTCCATGGATTAGAGAATCTAAAGCTCCCCTTCAGTCACTTGAAAAAAATCTAACACTAGGATACTATTTCCATCTCCAGCTTGACAAACAAGGTCGAGTTTGGATGCAATCACATGGGTAAAGAGGTGGATGAGAGTCGCAGTATCAACAAAACAATTATTTCTTGGGTTTGGCAGCTTCAAAACCCAGAAACTGTCTAGCTTGCTTATGCTCCAAGGCTTTTAGGCTGGAATCACAGTATTGGTTTCCCAGATATAGAAGAGTGATTAACTGCATTTTCATCTCTGTACCCAACACTTTTCCCTGTGTTTAAATCGTTGTCATCTGAAGCTGAAGTACTGGCAGGGAAATCAAACTCACACATGTAATTATCCAGAACAAGAAGAAAATCCACCAGAATGCCACAGAATTGAAAGGACAACTTGTAAACTACTTATTTGGGCCCATCACCTCTCTGAAATCCACCCTTCACAAGATACTCCATCAAAACTAAATGAAGGTACCAAAAGAAATTTTACTGATTGCAGAAACTGGGCCTTGGCTGCAAACCAGCAAGTATGGAGGGACAAATGCAAATTCAAGCAATGTTATGAAGATCCTTTGAAGCTGTGACTCAACTGCAATCTTAGTTTGCTAACTCCCTTATGAGATTCCCTCTTTCTTCTGTATGACACCCTTGCACATTAAAGAAAAAATATTGTCAAGTTACAGGCTGTAAGTGTCCCAAAATATCACTGCTTATGGAGCACTAAAAACGCCTTTCATTTTACAGATGGCAGCAAATGCAGCCTAACTGCAACCTCTATGCTGTTACTGGGAAGAGAAAATCTTATTGTTGAGGGGTTTTTAAATTGCATCACACTCAAGGTACTGCCTGCTCCTCTGCTTCAAGGGCTGAACTTTTGTCATTTATCAGCTGACAGCATCCTCACTGCAGAATTTTCACTGATACACACATCCTTCAGGAAACCCACCACTAAATAAAACAAAAATGGCTAGCTGGAGAGTACCTTTATGCACAAGTGTGCATTTGTCTGTATACAAATATGGATGCATTAACTGGGCTGCAGAGCACAGTGTCGTGTTGGCTGCATAGAAAGCTTGTCCACAACATTCCTAGGATAAAATGAGGTCTCTGGCTATCAGAGTTCTCAGAGAACAGCCCACTATTAGCCATGACACCTTTAGAGATTTAGCAGAATAACTGAGTATTTATGTTTTAACACGTGCATGTCTCTTGTTAGATATCTTATGCAAAACTGAGAAAATTCTCCTTTCTTTTCAGCTTTTTTTTTTACTTCACTGCATGAGCGACACATACATTTGTCTTTACAGACAACTGGCTATAGGGATTTTTCTGGAATGCTTCTATTTGAGGCTCTGTATTCTTCCCTGGAGGTGTTGCTGTTTAGATTATGATCTACTTGACATCACAAAGTGATTTTAAGGGGAAAAAAACCCAACCAAACAAAAAAAACCTTCTGAAATCTGATGATTCACTGCAGTTCCAGTCCAGGCCACAGAAAAGCTGCATGAAACCAAGAAGTAAAGATAAAAATGAAGGGGCAGCTCTTACAGGCTGCTTTGCAGGTGGTGGGTATGCGTGTAGAATGACATGAAGACAGAAACCATTAACTCCCTTGCTGTTGCAGCTGAGCAATTAGGCACAGAGAAAGCTAAGCTCCACAAAGAGATCTGGCTCTACACTTCACATAAGGCAAATTTTCTGTACACACACCTTGCAAGGACCAAGACTCTGCTGAGGTGGCAGCTGCTGCCAGGCAGGTGGCCCCTGGTTGATATTGCATCACCCTGCTTCACGCTGGGTTTCTCTTTTCCATGGAAAATGAGGGAACTGGTGCATCAGGTTTTGACACAAAAACATTTTTATCACAAAATAAAAGATGAATGCAGTCAAAATGAGCTGAGAAGCATTTCTGCTTTCAAGGACTTGCTAAGTTCAGAGCAATTCACCTCGTTTCTACAGTTTCATATAGCACTGTGTTGTTTTTTGTTTAGAATCCTCTGCCATTTATACATTCTTAACTCCCTTGTGATTTACTGCGTGCCTTTGTACAGCTGGAGAAAACTGAAAACTGCCATTTATTTTAAAAGAGTAACTTTACTACTGTGAATCCCCGCAGGAGCCAAAGGACTGAAGGCAGTTTGCAAAGATGGAGCATTACACTGTGACCTCTCCTTGACAGTGATAAAACTGAGGTTCAAATGCTGTACCATCTGGCAGAGCTTGTGACCTGGAGACAAATGGCATCCCCAAGGCTTGTCTGGCTTTCAGCAGCATTGCTTGTTTTAATAAAAGACAACGTATCGCACCATTAGGTCATAATCCTTCCTAGAGCTTCCAGTACTGCAAGTTCTGCTTTTAAGGGGCAAGATCAGCAGGAACTGTGCTGAAAACACCACAGAACTGCATCTCCAGGTGATCAGAGACTGATGTTTCAGGGAAAGATACAGGCAGGAGTACAAGGAGAAGTGATGTAATATGGGACACAGCTTCTTGCAGATGGAAATGCTTTCAGGAAGGGTCTGGAGCACAAGTCCTAGGAGTGGCTTAGGGGGCTGGATTTGTTTAGCCTGGGAAAAAGAAGGCTCAGGGGGTACCTCACTGCTCTCTACAACTACCTGAAAAGAGGTTTCAACAAAGTAGGGGTCAGTCTCATCTCCCAGGTAACAAGTGACAGAATGGAAAGGAAACAGTCTCAGGTTGTGTCAGGTGAGGTTTGGATTTTGTATCAGGAAAAATTTCTTCACCAAAAGGGTTATCCAGCATTGGAACAGGCTGCCAAAAGGAGTGGTTGAGTCATCATTCCTGAAGGTATTTAGAAGAGATGAAGATGTGATGCTGGAATGGTTTAGTGGTGGACTTGGCAGTGCTGGGTTAACAGTTGGACTCCATAATCTTAAAAGGTTTTTTTTTCCCCAAGATAACTGATTCTATGACTCTATGATTCTATAACTCATTTGTTCTGCAAATGCTCAGAGACAGAAAATATATTATTTGCAATCTTGGCCTTAAACACTTGCAGGGATGGGGCACTTACAGAATCAGAGAATCAATGAGTCTGGAAAAGATCTCTGAGATCATCGAGTCCAACCTATGACCTAAGACTGCCATATTCCATCAACCTAAAAACCTCCTTAACCCTGATCCAGGTACAGGCACCTCTAGAGTGGTCACAGCAGATTCCAGGGATGCTGTTCCAGATGACACTGCACTGGTTTGGCATGGAGAACTTTAACTGTTTATGGTGATGAGTGAGGAAGCAAAAACAAGGATAGCCATAGGAGATGGGAAAAGATAAATCTGGAACGATTTGGTGAGACGAACAGGGCTAACAGAGGGCCTTGCTGGATGTTTGCTGATTAACACAGCACACTTCACGAGGAAATGCTGAAGGAGCAAAGGTGTCTGATAACACTGAGGATCTGCTTTTTGCAGTGGTCAGGCCCATCCCAATGTGCAGGTCCAGACAAAGCTTTGCAGGGAAGAGAAGGTCTGTCTGTGGCATCCACGGTAACTGTAAGGGTTAACTGTGGCTGGATGACAGGAAAAAGCAACAGCACTTTACAGTCACACCCAATTCCCCATTTTCAGCAGCCTCACAGCCTCCCCATTTTCTCTCTGAGTTATCAGAGACATTAATAAAAGCCTTTTCCACTCCCCACTTTGACTGATCTTTCTAATTAGGAACGCTGAACAAATATATCTGAAAAACAGGCTGAGAGCAGCAAGCAGCCTTGGTTCACTGTGTGCAGGGCATGGAAAATGTTCTGCTCTCCCAGGGACAACGGGAAAGCTACAACCAGTGACTCAGCATTAGCCCAGTAACTGCTCTCCAGGGAATCTGACAACCCCTCCAAACATTCCTGCCTTTTTCTGTGCACAGAGGGAGCAGGCAGCAAGAACTGCTCCTCAAAACAATTCCCTACCTCTGATAAACACACACCTCCCAACAACTAATGATTATACAGCCTTGTCAAGCTTTGCCTCATTATCTACATCTCTGGACACATCCAGGCTGCAGCCAATTCTGGAATTTGGAGGGGTTTTTTGTGTACCAGCTGTGCTTTGTGCAAGGCAGACGTGGCATTTCATTAAGCACAGGGTAATAGCTTCATTCCCTTAGGGACTTGCTGCTGGAAAATAGAACATCTCCTTTCATAAAAAGGCAAGGTCACCATGCTGGTTTTGGATTTGATGCTGAGATAATTGAGTATCTGTTCATTATACATTGCATATTAATGAACTGATGCATCTACATGTAAAACTAATTTTACTAGACCTGAGGAAAGCAGCATTATATTACATTCCAAAGTCTATTCAGCTACAGAATGCAGTCAAAAAATGCTCATTTTTGCCCAAACTATTTTTTGTACTTTACTTTTCACGTTGGATTCAGAAGTTGAAAAATTCCAAGAAACCAATTGTTGAAAAGCACAGACTAAGCTATTTTGCCCATTCACACTGCATCACCCTTTTGTAATTCACAGCTGCTCCTCTATTTAACAGAAGTCATCTTCCAGCATAGGTTGGAAGATGCAAGGTTTAAAACCTTGCAGGTATCACCATAAAAGCCACACACATTTCACAGAGATAAATGAAGAGGGATCAAAATTCTAGGCAAGTTCTTTCAAAATATTCGTAAGTGCTACCAAAAATCAGGAGTCCCCAGAGGACCTTACCTGGAGAGTGTAAACAATATGCACTGCAACTAATCCTAACCAATCTCCTTCTCCACTTTCATCTGACTTCCTCTCAAATACTAATTTTATCTCTTTGTTTAGAATATTTAGAAGTTGGCAACCTGGTTTTCTCTGTTCCTTTGGTTCCTGGAATATTTCCTTTCTGGATGTGAAAACAAGACAAGCCAGAGGACAATACCAGGTCAAAGCTAAATGCAGAAGAAGAGTTACTTGCAAAGTGAATGTGTTATGGATGTGTAGAGAAGATTACACAGGGTAGGACATGAAAGAAGAAATAAAGTATTTTCTCTTAAACCCAGATACAAATACTGTTTTGCATTAAATCCTCCAGTAGTTTGTGGGGGAAAGGAATAATTATGCACCTGAGTTTAGAAATTATAGAGGTACATATAAATAAGAGAAAGGATTTTATTCTGAATTTTCCTGTGCTTACTCCAATATATCTCATCAGAGATTACGATCAGAAATTTCAAATGCAAATGTTGTCCGAAGATTTGGAACAAACTTTTGCGGCATTTTTGTTATATACTTCAGGGATTTCCCACACTGGAGGATGCAAACCACAACTGTAAACAAAAGGGCAGTCTCTAGATTGCGATCAACTGGAAAAGACCTGCAAAATTGTTAAGAATAATGTTTCCTACACTCCTCGCCTGTCATTAAATTAACAGTTAGTGGAATTACCAGTTTAATTTCTAGAGAAAAAACCCATCCCCTAGGCTGCCAACATTTGTACATGAAAAACACCTTCAGGGAGAAGGGTCTCTGCCTTAAGCAAGGATTTTTGAATAATTTTAAGAGGATCAGCATCAGAAACACCTTCTTCCTTGAGAGGATCTGGCTGACTTGGGAGAGTTTTTTCTTTCCAAGGCTGCAGCAGCCTAACTTAGAGCTCTGCCTGCTCCTTTTGTTCCCTTGAAACACGTTGAAGCAGCTGCCAAAGGTTCAAGGAGAGGTTATCAGGTCCTGTTCGCTGCTGGCATGTCTGAAACTGCTGACACATGCTAGGAAAGAAAAATGGGTACATCTAATACAGCTGCAACAAAACACCTACTAGGGAACCTCACCTAGAGCTAACACCACCACCAAGCTGTGCTGGCCAACTGAAGAGATAAGCCAGTAGTATTTATACATAAAATGCAAACAAAGCTTACAGAAGTCTTGATAAATACCTCGGTTTATGATTTCCTCAATATTTTAAAACACAGAAGGCAAAAAACACACCACATTTGGGGTTTGTCAGCTGGTGATGGAAACCCATCATCCACAGGGATGAATGCTGAGGGTGGGCTTGGCAGTGAGAGATGAAGGGTTGGACTCAAAGACCTTAAGGGTCTTGTCCAACCTAAGTCACATTCTAGGAGAGACTTGCAAAAGGCAACCAAGGCTCTGTTTCCTTTCCTATCACTCACAATTCTTCCTGAATATGAAAACAATCCACCCTTTGTTAAAAACACACCAAAACCAATCAAACTCAGTTCTTGGACATATGTAAGATTTTTCTAGCTTGATGCCTCAAAACATTTAAAGGAAAAATACACGTTTTCTGCCAGACCTACTTGTCTCAAAGTCATCTACAGGTCTATTTTACCTCTAACTTCTGTAAAAGGAGGAGCTTTCAGTCAAGCTTTCTTCCAACTTTTTGACCAATCCTCTATAAAGATAAGTTGACATTTCTCAGATTAATTCCAAGTAAGTCTTTGCCTGCTAGGGCCAGATCTGTCTCTTCCTCTCATTTCACATCAGCTATGTACAAATTCACACCTGCATTAAGCACAAGCTCAAACTCTGGTGTTTACTGTGGCTGAAGGAGTCTGAGCAAGTTCACAACCTCACCACTGGCTTAAGATCCAGAGGATCTTTAGAACCCTGAGGGCCTCAGGCCAAGTCAGTGTCTCCTTACAAACTCTTACATTAAATACAGCAAAGGGCTTTGACATCCTGCTTTCCACCACAGATCTGGATTTCCTCCCTGGGATGGCTAACCAAAAGCTCAGCAGGATCAAGCCACACAGTTGGAGGTCATGCAAAAAGGAAGTAAAAAGATTACAACATTACAGTGTAAAATGCTGCAGCATCTATCAAAATAAGACAGATACGGGTTTGTTCATGAACAATTCTTTGGGTTGTCTGTCTTAGAGACAGAAAAAATACACAGTAGTTACAGCAGAAGTCAGCATTTTGTTCTTCGTGAACTGAGTAAAACAGCAGCCCTTTGCTTCGCCCAGCTAAATGGCCTTCAGATTAGATTCCAGAACAAACCACATGAACTTACCTTGCATTTCAACATGTTGGCCACTCTCTCTTGCATTGACTGTCCAGCCTTTGGCCTGACAAGAATATAAACTGCTTTCACTTCAGGGCTGGAGCGCAGGAGTTTTTCCACCAGAACTTTGCCCATGAAACCTGTAGCTCCTGTGATAAGTACGGTCTTTCCATTGTAGTAAGCTGAGACTGAAGACATGGTGCTTTCTTGTTCAGTCCCTTCCTGCAGCAGGTACCTGAGAAGATGCAGAAATAAAGCTTTAAAGGCTTTTGAGATAACCTTTTTAGTCATCTACGGCAGCTCACATTAGCTCGGCCAATGGCAATTTTAAAGATGAACTTCTTGAAAAGTATTTATTGTGACAATAAACCATAGAAAGCTGAGAAGCTTAAAAAAAATCAAGCTCAGCCTTATCCTCCATGTGACACCACAGCTGCACACAGAGGTCAAACACAGCTCATGCTGTCCAAGGCTCCCAGCAGGAGATGCTCACTGCAGTGCTGAACACTGTTTATCTGCTACTGTGAAGTGCAGCACGAAGATACACAGCCATCCATACAAGACAAAGGAGAAAGAGATTTCCTCACAAACACTGCTGTGTTTTCCACTTCAATTCCACTGTGCCTATGGCATTCCTTGTCAGCCATCACTCATGGCTGTGCTCAGTCTTTTCCTGTTGCCTCGGCTTGGAATAACACTCTGAAGAAAGCTCTTCTTCATGGAAGATAAAGTGTAATGACATTGCCCTGCACAACTGCAATACCACCTGCAGGTCACCACCCTTTATCAGCTGCTGTGGCCAAAATTTATGCCAGCTCACCCTAAGGAGTGCAGATGTGACAGACCCTCTGCAGAGTTTAGGCTGGCTGAACTCCCCTTTGGAGATCCACTGACATGTTGTTCGCCATGACACTGACCAGGCTCCCACATGACATGTCCCAGTTAAGTATTTTAATCAGATGCAATGGTTTCAGGCCTGTATGTCTCCAGCCATCCTGATTCAAACTCTTAAGTTGATTAAATGACAAACAAGCTGGACTGAATCCTCTTAGAAAAGCCCCTCTTCCCTATTAGCCCAACGGAAGGAAAACAACTATCTTTGGAGAGGGGCAGTCCACAGCAAACACACACTGCAAGGGAAAGGCTCATGAAAAATACCAGGAGATGTTTTGGGAAAAGCCTACAGAATTCAAAACAAAAGGAAACAAGGATAGTAGAACACTGTCAATCACATATTCAAGCACCAGAATGATGATCTTCAAGTATCCCAGAAAAACTTCTCTTCCTCCAGCAGGAGCTTCAGAGACACAAACTAGGGAGTCAAGCCTAACAAAATATCATTCTTCTTTCCCAGTGCTGCCTGGGACCACAGAACTTAGCATCAAACAAATGAAAATCCCCAAATTTCTTTATCCATGACAAATCATCAGGTGTAGAATTCAGTTTAGAAAGTGGGCCAAGCAGAACAACTTCTCAGGGACACTTATTTTACAAACTAATAGCTGTGGGTATTCTGGCTCAGTGAATTTGGTTATTAGCCTACTTTCAGATGTGGTCTAGATTATAACTTAGATGAATGCAGAAGGCTCATCTAGGCCTATTAAAAACCTTGTTCTTATTAAAGAGCTGGCCACTTGGGAAGTTAAACCAACAGGTTAAACTGTTGGATAATTAACTTATTTATAACAAAATGTCACATCTCGTTCGGGTTGGGAAAAACTGACTCATTGGAAGACAGGAACTTGCAGAGCCTGGAAAAGTGTGAGAGATATGCAGGGCCAGAAGGAGGTAGTAGTTTAGCCAGAAGAAGACAAAAGACCCCATAAATTTGGCATGACCATACCCTGCAATGTAGAAAAATTAGAGAGTCACTAGAGGTGATACAAATCCCACTGAACAACAGGAAACAAAAAGATAAAATATAAGGACCATCTCCAGCCACTGGATACTTGCTTTGAATTCATATTCAGAAGATCATATTAGAGCACTTTGCACTGCAAACTTGGAGATTGCCACAGGAATTACTCTCCTTGCCACACTTCAGAAGTGGAGAGCATTTCCAACCTGCATCACTAAACATTGCTGCTTTGCCTTATAGTTGTACATTATTGCACAAATAACTGTTAAATGCTTCAATGTGTGAACATCAATTTATTATGTTGTTTCATTTGGGTTCCCTGTTTCAGCTATCTAAAAGGAACTTCATTTGTTTTGGCCAGATGTTCAATGCCTGCTGGAATAGTAAAATAAATAAATCACACTACTGTGAAGTGTCCCTATAATTAACCATGCAGCCACATTTCATTAAGTATTCCTGAGAAGGACTACATGCACATATAACTGACAGTTCTCCGTCTAGTCTGAGACCATTTTGAATGTTTGATTCCAAAGAAAACCAACAAGGTAATCTCTCAAGCCAGTCTGGTATGATGAAAATGGAAGTACCAAACACAGCCACTGAAAAAACCAAACTTCTAAGGCAATCTGCTGTTACTCTTGATCACTGGCTTAACCTGCTAGTGTTAAAAGGGAAGGAAAATCACATCCTTTCTATTTTCCATAACAAGGCAGTCCAAGTTAGACAGCCTAGAGTTAGTAAGGGCAGTTTCAATGGTGGATCCAGTTGCTCAAGGCCTCCTCCACAATAAAAAGCCACAAAGCATGAGATGGTGCTTGCCTATCATGGGAGAAGATTCGAGTCTCTTGGCAGTACATTTATTTTTCTATTTCCTAAGTGAGCTTCAGAAGAAAATACAAAAATCTTGTACTCATCTGATGCCGTGCTAATTCTCAGGGAAGAAAATCTGTGAATTTGGTTGATGTACAGAAACAAATTCATTTTTTGAGATCATGACACAGAAGCCAGAATGCTGCAATTTGATATGTTCAGACAGATCCCTGAAATTCCACTGGTCATGCAAATTTAAAGAGGCTTTTATTAGGTTCCAAGGCAGATTCCAGTTTATATTCAGGATTGCTAAGATATTTTCCTTTCAACTCAGTCTTGAATTTTTATTGTGTAAAACTACCTTTGGGGGTTTTTTTAGTATTTTTGAGGGGGTTATTGATTTTTCTCTCTTCTTACTGATTTTGCTTGGCCTTTGCAAAGAAAATACTGAAGAACTTATGGAGATTTTAAGGAACCAGAGGATTTGTGAGGTCAAAGGGTGTGATCCAAGCAATGCCTGCTGACCTGACCCTTTGGAGGTCTGCTTCAAAACAGAGAGAACTACATGCATGCCTTTTAGGCTTTTTACACTCAAATTGTTTCCTGCAGAAGGTTATACTCGGCCCTTCATTTTAAGGAATAAATAGTCAATACTGAGCACTTGACTGTTTTCCAGTCAATTAAACTACAAGGGATTAAGTGTCTGGCAGAACTGCCTGAACTATAGTCAGAAGTTGCAGTGAGCTGACCCTTAGTGAGGTAAAGAAGGATATTTCATAGGCTGAGGTTCCTGGCTCTTCCAAAACTGCCTGGAAGTGAGAAAGCCACTGAGTTGTGGAGAAAAGCCCCCGAAAGGGCTTCTTGAAACCCACTTCAGTTGGGTAATGACAGGCAATTCAGATGGTTCAGGCACTAACAGGAGCAGGGAGGTAATCGCTGATGCCACCTGAATTACTGAATGCAGCATCTCTGCAGCAGCACACATCTCTCTGATGCTGACTCATCTTCTCCCAGAGCATGAAAAATCCACAAGCCAGGAATCCCACTGAGCCAGGAACCCCACGGAGCATCCCTGCAGTGTACAAGCTGCTCTGAGGGTAAAGCTGGTACTGCTGCCTCTGGGAGTCTCCTCTGGATCAAACAGAAGGGATGGGCTGCAGAAGGGATGAGCTACAGGATGAGCTACAAACAAAGCCATGATCTGGTGCCAAAGGACGAGGACAGGTGGGAATCCTAATCCTACCAACCCAATACTCCCCTCCTGCAAAAGAAAACCCTCGTGTCCTCAGCAGAATAGCACAGGAGAACTTCCCCCTGCCGTGAGCAGGTATGACTAGGTGACATTTGACAGAACAACTACCACACTGCCCTCGTCTTTCCCCTATTTCAGTGATGCCAATCTGCATCCAGATCACAATGGTGTCATGCAGAGTCTGGCTGCTCTCAGAGCCAGAGTGGTGGGAAGAGAGATGTGGATCTGAGCCTCAGTGAGCGCTGCCACTGCTGCTGCCCACGGCTTCTCAAGGAGGGACAGCAGAAGGGAGGATGAGCAACGCAGGTGGACTGGAAGAGGGGAATGTTTCAGCATGGTTTGGATCATTGCCCTGCTCAACTAGGACAGCAGCCATTTCAGAAGCTTATCTGTTGAGATATTTGTCTTTTCAAATTGACAGCATAAAGTGGAAAAAAAAATTAGTTTTTAGTGCAAGAGCCAAGGACCATAAATGTACATCAATGCCTATAAATGCCTATAAATGTACATCAAGGTTCAAAAATGGCCTCTCTGGCACCTCCGTCTCCTTAGACTTGTTTTGACAAGCTTTTTCTCACACAACTTTATGCAGGGATGTAATTTCTGTAAACGAGAGGGTTAGCCTGTTCAGATAACTCTTTCTAAACATCGTATTATATGTAATGAACCAGCTTCAACCAAAATTACACTTCATGACAAGGAATAGTTTTTGAAACTAAGCTACAGAGAGCAAGAGTCCTTTAAGACAAAATAATTTCAGGCCACTTTCTGAAAATAAATTTTTAATCTTGGGTGAAAATATCCAATCATACATAAAATAGTTTTCTTTAATCAGGATTCTGGAAGAGCCATAATTAACCTGGAACATACAGAGAAAGAAAAAATCCTCTGTTGTTTCAGAGAACTTGTATAGCTGAGGTCAGAAAAATCAGTATAATGTGGTCACAGACTATTTCTGTCTCATCAATTCAATTCTTCAGTCTATTAATTATTTTATGAGTTTCAAATGCACTGCACACTGGGGATGCCTGAACAATACATCTTCATATAATTATTTTCTCTTTTACATTTTGTCCCAGGATGTATTACAGAGACTCCCCAAACTAGGCAAGTAATTATAAAACATAAAAGCAATTATTGCTAACACGTGTTTTTTGCCTGAAAGCATTTGTTACTAGTTTAATCATCAGAAAGTAAATACACACCATGCATGCCAGAAATAGCTGAAACAGTGATTTGTTTTACATCACAATGACTTAACTCCTGGCTCCTCAGTAATACCAGGAGAAGGTCACTCAGCCCCTTTTATTTCATTTTCTGGGCCAAACTCACGACCAGGGAAGTTCCACTGCAATGACCAACGTTTCAACTGGGATTAATGTGAAATAGATTAGATCTGAGCCTTTGGATTTAAATTATTTTCTGCATTTTCAGTAATAAGCAACAGTGAATCAGAGCAGAAAATGGCTGTACAACACTGTGCACCATTTGCTGCTGACACAAACAAGCAGAAAGTACCAGCAAGGAGACACTGAAGTTACATAATATATTTCCAAAGGTCTTTAGGCACTGAAAAGATTTGTGCAGCCTATGAAGTCGGGGGGATTTTACTGATGGCAGAAAATGAAATCACAGAGGATGTTAAAACGGCTGCTCTACGGAAAAATTAAAAGTTCCTTATGGTTTGTTGAACTTCCACAGTTATTTAACGTCACCTAACAGCAACAATAAAGATAAACCTCCTCTCATTTAGCTACAGAACTGAAAGGAAGGTCATAATCCACCCTTTGTACAGGCACTATAGAAGCTAATGCAGCATAAAGAAATAAAATCCTTTGATTCAAAGATGGGCACATTTACAGCCAGACTGAACTCCTGATGATAATCCTCTTTGCGAAAGAGATTTTGCTCCAAGCAATTTACACCAAATATAAATGTTGTTGTTAGAAGCCTGAAGGTTAAATCACTTTTCTCCAGCTAATACATTTCAAATCATTTTTTGTTTGCCAACAGTAGCAATTCAGATTCATAACAGCATCCCCAAGTAGCAACACGCAAGGAGAAACTCATTGCTCCCGGAAACCCTTCGTGCCTTGAAAAACCACACCAGTTTTGCAAAACATTTTAATTTACAGCAGTTAAATCTAAAGAGACAGGGAAGTGTGACAGGATAATTAAGAGCTGGAGACAATGAGCAGCGTGCACAGCCAGATCCTGCAAACTGCTGAACGCTACATGACAGGCGGACAGAGATGGAAACCTCTGGGAATTGTGGCTGCTGGGCCAAAGATCTGCCCCCAGCCCAGGGGTATGGCAAAAGCTGGCATTTCCACACTGCTTAGGCATTACCTGCACAGATTCACAGATGTCCTGACTCTCCAGTGTGACCACCATGAAGGATTGGAGATGAAAGAAGGAAGCAGAAGGGCCACTGATGCGTCACAGCCCAGGAGGAGCCTCTTGATTTTTTTAGGGAAACCTGTTAGTCTCTCTCTGTGTCACTGTGTTCTCTCCCAAATTAAGGAAAACAAGCCTGTGAACATTTAGAGCTGAGACAAGGCAACGGTGCTGACAACATACTTGTGTGTGTCATGTGGGATTTTAAACAAATATTTCTCAGTAGCTCAAATATCAATGTATTCTGCCTCACCCCTATCTAATTATCCACCTAGTAAGAACAGCAGCTACCAGAAACTTCTGCAGCTCCTTTTGCATCCCACAGTCCAACATCTGTATCCACTCTCCCTTTTTTTGGAGAGATCTTTTTGGTTTTTTTTAAAGCTAGTTGTTGCAAAGGCATTGAGCAGGTTACAGGATCAAAGCATAGATCAGGACTGGAAGGGAGGTTTTGCTTTGCCTCAGCATAATTAAATGCAGACATCCTACATCCGAACCTTTCTGCAGGCAATCCTTCCCCTTCTCACTGCCCCAATTCACTCTTCACAGCCATCTTCTCCTTGCTCTTTCTCCCATGATCTCCATAACCAGCAGTCTTCCCCCAAAACCCTAAATCCAAACCCCTGCCATACCTGCTGCACCCTGGCACTGCAGAAGGGAGGTCTCAGTGAAGAGTTAACTCTCTGTGGTAACAGGCTTGTCTGGCACATTTATTTTATTTCAGACATCTCAGTTGGTAACTTCTTATTTGCATCCAGCAGCTAATGTATTAATTAATGAAGGTTTTCTGTCCTTTTTCACTACTTGTCCTTGTCCCAGTCAAACATAGTGGCACCAGCATTTATGACATTTATGATTTTTTTCCCCCTGAAATGGTTATCAAGCACTGGAACAAGCTTCCCAGGGAAGTGGTGGAATCACCAACCCTGGAGGTATTTAAAGACGTGTAGATGTGGCACTTGGGGACATGGTTAAGTGGTGGACTCGGCAGTGTCTGAAGCACAGAATCACAGAATGGTTTGGGTTGGAAGGGACCTTAAAGATCATCTCATTCCAATCCCCCTGCCATGGGCAGGGACACCTCCCACTGTCCCAGGGTGCTCCAAGCTCCATCCAGCCTGGCCTTGGACACCTCCAGGGATGGGGCAGCCACAGCTTCCCTGGGAAACCTGTGCCAGGGCCTCAGCACCCTCACAGGGAAGAATTTCTTCCCAATGCTCCATCTAAACCTCCCCTCCTTCAGCCTAAGGCCGTTTCCCCTTTACTCTCACTATGTGCCCATGTGAAAAGTCCCCTGAGCAGGGCAGAGGGGCAGAATTCCCCCTCCCCTGCTGCCCACGCTGGGGCTTAGCCCAGCACAGGGTGGTGGTCATTGTCCACTCGCACCCTGCAGACACTCAGTGAGCTCTGCAGCCACCAACACCCTCCAGTCTTTCTCCCCAGTGATCTTTAAGGTCTTCTTCAACCTAAACAAACCTATGGCTCAGCCAGTTTAAGAATACTTGCACACAATTTGAGGGCAACCAGCGGCTGAAGTGTTTTGGTGGTTTTTTTCCTTTTTTCTAAGCCCCACTGTTGGAACAGTACAATCAGCACAGCTGCTCTGAAGGACAGCAGCTGCAGGTTTGCTACCTCCCCAGCAATTTCCACATTCCAGCACTCATGGAAGACTATCCCACAGTGGCCCCAAAAAGGACTGGGGAACTAAACTGTCTACATTTCTTGAACAAATGGAAATGAATGATTGATGGCAGCAATGCAAATATTTTTTGAGGTTACAACAACCACACTCTTCACAAAGGCGCTGTCATGACATAAAGAACGGTGTTCACTCAAGATTTAGAGTCAACAGCAATATTGGTCCATGTGAATCAATATCACTGATCATTATCTAGTAAGTAAATCTATGCCATGGAATGATGGAGAGATTGCTTTCCTGAGACTAACCTCCTTTTTTCAGCTGTCACTCCATACAGCACTCCTGTCAGGTAAATATCTAAGCACAATGTTCCAAACTCCTGATGAAATCCAATGAAACTGAATTTATCTGTTTTCTTAAGAAAACAAACAAACAAAAAAACCCTGCAGAAAACAACAGAAAAGAAACTGAGGACCATGTACGGGAACACAAAGTGATGACCCCCTAAATGACCATGCTTTTAAAAAACAAAAAAATTATCTAAGCCATGTTACCTTTTTATTTTTACAACCTTTTTCATAACTACATCCAATGGAAGATATAAATAAAAAATACAAGTAACTCCTGTGCAGACTTATCACTATAAATGCACATTTTTGCTTGTACTAAGCTTCAAAACAAATGCAAAATAATTAATAACTGGCTGAATAATACGAGCTGAAAGAACCCAAGCCAGCTGTAGGGATTCAAACACACATGCATGTATTTACCATTCCCAGTTTCTGATGAGCACAGAGTCCCCCATTCACTCTGTCTGGATCCCCCAGATCATGAAGGCTTTCACTGGAGACTTTTCTTTAGCAATAAGTGTTCACTTGTGCAATACATACATAGAACACTGTTTTCAGGTTGTAGACAGAAAAATCTGTCAATTGCTTTCTTCCTTGAGCCTCATCCATTTTTGGATCATCAAGACTGTGATGGCAGTGGTTATAGAGGACCTCACACTTGTGAACTTTTCTAAAAAGGGCAAATATTCCTTTCACTCCATCCCCCCATAACATCTGAATTTGCTCATACCTTCCTTGTAAGACAGAGGAAACCACTTACCAGCTGAGAAGCTCTTGACATGTTGTGAGGGAAACGGTGAGCTCAGATAACGCAGGAGCTGTGGTGACTGCACTAACAAGTTTAGCAGTCCTTTGACAGCAAGCTAAAATGAAATTTCACACTTTCCATCTCAGATTTAACAGAGTGGGAAAAAATTATCTGCTGTGCTCGGACACAGATTTAAGGTTAACTAAGTAACTGTAATTATTTTCCTTTCCAATAGGAAGCTAAGCTCAGCAGTCTGAGCAGTTTTATATTGGGGTTTTATTAAAACCTGCACTCTAGAACCCTACTCTTGTCTTGGTTGGAGCTGAAAGATAAAAATGCTTAGAACGTTTCCCACAAAGAAGAGTCTTAAAAGGATGGCCAGATGAATGTGAGAGTCTATACTAGTAATTTCATAGCAAAGCATATATACAGACATACATTTTCAAACCCAGAGATTTGAGACATCCACACGTTGCATAATTTTTTTTAGTTGAAACCTGAATGGGAACATTATCAATGGAAAGCCCAGTTTTGCCTTTTCCCTCATAATTGACTCAAACCTTAGGCTAAACACAAACAAAAAGCATTTATTTTTTTCAGATTTCCCACATGTATCTCTCTTTCAGGCTTAGAGCATTTGATGGCACCTGACAAAGTTTTTCTGTCCAGAGCAGGATCAAACCCTGCAGGAACACAGAAGAAGCATGACCAAATCCTAATTAATTCCAGCAAGTCCACAGGGAATTCTACACTGGTTATTGCATGCTGCTAGCTGGCTCATTGACCAGCTCTCCAGTAATTCCCTGCATCCCCTGCTTTGCTGGAGACAATTCTGGCACTACTGGAATCAGAAGCACAACACAGTGACAGATTTGCTGTTGGGAGTCCTCAGCACTGAAATGACCAGGTCTGAAATGACAAGAGACCACAGCAGGTCCAGCCTGGCTGCTGCCTTGTCATGACTCTCACTCATCCCCCCCTTTGGTAATTGTATGTGGAAGAAGCCAAACTAGAAGATCAAAATTATATCCTTCCAAATCAGATCTTCTCATAAGCTGCAAGGAAAATATACTCCTAAAATCTCCTCGGTTTCTGTGGAAGACAGGCAGCTCAGCCTGCAGGTTTTTCTCCCCTAAGTTCTCCAAGAAACACAAACATTTACACTTCAGATAAAGGGAGAAGAGCAGGAAGAGAAAACTAAAGAGAATTCCCTGGAGTTAGTGAAAGCTGCATTAAGGAACTTTCCTCTTCACATCAGCAGCTCTGAATAATGAGGCAGCAGAGAACTCTGCAGCTTTGAAACACACTTCTCCAGAAAGAAAAGACAAGAAAATGTCAATAGAAAATACCTCTTGGCTGGCACACACTGGCACAGAGAAAACTTCTCCTCCTTTTGCACCTACAAGGACCAATTTTTTTCTTCCCCTCTTCTCCAGTATTTAGAAGACAAGCTGATGAAAGATGACAAGGCACATTTACAGAAGTTCAAAAAAATCCAACACTGAATAAAACATAAGTGCAGCATCAGGAAAGGATGGTCAGACTGTACCAAAGTCATCTAATACATTCTCTGTGCACTGACATTCAAGAAGGGAACAGAAAGAAGAAATTCAGTGATGATTTGGTTCTAAACATCTGAGAAAGGTTTGAATTAATTTTAAAGTACTTGAATAATCCCGTTGTAATCAATGCCAAATTCAAGTTAGTGTACGGGTTTTCCTTAAGCACAAACTTCCTTCTCATCCTTAAGAAGCTCTGCATTCAAAATTTCTGTGTTCCTATACAGAATATAAAGTTTTTAATTACTTTAAAATTTATTTTTCATTGTCTAACAGTATCTTAATTATCTGATAAAGAAAAATATCCACAAAGTTTGTAATGCTGGCTCCCCCACCCCTCAATCTCATCCTAGCATGATCTATAACATAAAGAATAAATAAAATACAATCAATAAATCCTTCTTATTTCTAGGGAATCCCACACAGCCCTCTTAAAGTCAACTCAGTTTAAATGTTGGAATGATTTTAAATCTGAAAACATGTATGTGTACTGACTTTAGGCACCATGGAAGAATCCAATGTCAATCCCTGCAGCCTGTCCAGTGGCAGTGCCTCTGGATGGACTAGATGTGCCCTCAGAACCCACAGGACCACACAAAGCTGGCATATTAGGATAGCTTCATGGAGCATAGAGAAGTACAGAAATAAATATGCTTCCTGATTATTCTCCTTTTTAAGCCTTTTCCATTCTTGTAGGGACAGACAAATTGGTATGTGCCAAAGTGAAGGGGTTTAGGTCTCATCTAAAAGGAAAGATTTATTCCTATCATTAATGAAAAAATAACTTATGATGCAATTAGTGTTAATTTTTTTATTTTTCCAAGAAATGATGCTCTAACTTTTGTATGACCTCATGATCTTGGAGATAAAGCTCAGTCTGAAGATATAAATATCAAGCAAGTGTTACTAGCTCTGAAGCACTACCAAGCTACTTTGGTGCTTTTAGCTCCATCACACTAAAACATGCAAAGTAGGCACATTCTTCTCTGACACTTCTCTGGTTTGTGTATTTTAAACGTTGATATTCAGAACAAGCCACATCTCCCCCTCTTAACACAAGCAGAAATACAAAAGATTTGCATCTTAAGCCAGGTCTCTTAGCTCCTGGATCTTTGCCATCACAGGATCAGTCTGTCCTCAGCCCACACCCCTGAGATGCTGTGAAAATAAATATCAAGTGAATTGGTGTCGTAACCAAACTTCTCCAAATCCCTGCTCCTCTGAACAGCAGCCAAAAGGCACAAAGTCCTCTTGGTGGTGTCACCAACAGCATTATTGTCCACATTCCTCAGACACATATTATTCACCTCCAAGCCTCGTGGCATTTCTTTGCTATCCCTCACTTTGGATTTCTTCCTGCTAATCTTAGGTTCAGACAGAAGTCCTATTAGGCAGGGCTGATGTGAGGACCATGCATATTGCCAGGCTGGAAAGTGCTGCCAAAACACACAACTCACTTGGGCAGGGACACAGTAAGTAGCATGTATCCCCACAAGAAAGAAAAAAAGTTGTGTTATTAACAGCCAAAACACACATTGACCTTGCCAAAAAGTACCCTTTGAGGCAGGGCACTTGGTGCAATACAGAGATACTTACTAAAGTCAGCACACACATCAGGGTCCCACTCAACTACACCTCTCAGCAAAGTTAGAGATGTCAGTACATGGTAGCAGCAACAGTGTTTTTTCTGCAGTTTAATAGCATGAAACTACTTCGCTGTTGTTGTGAGAGCAAAGAAGAACAAAGCAGGAGAGGTGTTTCACTCTGCTCAAAATTTTAGTTCTTGAAACCTCTGTAGCACAAAATGCTATTTTAAGAATAATGTGGGGTTTTTTTTCTCCTGGCAGTGCAAAACAGCCTGAAACTCAGCATATTTGGCTTCCTGAAAATTTTTCCTGGCCGAGTACTCACAGCCTACAGAGATTCTCTGTTAAAACTGTTGCCAATTTTCTTTCTTGACCCCTTTCCAACAGGATGAAAAGAGAAAAAAGGTGGCAGACACAGAAAGAGCAGAACTCAAGGATGCCTGTTTTATCAGAAGGGTGTTTGAAAACACAGTAAACAGTCCACTGAGGTGGCCTTAATTTGCACTGGAAGCCAGTGTAGGTTTTGGGACATTGCCACCACATCCCTCCTCTTTGATCTTGGACTGAACACACACCAAGAAACCTGGATTTTAACAACTGAATGGCAGAGATGTCCTGCAAGGCAGACAGCCCTTAACCAGAAGGGAAAGAAACTATGCCTATGAATGCAGGGTGAGTCTTCTGGCAGAAGGAAGTTTAAGCATAGATACAGGAGGGAGATAGTAGGGGATTTGTGCTGGGAGAAAAAAAATCTGGTTTGGATGACACTTACTTGGGAATTATTTGATCTAGCTGAAATCTCCTAGAAACACATAGGATCAAATGGGTGCTGTCAAGACATACAAGCTGAGAGGCTGGAGAATAAATGCAATATAATGATCCTGTGTACCCCTAATTCAAAGAATATAGAGATCAACTCTAAGGAGACCAGATGATCTGCTTCTTACAAATGAAAGTCAGGCATTGCTGTAGAATTTCAAGACCTTCAGACAACTTGAGCATTCAAATTCAGGTTAGAAAGTCATAGTGTTTAGCAGGACAGAAAGAAGTATTTCACAGAACAAACAGATCGTCCTTAGAAACAGTAATGGAAGATTACAACTTTTGAAGACTTTTGTTCAACTTTTGCAGTTGAACACCTGTAGTAGTTCAACTCCGAGACAGAGCCTGGGCCAATTAATTTACTAAATGTCTACATCCATAAACCTCAATTTCAACACTCTTCAGATGTGACAGTAAGCCTAAGACAATCATTGCAGTGCATTTCACAAGGAAAATCACTCTGATCCTCTACTGCTTGCAACTCAGGCCATATTTTTCTTGTCCCTTTACATGTGCAGGAAGAAATCTTGTGGTATGATGCTGTGAGTTAAACAAATACACTGGACTGGTTTGTGATGTAGCTGGAGAAAGATTTGTGTCAGCACTGCTGAGGGTGCTGTGAGCAGCAGTGGGATGAGAGGCAGGGGCAGGAAAAAGCAAGAATTTGCTTGTCCTGTATCACTGCCAAAGCTTTCACACAGTGGAACACTGGCCTCTCAGCAGGAAGGTTTCATCTCCCTTTTTTCAGCAAGTACTCCAGTTTCACTATTTAACAATTCTAACAGTTACAGCAACTTTCCCCAGGATTTGCATGATGCCTCAAAAAAATTCAGATTGTCTCCCCATCTCTTTGTGGATGTTTTGCCAATACTCTGCTAATTCCCCTTCAAATACTTTCTTTTCTCTCCCCCTATTTATAGAATCATAACTTTGTTTAGAATGGAAAAGACCTTTCAGTCCAACCTGCAGTGTTGCCTTTTGAACTGGGAAACTTACGGCAAGAACAAATCCTCTATGGCCACAAAGCAAGAAGGAATAATAATAAAAAAACCCCGATAGCCATCATCAGCCTTAATCCATCACTTCTATGAGAAGCTGGTAGCAGAGAAATGAAGACAGGGGATCACTTAAAAGGGAAAATCCCAGCCCAACACTGAAGAGAAGGTCTAGCATCCCTTACAGGGCAAGGATTTAGGAGCCCAACTCACCTGAAAAAGTCAACTCTTCCCAAAGTTTATCTGCAAGCAGTTAGTTTAGCCTGGAAAGTCAGCCAAACTCTCAGGTAACATGGGAACATTTATTGCCCAGCATGGGGAGCTCCTCCTTTCTGTTTGCCATGAGGGAGGTACTGTAAGGCTTGCAGGACACAGAGAAAACATTCTCTGTGTTATTAGGAAAGAAAATGGCTCTAAATACATTGGACACACAATCACGAAACACAAGAGGAGAATTGCAACAGCTAAGCTGACACTATAGCCCAGGTGAGCTTTTTATTTGACAGCTATTTTTCAGAAGATATGCCCTGCTCTTTCCACAATGGGTTGAGCATTTTTAATTTTCAGTTGAATTGAAAGAGGAGTCACTTTATCACAGAACAACTCCAGCACAGCTCAGGTTTCAGCCTGTGAAAGCAGAACTACTGTGAACACAATATAATCTATCAAGACAATTTGACACTCCCTCCCTAATGCCTAGGAAAAACAGCCCCTTTTTTTCCACAGTTTATTACATCTTTGTTTTCACTGAAATAGCCTAACATGATGCTTTCATGTTCTCTGTGTATCAGAGCAAGCAGATCTCAGGCTGTAGGTCTATCCCAGGCTGCACCCTATCCTAGAGCAAAATCATTCAGTTCAACAAGCAAGCAGAAGACACCCACAATAAAAATAAAAATTACTTTCTCTCCCCATAGGGAATACACTTATCTCAGCTGTATCCAATACATTTTCTCAAAAATCATTGCAAAGTCCAAGTGCAAAGATGTATGTTTTACTCATGCAACTTGCCCTTCCACTTACAAAGGGCAGTATTTCCCCTTGCAGGAGTCACTTTAGCCCACAGGCTTAAAACTGATCAACAGTTTGACATCTTTGCAGCATCAAATGACACATCAAATGAGTTAATTTGGGTTTTTTTTCCTGTTATTGTGACTCCTAGGGCAGGTGTTTTAGAGATTCTCAATGAAGAGAGAAATTTCTGTGAGCTGCTATGGAGGCTTTTTCTCCCTCCAAATTCCATAAAGAGCATCCCAATTAAATCCTATTCCACATGAATAAATATCCCTTTCACAGAAGTATTTGCTGCAGAATAACAGCTGATGGCTGCTGTCCAGCCAATGGCTGAAGCACACCTGCTGCTCTGGAGATCTTCGTGGCAAAGCTGAATAAAACATGAACTTTATAAAGGGTTGCATAAATGTCCTGCTTTTCCCTCTATAAAACTGACTTGCCATCTCAACAGGCTTTCATAAACGATGTATTTTACTTTCCTTTTTCTACCTCCAGCACCACCTGTGCCATGGTTTTCCTGTGAGAGCACACAGCACCTTCCTCAATTCCTTACACACAACGTGAAAATGCTCCCCCATGTCACAACCTGCAATCCATTATCACTGTCAGCTGTGCCTTTTGACAGGCTGGATCTGCCAACAGAGACACACACATGCAGAATTGTGGCATGTGCTGTGAGCTCCACTCTGCCAGAGCTCTCTGGATGCAGAGCAGGAGGTGCATCAGTACCACTCACCAGTGAAAATGCCTGTTCAGAGACCCCAGCTCACAGTGATCAGTGAAGACATCTCTGAATTGCCATTCCCAGGACTCATTCAAAGTGATGGGGGAAGAAAAAAACATCAAATTGGTCTTTAAAAAAACCCCCATGCCATCCCTTTGAAAACCAAAATTTTTCATAATCCTCCATTCCAGCACAGAAATTAGAATTTATTTTCTTTTATTCCCGTCCAAAATAAAGATAAATGCTGAAGTCAGGAGAATTCCCTCAGGGAAGGAAACACCAAGTTTTAAATCAGCTCCAGTTATTCCTCCTCCTCCTCATTTCATCTCAATCAGTGCTTGCTATGTCTTCTACTATTCCACTTTTCCTCCTATATCTTTCCCAGTCAAACCTTTTGCTTAAGCTGTTCTTTAAAAACTCTGATTTGCTGACTATTCTCAGAAATAGATGAGGCAGAGCCTCAGCCCTCCCTCCCAAGGAAGCATGTGAAATTATTTTGGGTTCATCTCCATCTCACATTTCCAGCAGCTTGGGGGTTTCTCCTGCCCATTTACCCTGGAGCAGCATCTGCCTCTTTCTCACCATCATGCCACAGGGGTGAGCCTTCATTTTATCACCCTCTGTGGACCCTGGAGATGCTCTGGGCAGTGCATTCTCCTGGCCCAGCACAGGAGAATTAGTCAGAAAGAAAATCAGTCAGAACTGCAAAGAGAAATTAAGGTGAAAGCCTTCACCTTGGAAGTAAAAAACAAAACCAAAACCAAAAAAACCCCCAAAACGACCAAACTCACACGAGGCTTTTTAAAACTACTTCAGATTTCCTGCAACTTAAAGGTCAAATGAAACTCTCCATTTTTCAAGCTGCTTTAGATCAACTCCATGTGGAGGTGTCCATATTTAAAATACAGTATTTTAAATCCTATATTCTTATACAATACCTGAAAGTACTTGAAAAATGTCTTCTTTTTTTATAATTCTTTTGTTTTTCCTCCATTTTGTGTTCTCCTTCCCTTTGCTTATGCACTGTGGCAAGTAATACATCACATTCCAGCATAATGCAACCTTTGAAAAAATCTGATGCAGTCACAGCTAGTTTTTCCCAGTAAGAAGTCATTAATTGCAAAAATGCCAAACACTAAGCATGGGACATGAGGAAAGGAGGGTTCCATCAGCTAGTTATTTTTTTTTCTTGCTTAAAAAAAGACAAGGAAGATGAAAACAGACACGTAAAAGGGGAAAGGGGAGCTGAAGGGTAGTTTCTTTGCTAGGCTGGCATTCAGTTTTGCTTGCTGTAAATGGTAAATATCCCCAAATACAGGCTATAAAAACAGCCTTTATTAGCACTAGTGAAGATGATGAAAAAAAAATAAATCAAAACTCAATACAAATCATGCTGTACCTTAGGCAAAAACAACTCAGCCATTATAGACAGACATAAATGCAGCTAATTTTTCCATGCAGCTAATTTTTCCAAGCTAAATAAAGAACTCTATCCAGAAAGAAATAAAAATACTTACAAAACCACTGAGTTTCTTGGAGTTATACAACTTCTCTATAGTTTTATTTTGGTTTTTTTGGTTTTTATTTTAATGTACTAATCAAACACCTAGATTCTTAGTATGACAATTCCCGGTTTTCAGCAATAGATTACCACGGAGCCCTGTAATTATTTTGGCCAGGAAAGCTTTCCTGAGATGTCTCAGTCTCCTGCCTCAACCTGCTCCCCAGAAAACAATTCCTTTTCATCGAGGGAACACTGCCGGCTCAATGACAACCAAAACCAAATAATTTTATCTTTCCAGCATTGGGAAACCCTCCAAATAGCTACTGAATGACTAAAACCAGGGAGTGTCCGAGCAGGGAGGCTGATTCAGAAAAATAAGGCTCTGTCTCTGCTCTCTGAGAGCCACAGCCTGGGAGCAGGGCTGTTCTATTCCTTTCACCCCAGGAGCAGGTTTGGACATCTTTCTGAAGTGTTGTTTTATCAGAATGCAAACCCTGAATGTCATCTCACCACTCCAGGGATGTTCCATGAAGGTTTCTGTGGGAAGCTGGGATGAGCAGTGGCTCTTTGCCATGCACAGCCACTAAAGGTCAGTAATAAAGAAAGAAAAAGGCAGCAATAAAACAATGGAAAGAGACTCCGACTCTCCTTGTTGGATACTCCTCTCTCTGCCTGCTGAAAATATGAGGAGCAAGAGGTTTTTGGCCCTTAACTCTGAGGTGTCTCATATGTAAGAGCAGAGTGACTACATAATTCTATTTTACTGTTACTGACACTAGCCCAGAAAGGGCCAAAATGTAAAAGGAAAGAGTACACAAAGTAAGAAATAAATCAGCTTTTGTCTCACCTAGAGCAGAGAAACGATTGCAGATGAATGAGAGTTTCAGACAGATAGCATATAAATAAAAGAATATGTTAAATTGAAGGTATTCTGGTATGTCAACCTAACAAAAGCAAAAAGGTATTGGTCAGGTATATTTAGAATTTAAGGGCATTTTGAGAAGTTTTTTATGGGAAAATATTTTCCTGACTAGCAAAAGATAAATAAAAATACGTTTTTTCTTTGTTTTGTGAAATATTTATTACTTGTCTTGATCATTCTCTGTCTTCCCCTCACACTTGTGCTGCTCTGGGCTTTTTTTCTCATTTACTGCAGATCTCTTTCCTTGTCCCCTGAGTGCTTTTTCCCTTAGCTCTGAAATATTTCACTTTTAAAATAAATATAGAGAAACTGCTGCTTCCCTAGAGCATTCCCAGAGGCAACTGTGAAGGACTTTCAATACAATGCTGCATCCTGGGTCATCCACCTGACCTGGCCTTTCTTGCTTTTCCTCATAAAGTCAAACCAGAAAAGATGTCACATTTAAAAGCCCTGTAAAGTGGGAAGCCTGCATGGCTAAAACTCAGAACCCTTGGATCCTCAGTTACAGACCACAGAGAAATGGTGCCATAATATAGCTGCCTGAATAGTTATGGTGGATTTTAATTCATTTACTTTAAAATGCACAAAATGCACCTTTGCGGCTAAGAAAGTTATTTCAGATCACCTGGCAGCTTTTCATTTTCACCCTCTGACTTCCCCACATAAAAGCACAGCTAAGGAATAAGGGAAAGTATGTCCAGCTACTCTCAGAACTGTTAAAGCTGCGAGACAACTGGCAGTATTTATTACAATATGCACTGTAATAATTAATTTAATTTCATGATAATTGGCTTTCGGTTCAAGAATGGCCTCTGGTAGACTAGACCCAACAACAACTGGACTCTAATTCTAGTCATTGCACTCCTTCTGGACAACCTTTCACCAAGTCCAATCCAAGAAAGCTTTATGATTCTTACCAACTTCTCCTGCATTTTATTAATTTCTAATCCAAGCCATACATAGCAATTTCCAGCTCACTGCATCATTGTAAGGTAGAGAAATAATGTTATACTTAATTTAGATTTATTAATCTAATACGAGAATAGGGAATTTGATCAAGAGACAGAAACCACATGGGAGAAAAAAGGAGCAGAAAAGATCTGCTGTATTGGATTTAATTCTTCTATGGTGTTCATTCAGTGCCTAGTGATTCAGGCTGGATTGTGGAAGCAGCTGGGTTTGGGTGCATTCCCTCTGACACAATAGGAACGCTGTAAAGCAAGAAACTTCTAACAAAACATATGCAAAACAATTTTAGTTGCTGCCCAACTATGAGAAAACCTTGTTCTTAGCTGCAGAAAGAGAGGAACTGAAAACAGCTGTTGGAGTTGCTGATGATGCTGAGCAATTGTTGAGTGAAGTTCTTATGGCAATTAATAAAATTAGACTGCATCCTGCAGGCTGGAGCTGTGTCAGGGAGGGTTAGGGTGGATATCAGGAAAAGGTTCTTCCCCCAGGTGGTGCTGGGCACTGAACAGCTCCCCGGGGAATGGTCACAGCACTGAGCCTGCCAGAGCTCCAGGAGTGTTTGGACAACTCTCTCAGGGATGCACAGGGTGGGACTGTTGGGGTGTCTGTGCAGGGCCAGGGGCTGGGCTGGATCATCCTTGTGGGTCCCTTCCAACTCGGGATATTCTACAATTCTATGGTTTTAAGGAGGGATTCCAGAGTGAACTGGAGGAGGAACAAATGTGGAGTGAGAAGCAGAGGACAAGGCATTGCTAACTGAGCAGTTTAACACAGCAGCTGTGTCCTCCAGGGAGCTGTGAGCAGAGTGCAGAAGGACACATGGCAAGAGGAGAGGAAACAGAGGGTGACTACAAGTGCAGCCAGAGCTGAGGACTAAAAGCAGCTCCTGGGTTAAGGGAGGGTAAATAAAGGCACTGACCTCTGAGGAGTCTTCAGGGGAAAAAGCGTTTTTCTGTGCACTTGAAATACTGATTTTCTAACTGTGCCAGAATGACCACCTAAAGAGCCTGTCCTGCAAAGTTGATAAGCTCAAATGATGTGACTGAGCACCCAGCTTCTTAGTGTGTTAGATCTCTTTGGAGGCAGGAAAATGGAACAGGGTGATAACATGACTCATGAGTTTCCAGGGTTAGGTATGACAATTCTGTAGCTGTAGACGCTGACACTTGTGCAACCTCCTTCTTCCAACTCAAAACTGCCAGTGCAGCTGCACACAGTATGGACTGGTTTGTCCATTCCTTCCCCAAAGCCACAGTTAGTTTAGAAAGGTAACAACAGAAATTACTGCTCAAGTGCAACCTACACTTTACCATTATCATCTGAAACAGGATTTCCACACCTGTCCTGGTTAACAAGCCACAGACAGCATTATGCACACTCAAAGCCATCTAAAAAAATCTCACCTGCAGCTCTTCCTGCTTGGGGAGGCTGTTGGTACTCCCAGAGAGCTGGTACACAAACAGATTTCATCAGACTTAAAGAGTGGCAAAAGAAAAATCTGTGTGTCTTAAAAATAATATTAAAGCCCAGTGATATCAGAGTGATGTTTCCTTCAAACCACTCACAGCATCAAACCTCCTCTCAGGCTGCCTCTCTCTCCAGTGAGGGATGGGATGTAGTTGGGAAGGGAAGCTTCCTGTGCCAGGCAGAATTAAGCACTGATACTACCTTAAAGCCTGGGAGAGGGAAGGAAGCATGGAAGGGTGAGGAACACAGCATGCATGCTGGGGAGACACATAAAAGACAGAAAATAAGAGAGGTTCAAGGGCATTCACCTGGAAACTCCAGGAGGTTGAAAAGCCTGATGTTTTAGTGCCAGTGAAGCTGCTCTGGAGGCACCAAACTCCACCCAGAGCTAAGCTACCTGCAGGACTAGGAACACTTCAGAGTCAATCAGTCCAACTAACCCAAGCCTAGGCTTACATTTGTTCTAATTCACAAGTCAGAAAGGCACCTAGTTAGAAATAGAATTTGCTGGATAACCACTGGCAGAGCCTGAACAAGCCTCAGACTGTCTTCATGCGCACTGAAGCTAGGACTGGAGGAACTAGGCTTCCTCTCTGCCACCAAGCATATACTAAAAATACTGGGTTTGATCTTTTGGCACTGTTAAGGGAACATTTTTTCTTTAAGGCCAAGTTCGTTTATGGTTTTATATGGGAACAGTTAAGTAGGGAGCTCTTTGAAAAACCGGATACAATATAAATATTTAATCCTTAAGTAAATCCTTTGGACCTTGCTCCTCTGTTCTCAAGCTTAGCATCTACCAAAGGCAACAACAGAAATGACAAAGTTCTGTTCTCATTCCTCAGAAAACAAAGAAACTCCTCTACAGGCCAGGTGTTTAGCAAGCACACTCAACAGCAATACACACACACATCAGCAGAGGTTACATCCACACACACACATCTGTGGGATGAAGGGGATGAGATCCTGAGTCAGAATTCACTGCAAAGGTTTGGGTGGCAGCAGCATGCTCAAGCCAGTGAAGTATTGCCTTTACAACTATTTTCAGACACAAAAAAAGCCTGCTTTTAAAGAAATACTTCAAATGTTGGAAAGCTTAAAAATTTACTGATTTCATAGCAGTGCAATATTTGCCGTTTCAATTTCATCTGAACACATAGTCTCAATCTTTCACTGAATTTTTCTATTCCAAACATCACTACATAGTAAAATAGTCATCACTTCATTAAAATAATCTAATTTCTGTGTCTAGAAAGAGACAGAAATAGGATAAAATCCCATGACAGGCCTGTCACAATTATTTCATAGTTGGATGCTTACTGTATTTCTCATTGATTAAATTAGAACAACAGTAAAGGTAAATTCAAGAAGTTTCACATTCTCAAAATGATTGATTTCTCTGACATGAAAATCAGAGCCATTAAACACGATGATGTAGTTGTACTCTCCATTCAGAGGAGCTTTCCAAAGTTGTTTGTGCAAAGCAACATCTGTTCAGGCAGGGCAGCTCTCCAAATTTCCTCATCTGTCTGGCTGCCCTAACAGCTACGTTGTCATCTGTCACCTGCCACCAAAGCTGCAAATGACCAGGAAGTTCATGAGGGAAAATTGCTCTTACAGCTGCTTGCAGACAATTCTCAACTGTAACTGCAAATATTAGCAGTGCTTTGTTTCCTGGACTGGGAAAGAAAGATTAACAGCTGGTGAAATACACAAAACCCCAAAAATCCTGGCTCCCATGCAGACATTGGTGAAGGACTGCCCTTTCCAACAGAACCAAGGACTCAGGCTGTGTCTCCAAGCCACCTGACCATCCTGTCACCATCAGAAACGCCTCCTCATTTTTTCACAACAAAAAAAAAAGGCGTGGATTTGCCTGTTTTCAATTGCAACAGTCATCTAATTGGGACTTGAAATCTTTGTTGCCCAAGACAGCTCATGTGGCATGGAGGCTGCTACCTCTTTCTCTTTACCAAGAGGAGGAGGTAACACCTTCATCTCCCCCCTTGGTCCAGGGGAAATGGCCAAAACCAGCACATCTTTGACTCTTCCTGTCAGAGGACACACTTGTTTTGCAGAGCGCCAGCTGCACTCTTCAGAAATCTGATGTCACCAGAAGTGCCTGAATTGCTGCCATTCTCTGCAGTGAATTTGCTGTCATCCCTCCCAGAGTGGGGTAAGGCAAGTCCTGTGTCACTGCATGGAGTGACCACCGTGCACACCGCTGGGTCACTGCGCTGTTGGGAGATCTTTCACACAAAGAGAAATGAGACTGTTCCATCTGTCCCCTTGCTGCTGGCAGCTCTGCCTCCTCTGACTCAATACTTGTAACCTTCCTCCTCTCCCACCTTTCAGGCCTTTTTACCTGCTCCAGCTCAAAACGTGGTGGGGTGTGGAGCAGAAGTAGCAGGAAGCACACAGGAGTTCTGGGTGACTGCAGAGCCAAGAAGGAAAGCACAAAGCTCTCTGGCAGCCAACAATGAATATTCTAAAATATTTCTAGATTATATGAACAAATGAACAAAGAGAGACGAAAGCTGACCTTGCTTCTTCAACTGAATCAGCAGGTTGCAGCCAGAGAGTAGGGGCACGTTTGTTTTCAAAACAATAAAATGCAACAAGTACACATCATTCTGCAACTACCATCCTTAACAGCACTCTTTGCACAATGCTCTTCTGTTACACACAAAAATCAGATCCTTTGTTTTCTCTAATGAAAAACCAAAACACCAGTGTAAGAAAACAACAAACAGACCCAGAAAAACAATCCCTTCTCCCCACAAAACAACAGAAATGCCCGAAGGCAATCCCAACATTGTCAGTGCTCTGAAGACAGGACACACCACAGCAAAACAGATGGTTTTTTGTAGAGACGTGTTTACCAAACCCTCTCATTTGTAGCATCCAAACCACCAGCCAAGGGGGGAACATCCTGAAATGACCCTGGAGCAGAAGAGGACTGCAGGGATAACCTGCTCTAGCTGTGATCAAGCTGCTTCCAGCACCGGGAGTGCTAAAATCCACTTCAGACAGTGCTGCTCCTCAATTAATTAACACTGCTCGTTTAGCCACGTGCCAGCTGACACTTTGGATGTCCCTCTGAAGCTCTCCAGTTCACACCATCCCACAGCACTGCCAGACCAAGGTGCAGCACAGATGTGCCCTTAGCTAACATAGCCTCCTGGCCCTCTTTTTCTTTTTTTTTCCGTCTCCATCTAACAGCAATCTCCTCGCACAAGGAAAAGGCAACACCTCAGCCAGCAAAAGTAATATGCTTGGAGCAAAGTGATCCTCCTGCTTGCCTGAAGTCAGGCAGAGCAGTGGGTTTGAATGCTGGCACAGATCTGCATGAAGAAGAACCCCAGGTGAAAAACAAACATGTGATTTGAAAGTGAGAACACAAATGTGAATATGTGCAATATTTAGGGCTGCAAAAGACTTAGAGCTGTAGGGCAGTACCTTCCTATTTTGACCATGTTACATTCAGGGAAACAGGTCTTTGCAGCAGGGAGACAATTCCTGACCAGGAAGACTCTTAATTATTATATTAGTCAAACCATACTTCGACTAGACAAAGCTGTTATAGGATGAAGAGTCTGAAGCAGAGTTCATGCCTTTGCCATTTCCTGTGCCCTACCTTCTGACTGTCAGCTCACCCTATTCATCAGCAACAGCAACGAGCAAAGTTCTGTAAAGATAGCTAAAAAACCCCTACAACCTACACCAAAAAACCCACCCCAAATCTTGTCAGATTCTGCCAGGAATTTGCCAAGCCAGTTAGGGAGGATGGGAGGTGGGAGTTTCCTCCTCTTTGCATTATCAGAACAGATTCTGTAAGCAATTCAGAGAAAGTGTAAACAAGAAAACTTCTTTTTGCTTTGTCACAACTTTATTTGAATTGGATAATGCTCCTTTCAGGAAGAGTGTGTGACTACAGGAGTAAATTCTGCCTACCAGAAGTCTTCCCACATGGGTACCATGGCAATGGAACAGCAATGTAAGTCTCCCAAGGAGACCAAATGCAGCTTGGTTAGGAGAAATGCAGCCAGGAGAAAAGATCAAATCAACAGCATTAATATTATAAGAAATTGCCAAACAACTAGATTTTATTCACTGCTGGTATTTAAAGAATTTTGGAAACCCTGTTATTTCCTTTTTAAAAGTTTATGATGTTTTTAAATAAATCTGTAACAATTTTGGTGATTTTCTCATAACAAAATGAAAGGTAGAAGGTTCATTTCTGGAATATATATTTAGGGGGAGTATTCCCATCCTAAAGGCTGCATTCCAGTTGGCAGCAGCTTGAGCAGTGTTAGTGCATGAAGCCTAAGATAATGCCTATTTACTGTCTTATCCAGGGCATGGTGACAAGTGACATTAAGGCTTGTCATTGCAGGCTTCATCCTGAGGGCCCTCCCCAACTTGATCCACCAGGAAACAGGGAGCAGGTATCTCAGTTAGTGTGTCTAACCCAGATGGATATGATCTGATTATGGCTACAGATACTAAAGTGCTTTGTACCCACTGCAAACAAATGCTTCACCAAAACTGACCTAAGACCTTCTTCCTAGACTGGCTCCTTTAACAGGAGCCAGTGCTCTCCTGCCAACAGAGCAGGAGGAAAAGTGAGAGGGAGATGAAGTTTTGCAAGAAAAAAGGGTGTAGGAGCAGGAAGTCATCTGTGAGGCACTCTGTAATGCAACACCACTTAGGTGCAGAAGTGAGACATATGCTCCAATCCCCAGATAGTTGACAAACGTGTTTCCAGCCCTCAGGGTCAGGACTCTTTCAAAAGTAGCTGGCTGCCTATATAGGAAGTTCTTCTAAGGTGAGGAGAATTTTTCCAGGACTGACCAAAGAACAGAGCCTTATTACCTGCTGGGATGAGTCAGGATGAATCAGCTGGGATTGTTGATTTAATGCAAAAGCTGGGTGATGGGTTTACTAGAGCAGCCATGGCATTGTCCTGGTGTGGAAGGGAGACAGCCCAACACATGATGCTCCCAAAAGACTTGGTCTCTGCCCCTCGAGCAGAAATTGAGAAGCCAACCAGAGAAGATCTTACAGAGTCACAATCACACTTCCAAAGACAAGCATCTAAATTGTCACTCTGTAAAATAAACAGATATTCTCAAAACGATCTTAATTATATGCCACAGGTTTAGCACTCCATGGTGATGAGCAGGGTTTCAAATGGATAGAGAACCCTAAGTATTTTATTTCAAAATTTAAAAAGTGAAACAGCTTTGCTTTAAATATCAGCACTTTGGTTTATCACTTGGGGGAAGGTGGGCAGACAACCTGGACAGTTTAACCAGAACAGTTTTTCTCCCCAATTTCATAGACCAGTGATTTTTCCTCTCTGATTTTACAGAGAGAGCACTGCTCTGACGACTGCATACCCTGAATTCTATTGGTAAATAATCCTTATCCACCAACAGCACCTTCACCTCTGTAATCTGCCCAGAGATGGTCTGTTTCCTTCCACGTTTCAAAATACTCCAGAAATCCAACCACTCCTTGCTCAGGAAATGAAAAGAGCAAGTGGACTTGTAGAATGAACTTCTATTTTGCTCTGCCCAGCTCCCACCTGCACACACAGACCAAATTCAGGAGCCAAACTGGGGAAGCTGGCCCAGAATGAGGGACAGGAATGTTTCCAGCCTGCACCACAGCCACCTGTATCTGAGCTGCAATGTGCTCCCTCCTCCTCCTCGCCAGATGGGTGTGAAAAATCAAAACATGGAATAACTGCTCAGGCTCCAGCTTCTCCCTCCCAATCCTCAAAGGAATGCAGCTTCTTCACCTATCTCCAGGCTTTTCTTATCTGCCAGCACATGGCTGTGGTGCAGCAAGGTGGAGGACACTTAACAGATGCTCTGTAATCCGCAATCTTTGCAAAATGCTATCAAGAGCAGGACTCTCCCTTTCTGTACCTCCTGTGTTAATTAAATGTTCCTTTAACCAGTGGAAAACCTAGAAACTACACTATTGCTTCTGCTATTTTAGCTTCTTGGAATAACAAGCTTATATTACATATGTGCCTTCAACTCAAACTGCAGAGACTCCAAAGATGCAACAATTTTAATAATAATATTTTTTAAAAGTAACACTCTTGATTTCAAAAATATTATCCTTAAGCATTATTAATACAGCCTCAGTGACATCTCCTGCTGGACATGAATAATCAGAGAAAAGGACAGAACTCACTTCCACTGGAACAAGATGAAGTGTTCCGAGTACCCATCTACAGACACTTATTTCGCCTTTTACACTGAGGCCAGTGACTGTGCATGCCACAGAAGAAACTCATTTTTCATATATCTTTCATTGACGGGGCTGTTGAAAGATGAACTATCTGCTCCCAATTGTTATATTATCCAAATAATCTTATCCTCCTACAAGGAGAGGCTGAGAGAACTGGGATTGCTCAGCCTGGGAAAGAAAAGGCTTTGGGGTGACCTCACTGTGGCCTTGCAGTGCCTGAAGGGAGCCTGCAGGAGAGATGGAGAGAGACTCTTGACAAGGGCCTGGAGTGACAGGACAAGGGTCAATGGCTTCACACTGACTGAGAGCAGGTTTGGATTGGATATTGGGAAGAAATTCTTCCCTGTGAGGGTGCTGAGGCCCTGGCACAGGTTGCCCAGAGAAGCTGTGGCTGATCCTTGATCCCTGGAAGTGTTCCAGGCCAGGCTGGAGGGGACTGGAGAACCTGGTCTGGTGGAAGGCGTCCCTGCCCATGGCAAGGGGGTGGAACAAGACAATCCTTAAGGTGCCTTCCAACTGAAACCATCCTGTGACTCTATGATTCCATATCCAACATCTGGGAAGCATCTGCTGAGCAAAGCAGACGGCTGGCTCGAGACCCTCAGAATAACACAGCTCCCCCAGTAGCGTTTTTCTCGCTTGAAATACAGGACTCCAAAGCTAGACTTGGTAACAAAAGCAGCATTTCCACAGGAGGCTGCAGGAAGAAGGGGCTGCTGCAAGCAGGTTCCCTGGTGGCACTGCTTCTCCATGCCATCCACCCTTCAAGACAAACCCAGCTGAACCCTTCCCATTCCATAAGCTAGGGAATGATTGTGACATTGCCCTCAAAAGCCCCAGAGAGGCACGGAGAGTACTCCAGAGCTCACATGCAGTACATGTAACTGGTCTGGTCTGCACGTATCTTCCAGCATTTGTTACATCCTCCAGTGTTTCACAAGTGCCCCAAATCATGTTAGGAACTTTGCCTCATCATGGGTGTGTGCTGCTGCACCCACAGAATATGGATAGACAGAAGGGCAATTTTTTTCCAAGCAATCCCCAGGTGGACTAAATCCCTGCATCAGCATCTTGGTAATGCAGTTTATAGTGCACTGCCCAGTGAAGACATCCTTGTCTTGCTGCTGTGCAAGGATGAGCAGTTTCTGGCAGCTACACCTAGAGCACCATCTCTCTTCATGGAAAAGCAGGATAACAAACCCCTGCGTCACACAAGGACTGTGGTTCCTGTCCAAGAGCTGCCTTGGGGCTCTTCCCTCGAGACCCTATTCTGTTACCTTCACCTATTCTGGCAAACCCCTGTACTGCAGAATTCACCTGGCACAAGGAAGGCACTGTGCCATGGAAAATGTAAGCAACCAGTACAACATCAAAGCTGCAGATTACCATTTTGAGGCTGATAGAATGGCTCTGATGATAGCAGCTGATAAAGCCACAGACCACACATAACCAATGATTCCTAAGGAAGGGCGGAGGAGGATGACAAGATGAAAATTTATCACTTTGTTATTGCCGTTGCCTGACATCAGGAGAAAAAAATGGGTGGAAGAATATATGACAGATATCTGGCACAAGATGCATAGCCCTTCCCACTTTTCAGCCCCTTACAACCTTAACTTTTAATTGCAGTCTTACTACTAGATTGATCAGGTTGGAAAGGAAGAAGAAAAAGAGTTAGTATAAAAACTCTGCCTGCCAACACTTATCTACAGATATTTTCAGAAAAAACGACCCAGAAAACAACAGGAAAAACATCAACTAAGTGCATACAGTGTTTGTTAAACATAAATGTGCTTTTTTCCCAGTGAGGACCTTTAACCTGTAGCCCCTTCTTGGAAGAAAGAGAAACAACTTACAGCTCCAGCTTTGGTGTTAGTAACTTTTTTTCAGTGATTTAAGAAGTTCCCCTTGGTATTCCTACAGTTTGGTATTCTGTAAGCATTTGGGCTTCAGTGCCTAACAAACAGAGATAGCTGTGAATGAGGTAATTTTCTTTGTGTGATTTAAGACTGCAATTTCTCTATAGGTACATTTATAAGAGTGAAACTAGCCCTTCCAGGGGTGAAAAAGGTGCAATTCTCAGCCTAGTTAAGAATCCACACAAACCTAAAAAACAAGGAGGCGACAGTATGGCTGGCAAAAAATTACAATCTCTCTTCCATCAGAGAAACAGCATTTTTCATTCAGCTCATCTATTTCAGAAAGTTTACCTGCTTGGTTCAGAAAGCTACAGAAAACCCTGTTTTCCAATTCACATCATTAAATTGAAGCTATGGGCCCAGAACTCATCATTTACAGTCTGCACCAACATAAAGCAACAAAACAGTTCTTGGCCAAAAAAGCCCAACTGTTTAAAGCAGTACGTGGAAAGAAGGAAGTTTTGACAGTGAAAGTATGCATATCTGGGAGAAAATATATTCCAATTAGTTCTACTTAACACATTATAGCAGGAACAATGATTTATAGATGGCAGTTTTTCAGCTAATTATGTGTACCTATTTGACACACCCAGTGTGACAACATCACAGGAGCTTTTATAACAGACACCTGGGGAAGGAAAAAAGCATACCTCTATATATCATGCATGTATTTGTAATCTTTTGCTAGGAGGAAAACATGCACAAAAATTAAAAACTTGTTTAATATTTGCTGTTCAAAAATTTTAAAAAAGGCACAAGCTAGCGATCTATAATATATCATCATCTGCTTATTTTAGGACATTGGGGTGGAGGGGGAAACAAAGGAAAAACTTTCTGTAGATCTCATTTATGGAAAAAGTGGCATTACATAAAAAGCCAATGGCAGCAGGATTCCTTCCATTTCTCAGATACCTTGAAATGCTTCTAGGAAGTCACATTCAGAGTTATTTTTAAGGAAAATTTATGACTTGTTAACGACTTCTAATTAAGCTTCCCACTCTTCTATGGTATTTCTATGAAACATCTTTAAACTGCATTGAGCAAATGCCTCCAGCTGTCCCTGTCTGGCTGCTTTTTGGTTTTCATCTTTCCAGCTGCTATGGAAAAGGAGCTTAGTTTAGCTCTCAAGTTTAAAAAGCCATCACACATCTCCCCTTCCCACTGGTGGGCAGACAGGATAGTGAGGGAAAGAGTTAAATTCTTACTGTCTCCAGCAAGTGGATTTGTTAGGTGCACATACTGCACTTTAATGACAACAAAACTCCAGGTAGTAGCATTTGACCTGCAAAATCAGTGGCTTTGAAGGGAGGAGAGCCAGGCAAGGAGCAGCTGCTCAGTTTCCTCTGCTGGAAATCCTAATTTTCAATAAAGATGTTCTCAGCCTGACACTATCAAATTAGCAGACAACAAACACTATTATTTCCTGACGTCTCTTTCCTGGTTTCCTGCCACTGATCCAAGTCCCTGACTGTGGCCAAAGACACAAAAGACTCCTATGGGGGTCTGTGAATCACTGCCAAAATCTGCAGGCAGAAGGCACAGAGAGAGATGTACATATTGTAGTTTCCACAAATCAGAAAAGGTTCAGAAACACTGCTAATGCCAACTCCATCAATTTACTGCTTGGGAAAGGAAGAGGTCATACTGTACAGCACACCAGGTGTTGAGGCTGGAAGGCAGGGAGAGTAACATCAGGTCCCAAGCTGAAGATTTTATAGATGCTGGTACCTTCTGCTGTTTTCCATGTCATCCTAGCTCGGGGCAATATGAAACGTATAAAACAGGTAATAAATTGAGTAGATGACAAGTCATGCCACTTATTAGAATTTTCCATGTCTTTGCCCTTAGGTTTGATGCTGTAATTCAAGATTGCTCTCATGTTATCACTCCTACATACTCTTATCTAAAGCTAGCCTCACCCCTTGAAGCTTTCCTGCCAGCATTTATTATTAAATAAAAAAGAAAATACTCTTAATTTTTCTCTATTGGTAGATACACAGCTGAAAGAAAAATATAAAATAAAACAGAGTTCAAGATGAAAGAAAAACCCCCAGAAAGCCAAACAAACATCTCTCTACCATTAAATATAAACACAGTCAGCTTTTTAGGCTCTCTGACAGAGAGGTCACAACAACCTTGATGTATTCTTGTCACAGGGGGTCTACTTCTGTTTGAGCCTGTCCTGCTGGGATGAGGCATACACATTAAGAACTACTGCAGAATTATTGCTTTTCACCAGGAAGGTAAAATACCATGTCTGCTAGAAGCCAAAGCAGTTCTTACTCCATAACGGTTGGTACAAAAAAAAAAAAAAAAAAAAAAAAGAAGAGTAAGATATTCCTTCTCTTCTTTCCTTCTTTCTGTGGTGAAAATCCTTCAAAAGATGGCAAAAGAAGGCATTTTTGTTCATCTTTTCTTATGCTTACCAGTACAAACAAGATAATCCCTCAATAAATAAATAAAATATTTCAGGAAACATGACATGGAACAAAGCCAAATGAAAAAACGTGCATGTACCTTTCCTAGTTTGTTCACCTTTGACTTTGCAGCAAGTATATTTCCATCCCTGAGACCTGCTAGAGGGCAAAACATGTGGGAAGATAATGGGACAATTAAAGTTTTATCAGGATTTTTGAAAAGAGAGACAAAGCAGCGTGTGTGAAAGAAGACAAAAGCAGTAAGTCAGCCTGAACACAGAGTCGTGATTGCACTGTGGTTAAGTGGTACATTTATCCCTAATTCCAAAGACCATTAATTCCAGCAACTGTTCAACTGAGCCAAAAACCTTTGCAACCTGTGCCAGGGCCTCACCACCCTCTCAGGGAAGAATTTCTTCCCAATAACAAATCCAAACCTGCTCTCAGTCAGTGTGAAGCCATTGCCCCTTGTCCTGTCACTCCAGGCCCTTGTCAAGAGTCTCTCTCCATCTCTCCTGCAGGCTCCCTTCAGGCACTGCAAGGCCACAGTGAGGTCACCCCAAAGCTTTTCTTCTCCAGGTGAACAATCCCAAATCTCCCAGCCTTTCCTCCCAGCAGTGATCCCCTTGGTCCTTCCTCTGCACTCTCTCCAGCAGCTCCATGTCCTTGCTGTACTGGGGACCCCAGATTCTCTACTCAAATTTGCAGCACTACTGTGCTCCTCTAGGTGAATAGTCAGTAATTCCTAAGGACTTTCTTAATTATTTGCAATTACTATTTCTAGCAGTATTGGTGTTCAAAGATGCTACTGTATATTCACAGCAAGATGCAGGAAACACCTAGCAGATCTTGGCTTCTGTGCCCTTCCAGGAAAACTAACACACAGCTCCAGGAGTAAAACAACTCCCACTGCCCTTTTAAATAATTTTTAAAAGGCCAACAATAACCAAAAAGACCTCTTAAATGATACTAAATAGCCACCATTTCAGCTTTTGACACTCTTCCCTTCCCAATAAAAACCCACAAGTATCTTAACAGGCTGGTCAAGGCTCCTCAGGAATGAGCCTCCGAGCTCTGTGCTCCAGAGAGCCTTGAGGGCTGAGGTCACAGCCTCCCACCAGCTGTGGCTCCCAGGGTTTGATCCCTTTCCCTGTCCATGACAAACAGCCCATTGTGGTAGGGCAGGCGCTGCCCACGGAGCAGCAGAGCTCAGGAGCTGCAGATCCTCCCGAGGAAAGCAGAAATGTGCCAAAGCTGAACATTTGCACAAGTCGTTTCATTGGAATTCTCCCAACGAGATCTGATTATCAGATCTCCTTTTGCCATGTATATCAGTGGATTGGCTGAGGCTGTAAAACACAGCGCCTGGGTGCCTGGCCAAGTGTCAAAACAGTTTCAAAGGCACAGTTTTGAATAACAGGGACAAGGTGGTTGTTTTGATTCTCTCTGGCACTTACGGGGAGCAAGCCTTGGTCAAATGAAATGCGTGACAAAAAAAAAATAAAAAAATCAGCCGATGTTCATAAATTCAGAACCATTCAAAGTTAAAAATCAGACAGACAGCATGGCAAACCAAGTTAGTATATTCTTAAGCCAGCCTGAAAACTGACTTTCCTAAGGAATTTTTCCTTCTGCACAGTTCCACTCAGAATTAGCAAAATACAAATTCCTAACTTTTCCATCTCTATTCAGAGCCTGACTTGTGAAATGAATTTTTAACGGTAGCTTTAAAAAACTTCTGAGTTGTCTGAAAGGAAGCCTGCTAGAGATATGACTATGTTCCATAATGTTATTAGCTGCTCTCATGAATCACAGAGATGATACAAGAACGCTCGGCTCCAAAGCTGAAGATGGTGCTGCCCTTTCCAATTTCCAAATGCACATTTATCAGGTCTTGTGGGCCTTTTACAGTCCAGCGAAGCTTTAATTCTAAAAGATACAGACATACAGCTTAGTGGAAGTGGCATCTTCAGTCTCTGTTTTCTTATCTTCTCAAAAACAGCTTTGAGAGTTAAGCACATGGATTTTGCAGAGTGCTGCACTCTCATCCCCCACTTTTATCAGCTGCTTAGCCTTCAATAGCAGTTTGGTATTCGCTGTGTCAGCAGCACTGCCCTCCAGGAGCTGCATCCCCAGCCAAACCTCAAAAGAAAGCATCACTTCTTGGCACAGGCAGTTCCTCACCAGGTGCTCTGCTTCCTGCCAGCCACTTTGGGTCGAGGCTCAGCTCCCAGCACCAGCCTCAAAGATGCTGCCCACAGGAGCACAACTGATGCTCTCGACCCTCCCAGCTCCTCTCATCTCAGAGCCATATCCAGAAATAGCTGCAAAGATCTGCAGTGCCTCAGGAGAAGTGCCACTCGTGCTCTGGTAGGATTTCTCGGGCATAGCTGGACGGCATCTTCTCACAGTGCTTTAGCTTTTGCCTCGGAGGGAAATGCTCAGTGGAAACTGGTTTCTTTTAACACCATTCCACAGCGTGGTCTGTGGCACCCAAAGTTTAGCAGCCCCACAAGCTGGGAGCAGAAATTCCTCTTGGTTGTCAAGTATTTGTTTGACTCAGGTCACACTGAAGCATGTTTTGCATGACTGGGATAAAAGAGGTTTTACTTTAATGTACTGCTTAGCAAGGGGAAAAAAACCCAAACCTATCAAAAGCCAAAAAGCTAACCACATCTGAAAGTAGATTTAATTGGAAATTAGCAAGGACAATTGAGTGACACTTAGTGCAGCCACAAATCAAGAGGGGAGATTCAGTGGCTCACCAGAGACTCACCCAAGATACAGAATTTTGTAATTAATGGCACTGTTTTCTGTAATTCAGGGCACAGTGTCCATCACTCCTCTTGGAGAGAAACACTGGCTTTAGTTTGTGGTTTTATTTAGGCACATTGTTGACCACAATTACTGGGAAAGAAATTAAGCACCTATATCTCGTCTAAATTAATGGGGTTTTTTGAGAAGTCTTCCAAACCTCCTAACTACCAAATCAAGCCCTGTAAGTAACTTAGTCTACTAAGAGTGCAAGTCCTTTCATTATTTATGGGCATATTACAATAACTTATAAGACAGGTGATGTTGTACATAGCTGCTATAAATGCTCCTTAACTGTCAGGGAGGCTTTTCACTTCAAGTACTATTTTCTGAACTCATTTTCTTTTAAAAGGAACAGTGAATCTGAGTTTCTTACAACTAGAATTCATGCTAGAGCATAATTTTTTAAGCTGTCTACGGTCATAAAGAGTTTAAAAAAAAACATTACAGAAATGAATCTGTTGTTAGGAAACCTCTTCAAAACAATTACAGAGAAATTTCGTAACACTTGGTTTTGGAACACACTTTCTCTTTGCTTGACTACGTTTCATAAATTACAAATGGGTTTAATTTTATTGGCCTCATCTGAAAAATCATCGTTAAGAGTTTCATAATGAACGAGCTCGTAAGAGAATTACAAGGACATAATGCATGCCATAACATAGTAAAGAATAAGGCAGGCTGACCTCATTAAATCCATGAATTTAGAAAGTACTCCTGTTCAGGACATCATCTGAAGCACTTCTTTCAACTGGAAACAAATTATAATGCTCTAAAAGGTTACCACTTCAAAGAGATTTAGGACTGTATGTACCTGTATAGGTAACAGGACTTTAGCTGAATATGAATCACAGAAGACACAAAATATTCAAAAGCCCAAGACGCTTAAATGCAAAATATTAATCAGTAAAATACAACACTGCCTTTAACTCCTATTACAATTCACACCTCACTGAACTTCAGCACAGATACAGACTGTAAATACCTGCACAAGTCTGCATGAAAAGAACAGACACTCAATGGATTGCTGTTGCTGTGCATGCCACACTTTGATCCTTTCCCTCCCTGCTGATGAACATCCATCTGCTTTCTCTTAGAGGAAACATGTCAGACAGCAAAATTAAGATGTTCCAAAATATTTGGTTTCACTTGGGCTGTGGCAGATAGTCAAAACAAAGATTACAGCACTACATGCCAGTACAAACTTGCAGCTAAAAGCCATTACACTTCATGATGCTTTCAATGAAAAATAAATTGCGAGTAAATTGTTTTGTAAATCAAGATGCTGCATATTAGATGTGGAAGTCCTTGGAACAGAGACAATAAACATTTCCTCCTCAAGAGAACAAAAACCAACAAAACAAACCCCTCAGGAGATGCTTACATATAGGACTACTAGATATCAACTTAAACTCACCATGACTGTGTTGAAACAGGTAATTCCAGGATCTGTAACATTAATTAAGATTGAATCACCAGCAGGTAAATGGTGTTTATTGGATAATAAAACTGCATAACGTCTACAATCTCACACATAAAGCCACATAAAGTTAATCTGGTTTGAAATGGTAATTACCCAGACCAAATTTACTGAAAGGTGTTTAGACACATATGATTCAAATCTGAAGTTTACAGATGATTGCTGCATGAGGCTGAGGAAAAACCTGTAATATTTTCCTTTCCATTTTCAGCAACATCAAAAGACAAGCTCAAAATGAAAACCGAGGAAAACAAGGGGTTGTAAGAAGACCCAGCTGGTTCTCTTCTCGTCCCTTTCTAACATACAAGAACCCAAAGTCTAGGGAGCAAAAGAGCACTTGAATGCATAGCACCAAAAATTCAATGTTCTGGTAAAAGCTTTGAGCTGACACCATCAATGCAAAGCACACTATGCCCAAAGGAAACAAGGTGTTTAAATGTTCCTAAAGCAAACAAACCAGAAAAATCAAAATGAATATTAGAGAGATCAGCTAGACCTTGTCATGATCTTTTTGGGTGAGCTGTGATTGCATTTCACCTCAAGAAGAGCCCAGAAGATTAAAACAGCTACATTTTCTGGCAAGTTTTGTACTCACAGTGCAAAAAGTTCTTGCAATAAACAAATCCTTATGTGATTTCAGTGGCTTCTCCCTTCAGCTAAATAAAAGAAAGAAACACTGCCCTGCTTGTAAACAAAATGAACTGACAGCTTATGTGCAGAAAAAGTGGAAGAACCAGCAGGCATCATCCAACACATCATATACTGATTTTAGCTATATCTAGAATCTGTTACAGTTTATACCCATATTACAGTAACCCCATCCTTAGCAATAGCAGAACAACACTTGCAGTAATACTTCTGTTGAACAGCCACCTCCTGGACTCCCTGATGACATGTGAATTCTGCTCCTCTAGCCTCAATTACTGCAGTGAGAAGACTAAAGCTCATGAATTCAAACAAATTTGCTCATTTGTCCGATTGTTTTCTCATTCAGTGCTTTCTCATGGTTTTTGAGGACATGATTTATGTTTCCTGAATAGCCAAGCTTGGCAAAACGTGAGGATAACAGAATCTAAGGAGAATCATCCCTGAAGCTGAATCAAAATGTCTGTGAGTCAGGCACTGAGGAAGGGTTCCAAGATTATGCACTCCCAACTCATCTGCCCAGTTTAGGGCATTCATTAAACAAAACTAAATTTACAGCAGGCAAATTTAAAAAGTGACAGATCACTGCCCAGCTGTATTTACGCAGCATTTGATAACACTTTTTACCAAGAAAATGAAGCATTTTCAACAACTTTTAAAAACCCCAAACTGATACAGTTGACAAGCTTAATACCTGAAAGAAAATCCTTTACTTGAGTAATTTAATAAACTTACATTCCGCATTATAATGCATTTCCCTTTCAGTCTGTGGCATCCAGGAACAAATACCCTCTGGCATTTGGAGGATACACGAGGCAGTTTTGAGGCAATAGATCTATCCATGTAATCACCACATAAGACAGCACACTGAATCTTTTAATTATTCTTTACTGAGCCTTTTAATTATTCTGCCTCATAAAAACACGCTGAATGCCTCCACAATTAGGAGATTTAGTAAGATGGCGTAACACAGAAAATCAAAGAGAGCTTTGCCTTCAAACTTGGCCAAACTGTGTTTCTGCAGTTTGCTGCACTTGCAGCGTGCAGACTGACTCCATCCCATGGCAGGAGGCCACAGAAATGCAGACTGCTGCTCTGGTAATGCTTTGTGGTTTGGGCATTTGCTGTTGCTTAGCAGTTATGAAAACAATCCACTTGACAAGGTCAGAATTCACGACCAAGAAATGTAGTGAGCAGAGCGAAACGTACATATAGACCCTGTCTTTTGAAGTACCAGCTAAGGGCTTAAAAAGGAAGTTGCTGTAGTCGTGATATTAAAATTACAAACAGTGCATTGTGTAGTAGGAAATCAGAAAAAACCTTGGCATTTTTTTGTTTCCCTAAGTTATCCTGCACTGATGCACAAAAAAAGATTTCTGCTGGTTATCAAGTTCTCTAGTTTGCTTAAACACATTTTTTAACCATGAGAAAAAATAAACCAAAAATCTTCAGTGACCACAGACCAAGGCACATCACTCATTCTGCTGAACTTCCATTGCCTATCTGACCTATAATAATCACCAAAAATAATAACAAAATATTAAATTACGCCAGCTTGGTTATTCCAGAACAAATGCTCCTGCTACCTCCTGGGTTAAGTAGCTTGTAACCAGCCTAACTACAAAATTTAGAGGCACTGGTGTGTTTCCAACAACTCTCAGAGGCCCACACAGTGATGCCACTAGCCACACATCAACCAGCTTTGTTTTAAACATGTTCAGGTTCAAAAAACCATGTGTGCAATGTGGTGCTCCCTGATGATAAAACTTTAGCTGAATGCTTCACTCCCTCTCCTCTCCAGCGACACAAGTGATTTTACCTCCACCAAACATGTTTTTATGACATAACAATAGTCTCTTCATTCCTTACAGGTTACAGAAGGAGGTATTAGCAGGGCTCCTCTGCAGGGGCAATTCCTGGAGAGGGGCAACTAAGTTCCAGCCTGAGGTATAGATGAGTCTGTTCTCAGAACTCACTGAAAAATCAAGAGAAGGGGTGGGATTGTATTAACAGCATGACTTTGGTACAAGGGGCTGGAAAACACTTCTCACCTATTCCGTTCAGTAAATTGTATTTTTATCACACCTCAAGAGCCTTGAATCTCTCAAATAAAACCTGGTCTAAAGCATTAGCACTAAGTGGAATTTAAAATGAACAACCCACATATTACAAGACAAACAGAACCAAGAAATCCAGGTAAAGCTACAATTTATTTCAAAGCTATGTGGCTGCAAACTCAGCTGGGAATTACCAGCTGGGCTGCTCAGAGAAGAAAGAGCAGATCATATCCAAGGAATTCAAACTGATGTACACTTTTGTTTTCATAACAATGACCCCTCACCTTCTTGAGCAAAATGTGATTGCACTCCCACCTTAGCTGCTGTCGCTCTGTAGTTCTTAACTTCATTTCATAAATGCTCTTGCATAATGTACAGGGTTTAACCAGAATCAGGTTTACATTTTCTAATTCCTAGGGGCTTGTGGGTTTATGCATGCAGTTTAACAACGAGATTTGCTGGCTCCAGTCAAACACAGTTCACTTCCAGGCAGCATACCCAAGGTAATGACCTTCCCATCCTGTCTGCTCAGACAGCTCTTGTGCATAACCTTCCTTCTGATTGCTGCTCCTACTTCTGGACTGAAAACAGAGATAGGAACATAGACATATTCCTATTACGTGAATAATGTGATTTACACAATAAATGTTTGTCATTTTCTCTTTGAAATATATTTTCAAGATATTCCACATGTAAATAATCTCCTTTCTTTGTATGTCTCTTCTGAGATCTATACTAGATCGTAACTATCCCCGCAAGGCATCCAGCAGAGGCAGAGACACTCCTAACAAGAACCTTTCTGGTGAAACTGCCACAGTGAACACTGATTCTTAAATTAAGCTACAATAAACATATTAAATCCAGAGGCTGAAAAACTGAGTTCACATCTAAAAACAACTTACTGAAAACTGAATTCCTAAATATAAAATTATTTTTTTGAAATGAAAATTGGCACTTGGTGGGGTATTAATAGGAAAAGCAGGTATTTATTTCATGTGACATTAGGAGTTCATTGCTAAGTACAGACATAATTTACTACATATAAGATCAATGGCAACTTTTGTAATTACAGTCATGGTTTGGAGGGAAATGTTGCTATAGCAATACTAACCATAGAAAGGAAATCTACATCTACCCAGAGCAGCATTTCTACATGGCATTATTTTTATAGCACAGCAACAAAGAGTGCAGTAAATCAACAGTAATGCCTATTTTAATCCCACAGACATAGTCTGGAAAAGTATTTCACAGAAATATCCTGAATGAGGAAATGATGACCACACCTCAAGTAAGGTTTTGTTTGGTTTAGTACTGTCACTCAGTTAAAGTCAAGAGTTTAAATCCAGGCTTCAAAGCCAACTTCTCCAGGATTCAGAACACAAAATGTTTAGGGGTTGGCTTTTCCCCACCCCATTCTCTACATAATCCCAAGCAACCTAAATGAGATCTGATCCTCCTTAAACTGGCTTGACTTAGGTCTGCAGGTTTCTTGGCTCAGGCAGTAAGTGAAAGAAATAAAACTGGTTTGGGACTGGAATCAGCCCTGAAGTGATACAGGCACATTTGCATGTTCCTACCCCGATACAGCTGGCATCAGTGCTTACCTGAGAGTCAGATAAAACACGAAGGATGACCAACATATCATTAGAACACCTTTTCCTGGCCAGCCTCACGGGAGGGAATTCCCACCCACATGTTTCTGGCAATGGGACTTGGGTTGTGCGTTTGGGGAACCAAAACTTTGGGTGTTTCTTTCTAGCTTGTCAAAGGTTGACCCCATTCTGTCTGTCTCTGCTCCTACCCTGGATTACAGATAAAATCATGCTCTCAATTATCCTGGCTTTTAGCTGACTACTTTTTCACCTTTCCATGAGTTGGCCTCTTCAATTAAATCTTGCAGCACTCGCAATCAATCACAGTCAGATTTAAAACAAGCATCACCTCAACTGAAAACAATCATCAACACTGATCTGTGAAAACAGATCTATTATGAGTTGGACAGCTGGTTTTCTCATGTCTCTTTCAGTCTTACTTTTGACAAATTAAGTTTCAAAACCAGATTTCTATACACTTCTACAGCTCCTACAACACCTACAAAGAGAGAAGCAATGACTACAATAGATGTAATGCTCAACAAATAATTCAAATTAAATAATTCCAATGCAATACAAATTACCTGGCTTCCTATGGTCATGTGAACATTGTGGTATTTATTCCCAAGGCATGTCAAAAGAGCAGAAAATTTGAAAATGGAGAAGCAATATAAACCTACATCTCATACAGCATTAAGGACTCCTAGTACACGGATACATTTCAAACTGATGGTAAGGAGGAAATCTTTAGAGAATTACTTGCATTGTCCACCATTTCAGGTTTACCCTTGTGAACACAGAAATATCACAGATGTACCAAATTCTTCCTCTGCATTGCACAGGAAGAATCACAGAAAAAAACAGAAAAACAAATTAAAAAAAAACCCTGCTGTGATTCTTTGCAGATCAGCAGTTTGATTCTCTGCTTGGAGAATGACTCTTATCAGTGCTAGATGAGGTATCCCACAGCTTGGTCCAGCAGAGAAAACCTCCAAGGAAAAAAATCCACCACTTCTCTGGGTGGCATTTTAGAAGTCTTGTGCTACTTACTGGTGAAAAACTTTTTCCTAATAGCCAATCTGAGCTGCAATTTGTGACAGTCGTTCCTTGTTCTTATGATCTGCCCCTAATAAGAGTTCAGCTCCACAGTCAACAGAACTTGTCTTCAAGAAGCTACAGGCTTCTGTAAGATTCTCCCTTTGCCTCTTTTTTTGGCCAGATTAAAGCAGCCTGTGTACCCCAATCTCTCCTCATTACTTATGGTTCCCATGGCTCAGAATCACCTTGGTAGTCCTCTCTCCATTTCCTAAACATTGTGCTTTTCGCTTGAGGAGCCTTGGGACTGACTGAACAATCACAGCACTCAGCAATGCTGAGGACAATTACTTCCCCTGATGGCCATGGGGACCACTATGCTGTTTGCCTTATTTGCAATGAAAATGCATCACCAAGTCATTTTGCCAGCAAACATCACATCCCATGGCTTTCCCACAAATGTTCTTCCCAGACTATGTTGCTGCAAGGAGTTAATCTGCACGAGCACAGAACGTCACATTTATTCTCACTGAACTTCATGAGGTTTCTGTTGGCCAAATCTCAGGCTTCCCAAGACCCATCTGAATCAAACTTCCACCACTTGGTGTACTGAACCTTCTCTCCTGCCAATATAATGGGATCTGTGAGTTTTCTCCAGGTGCATTCTGTCTCACCATCTAGGTAATTAACAGAGAGGTGAAATCACTGGCCCAATCCCTCACAGGCCACTTGTTATTTGTCTCCAATGGACATTGAACCATTGAAGACTACACTTTGAACTCAAATATCCACAGAACTTTCAATTAATCTAACAATCCATTTACTTCCACAGCTTCCTCAGTGAGAGATAGTAACAAAAACCTCACTGGAGTCAGAGAACCACAGAATAGTTTGGGTTGGAAGGACCTTAAAGATCAGCGAGTTCCAACCCCACTGCCATGGGCAGGGACACCTTCCACTGGATAAGGTTGTTAAAGCTCCATCCCTGGGATGGGGTATCCACCACTTCTCTGGGCAACCTGTGCTAGTGCCTCACCACCCTCACAGCAAAGAATTTATCCACCAACAGCCCCACATCTACATACTGAGTCATTTAATTACAAAGGGCATTCAGGTTCCTTGAATGCTTCTTGCCCCTGGTACACGTGGGTCAACTATTCTCGATAAGCTTCTCATTCTTCGCACATTTGGAAACAAATTTCCTGAAGACATGCTATGTAGTATTTCCAGGGATTGTGGAAGGCTGACTAGGCCTGAACTACCCTTCTTTCTCTTGTTAAAAAGACAGATGTAATAATAGCCTTTCCCTCGTTTTCAGGGGCCTCTCTGGTGTTTCTTCATATAGAATTGCAATTGCATCACCTATGACTTTCAGCATCCTACCATCAATCCCATCCAGCCTGATGGATTTGAACATGGCCAGCTTTAAGTAGTTTTGAGCAGTAAAACAGATCCCTGTGCTGCACTGCTTCTTTAAGTTCTCCCGGGCAATCTTTGCTTTTGTACAAAGTCGTATTTGCAATGAGAACATGTCATGCCTCTTGCTTGGTGGGACAAATTGCAAGACAGGTCACCTCTTGCCCATGTACTTAATCCCACACTGTTTTAGCTCTGAGGACACAGTATTTATCCTCCCCTTGCCCTTGTAAAACAGGAGAGGGCTCTACCTTCAATCTTAGTGAGCAGTCATCTACCAAAAAGTGCTTCTCACAAGTAGCCAGTGATACTAGCAAGAGAACCCAAATATTCAGAGCACTAGGCCTCCAAATATTGATTAAGGGAAAAGAACAGAGAGCTGGGAAGTACCCAAAGCACAAAGAAAACCTTTACCCTTCACTTAACATCTCCAAAGTAACTGAAAGAATGAAATAAAAGTCATTCATCTTTCTGTCACAGGACCTTATACTTACTTAACAGGACTAAAATTACTAGCTGGCATGTGGATTTTGACAGGATGTGGTTCCTCCAGGGGAACAACAGAGACCCAGTGAGACTCCACAGACATTAGAGAATCTCACTGGCGTCTTGACCAATCTGCCAGGGTACCTTCCTGAATGCTCAGTGCAAGACTGCTACCTGCCCTCTCCTCTGACTTTACCAGGGACCTACAATCTGCTGCAGACTTGTCACTACTTGCTCCTAGGTTGAGAAACAAGAGGACCCAAGTGCTGTCTAATGGCAATGCTTCCAGAGGTCTTCAGACAAAGCCCATCGTGCTGTTGCCAATTCTCAGTGCTCAGAACAAAAGAAGGGAAGCTATTTCCACCGGATGCAGTTTTTGAACACTGCTCCCTACTCTAAGTGTTAATGCCAAGCACACACTGTGTTACAGAATCCCAGCATGGCTCAGGCTGGAAGGGACCACAGTGGGTCACATCTGGTGCCACCTCCCTGCTCCAGCAGGGCCATCCCAGAGCTCACAGCACAGCACTGTGTCCAGGGGGCTCTGGAATATCCCCAGGAAGGAGACTCCAGAGCCCCTCTGGTCTCTGTTCAGGGCTCATTCACTGCCCAGGACAGAAGTTGTGCAGGTGGAACTCCCTGGGCTCAGTCCCTGCTGTTCTCTGGTGCCATTGCTGGGCACTGCAGCAGAGCCTGGCCCTGCTCTGACCCTCCCTGCACACAGGGGCACCCAGGGCTGAGGCTCCTCTCAGCTGGGCTCCTCTGGAGGCTGAGCAGCCCCAGCTCCCTCAGCCTTTCCCTGGCAGAGATGCTCCAGGCCCTAAATCATCTCAGCCTCCGCTGGCTCAGCTCCAGGAGCCCCATGTCCCTCCTGTGCTGATGATCCCAGGACTGGACACAGCTGTCCAGATGTGCCTCACAGGGCTGGGCACAGTTAATCTCATGTTCTCTGTTAACACTGAAGTGGCAAACACAAGAGCAAAGCACTACCTTGCTCCTCTCCATTCAGCATGTGGCACACTGGCAAACCTTTTTATCTGATTTCAAATCTACCACATTTACCCAATTTCCACACACTTTGTACCACAGCTTACCACTCGTGTTCCCTTTGCTTTCAAGTACTAATGCCACACTCTTACAAATAAAATACACATCTCCAAGGAGTGTTTGAGTGAACACAAAGTGCAGATACAAGAGATTCACTGTACCAGTAAAATCAACATGTTCTGGCAGAAAACATCCTCAGGAGGATAGAGACCATACTCTATCTTAGCCCAGCACACCTTGTTCTTGTAGCATGCAGTTCTGGTGGAGAAATATTACTAGAATTTTCATGCTCATCCTAAAACATCAGAATAGGTGTTCCCTTGCTAATGCTACACTTCATATTTATTTGCAATATATTAAAGAAATTATTTAATCAATGAAGAAACACATCACCGACACAAAAAAAAAAAAGAGAGTTCCATAGTTGTAGGCTTACAACTTATGAATAGGAGGACAGTGAAAACAGAAAATTTATGTATTTCACCCTAATGTTGCAGTCAGATTTCATTAGACTTTGCTTTTTAAAGGAATTAAGGTAGATTTCCATAAAGTATGAAAAACATGGCATTTTAAAAGCTAAGGCAATGAAGTGTGACCTTTTCATTACAGAATTAGTTATCCTTACCGTATTTTCCTGGCCTTAATCTTCCTGAACCTTCAAAACAATTATCAAATAGATGCAATATCTCTCCTAGTGCAAGTGGAATGTTCTTGATTGTTAGGATTTTTGCACGGCACTGTACAGAATAAAAACACACCTACCTATGGGACACTCCAGTGAAAATTCTGTAAATGATTTAAAGGAAGCCTCTGCTAGCAATTATGAGCACTTAAGATTAAAAGCACCTCAGACAGGATATTTTGGGCACTACACTTTGTATGGAAAGGGCATAAGGTTGCACATAGCAGCTAAGATTTTTGAAGTCAGAAAGACAAAAAGAGAAAAAGTGCAAGGAGGTGCCCATTTTATTTTATAAATGAGTCAGCACTGCTGGGTGATATTTTTACAAAGCTGCATGAAGCAAAGCAGCAAATGCTGCCAATGCTACTCTAGAGTGATAATACAGACAAAATGCAGAAAATTATATGTTTAGAGTAAAAATGACTTGCATGCATCTCATGAAAATGAATCCTACTGTCTTAATTAATTCCAACTATCCGATGTCATAAATTTAGCTTACTCTTCTTACTCATAAGACAAGATACAAGTTTCCTGCTCTGTATCTAGGAATGCTAGGGACGTACTTCTAGAATTCCACTTTTTATTTCAGGGCTCACAGTCACAACCACATTAGTCACACTCAGTGTGGGTGTACGTAGAAAATCAGGGTACTCTCTTTGAAGGCACCCTGTCATTTAATGAAAAATTCACAGTATTGTGACTGTTTTAACATTTTGAAAACACGAATCTCAGATCAGAAACAGGTTCCTATTGAGGGCCCCAGATCACCTTACTTCATCTCCTAGAACAAGAGTTATCTAGGCTGCCAGGGAAATTAAATGTTAGTGACAAGCAGAGGAGGTGGTTTTTGATAGATGCAGATTAAGTCATTTCACAAGACAAGAACTTCCCCATCTTCAAGAATGCAATCTATGGTCAGCAACAGAATCTCTGGCATTACATATTTTTTCTTTCTTTCTTTTTCAACACGCTTATCTAATTTTTAACATGAAATACCAGCAGCTAGACGTGCCAACCTATAACCTTTAAGACTGGAAGTCTAAAATCATATTGAATGCCAAGAACAAAGCAGCCTGTTCTCCTGCGTGCACCAACACCCTGGGCTGGGGGAATTCTGGCCTTCCAAAAAAGGTAACAGAAATGTGTTCATCATCAATGCAACTTCAGCCTGTTGATGATTCACCAGCAGAGGGATGACTGTTGGAACACAAATATTCATCACTTGAAAACCAGTGCTGCAGTAAACGTAGCATTGACAGGCAAAGGTGTCCAAGAGGAACCTGAGAATTAAGACACACAGCCCCCCCATCCAAGTGGAACAATATGAGCAGCTAAAGAATGTGTAGGCTGTGATTGACTTGCCGTCAGATCACAGTTTAGTTTTGCATATGTGGTTGGTTCAACAGTATTATTATGTTGGCAGAGTCCAGAGATCTCGTCTTTAAAATATGGGTGGGCTGTCATCACATCACTTTGGAAGCACACAGTTCCACCTCCTCCTTGATCTGTTTGCTGGGAACTCTCTGTGGACAAGTTTGTCAGCAGCAAGCAATGCCTAATCAGTTCTTGAAAACCCCTGATTTTCAAGAGCTAGCCAAAGCAGTAAGCTTTCACTCGGTGGAAAATTCAGCGTTCCCAATGGCAGAAAAACAATCTCAGCTGTGTATGGTCTAGTACAGACATCCAGCAAAAAAAATGCTGTGCCAAAATAGCTGAGGCCCCATGTACAGAGCATCCCAGTAGCAGGAACTGAACATCTCCACAGATCAGCTGATTTGGACCCTGTAGCAAACAGCAGTATGCAGGATTTGGGATAGGTGCCTGTAAAGCACTGATTTTAGTGTAAATACAGCTTTAGAACACAGTGGAGATGCGTTCAGTTCTTCTGTCAGCCAGAGGGATTAATACACAGCTAGCAGTCTGCCTGACACTACACAGGAATGAGGCGTCAGGAACGGGCCAAGACAAAGGTGAAGGGATACACCTCAGGCATTAAATGAGCTTTTGTGGAGACAGCCTGAGCTCTCTCAGCTTAGTGACACCACAACTAGGCAAAAGGAACAAACCAAAATGCCTAGGAAAGGACACAGATTAGGAAATACGGGTAATGAAAAAAATATTAACTGACACATGAATCAAGACACAGCAATCTCCCGTGAAATCAGTATATTGTTTAGGGTATCCTGAAACCTTGAACTCAAGTATAGCAGAGACCCACTGGCTGCTTTGAGGATGCACAGGACAAGGCAGTAGTCACTGAACAGAAATGTAAGAATAAAGAAAAATTAAAAGTGTAACTAGACAGATTATGGCAAAAGTTACTGGTTACCTGCAGAGCCACAGTGGTTTTCCACTGAGCTGGCAGGTTTGACTGCTGCATCTAGGTGCATGATTTGATGGCTGCTTTGATACACACAACAGAGCATGGCATAAACACCCTGGTACCCCTGGGCTCCTTGCCCTCTCCTCTCTGCAAGTGTCACCAACTTTATCTCAGATGCAAAGACACAAAGAAGTGCAGAGGGGAGTGCTGACATTTTGTTCCATGCTAGGAATGTGTTGCTTTGGAGTATCTAATGAAGACTCAGCCATGAGGACTCAAACGAGGTCACTGGTAGAAGACAGTGTCACTCAGTGTCTGTAATATCCTGACCTGGGATTTCATTTCTTCCTGCAGAAGGGCTCCACGGGGAAGTAGAAGCAGAACCACATCAAAGCAATAATGTACATTACTGGAGAAAGGATCACAGGGCATGTAAAGAGCCAGGCTGAGAAGTTCCAGCTGCAGCCACGGGAATAAAGAAGAATCTACTGCATGCAGTGCTGCACTGCATGGCTGTCAGAGCTCTGAGGCTGCATCAACAGATCTTCTGTCAGAAAAGCAAGCAGGTTGTTTCTCTGCAGTCTGTAGGATCAGAAGGAACGCAGCAAGGATGCAGTTATTTGAGTTGAGGGTTAACTAAGGGGATACTTCTGTCTGTCACATTCAATTTAGAAATGTGAGTACATGAGAGTTTGGTGCCTTATTAATGGCCTGGGGACCAACTGTCTCAGACTCTTCAAAAATTTTTTGTCCAACAAAGGAGTTGGGTCCTTTACAGCAATGACATTTAATTCAATAGCCAAAGGAAATCCAGAAGCAGTCCTGGACTGTGATGTTCCCCTTGACTTAAAGCTAGAAGCAATGAATAAGCTGATGTCAGTATATGCAATAGTTTTGCTAAGGGCTTCTAGTGTAACAAAATTTCTCCCTCAAAATAGTCCTTAAAATTAGGTTTAAACAGAATCATGCCATGCATTTCAGACCAACTGATAACAAAATTGAAAGAGCTCTCTGAGCATGTCCTACATCAGAAAGTGCTTTATGTCAGGCGAGCAAGTCTTTATCTCTCTCTCCCCACTCTCCCTCAACAGAGCACTTCTGAAACTCCCCCATTATATACCCACAGCACAAGTAGGGGACTACAGAAGAAACATACTAATTTTCATACTTAAAGAGAAAGATTTTTAATACTAATGCCCGACAAGACCATGTATTAGTGAATAAGCAGTGACAGGTGGTAAAAGCAGATGGTTTTGAAAAGATTTGCAGCAGTCCCTGGCTCCACCATCCTAGCAGCTCCACAGGATACTGGCAAAAGAAGTGGCTCCCTTCCTTTTCTTTCCTTGCCTTACTCCAGAAAACCAGCAGCTGATGTCACTGGTTGCCACAAAGGCAAGAAAGGACATGCAAAGCTCACTCACATTCTTCATCCACCTCCAAAGTGCTTTTGCCTCTCTGCAGAAGCCCAGCTGAACACCAGTGATGGATCCAGGCTGAGCAGCTGACACGAGACACAAACCCACCCCGTGTCTGCTGGTCCCAGCCAGGGCCAGAGCACAGCTCCTGGGTTTGGCAGTCCCTTTCTGCTTCTGCCCACACTAGAGGATGGTTCCTAGGAGGGAGCATCATGGCACACACACCTGCCCACAGCTCAGAGCTCTGCTCTTGCTCCTGAAGGCCTCAGTGATGAAGGAAGCATCTCAGATGCTCCAGGCCTGCACAGCCAAGCTTTGACAAATGGTGAACAACTTTACATCAATCACAGAGCAATGCTGCAATGGCAGCAAAGCTCAGGGAAGCACATTACTCACATTACACCTCAAACAGAGTAAATGGAGAAAAAACATTATTTCACGTGTCCACAAGAGCAGTGACAGAAAAATTTAATTCCAGAGAGTGCTGGCTGATGGTTGCTACAGCTACAGCCTTCTCCAAGTTACTGCTATTTATGCTCAGGGAGCAAGGACCCTCTAATGACAAACTGACAGTGTGAGCATCATGCTGTGGTTTTGGGCACACTGCCTCAGCTGGAGCACAGCACCAGCTCCAGGCAGCTGTGACTCTCCTCTGAGCCATCACAGCACACCTAGAAACATGACTCAGACAATTTCTTATTCCACCAATGAATCACTACATGGTGCCACCTCTGGCTACTATCAAAACCACCTGTAACCACCTGAACCATTAACTCCACAGTACACCCACTGCAAAAAACCTTTTAGAACACTGCTCTGCTCTGTTAATACCCACACATTTTGTGAGTAAATCAAGACTCTCTCTTTTAGGATTGACTATAGTGTAGGGTAGGAACCACACTCCTGAAAAGGGCTGGTACTTTTCCTACATGACATCTCAATTTTTCAGATTTCCCTCAGAAACAGGAGTGAGTGACTCAATATCAAGATAATGCTTATTCTTGTTCTACATTTCTTTAAACAGTACAACTGCATAGCTTTGTAAGAGCCTTTTCCTTGCTGTTCATCTATAGCATTGTTTACAAAATTGCAGTCAATTTACATTTTCATAATTTCACTCAGTGAATCAAGGTAGTTTCTGAAGGAATATTCTAGAGAGGGCTGTAGCACTACATTGTGATTATATTCAGCACCTCCTGAATAAGAAAAGGCCCTTTTGAACCATCTACAGCAATATAAATCCCCACTCTTTACATGAAATCAGGGGAACTTCTTTTCCTTCAAACAATTAGGTTTACAGTTCCTTTCAGGAAGGTAAAAAAGAAAACAAACAAAAACCAAAACAAGACCCCAAAATAATAAAAAAAAAGGAGCTGTCAGTCCAGCCAGCCCCAATTTTACACAGAAATAGTACTCAAAACTAGTATGCTACAAAGGTAAACAGAAGCCATTCACACCGGCAATCAAAAACTTGTTTGTTTCCAGAGAACAGCCCACTGTAAAACCTACCTTTGGACACAATAAAACACGGATCTGGGCTGGGATAAAGGCAAGGCTGACAGTTGGTTCTAGAAATTACATTCTAACCATCCAGGTTTGTGACCAGTCCTGCCATTCTTGAATGCCTTAACCACTCATCAAGTTTAGTATTTGTTCTGTTAACCACACAGGACAACCTCCTGCTTCTCACAGCAGATATGGAGGATGAATACTGGTATAAAGGGCTAAAAATTTACTGAAATATGAGGAAAACCTATTATATGCATGTTTTATGGGCACAGCTGCACCACTATTACTTTGGGGAAGGAGAAAACTTTGGAGTCAAACACCAAGAGTGCATTTTTGAGGCACAGGATACCTTCTTCTGCGAGCATGGGTGGAAGAACAGAGCCAGATGCAATTTCCAGTCTTGTGGAACTGCCTAAGAAGAGGTACACACAGAGAGAAACACGCATTCAAGCAACTCTTGCAAATCCCAGCTAATACAAGCTTAGAACAGAACACAATTATAGCTGAATTACAGGTATTTTTGCCTAACCCTTCAGTATGCCTCATGCTTTAACAACAAATGCAGCCACAGGCTTGAAGGAGAAAGGATTTCTAGTTTTCATTACTTATCAACAGTAATACCTACTATCACTATTTCACTACAAAAAGACCTGGTTAGCTGTAATTTTAACGCTGTTTATCACTCAAACACAGCTCCATTTTCTAAAGAAAGCCTTAAAGCACTATGAAAATAAGAATTTTTAAAAAAATACATAAAAACCACCACAAAATGTCTGCCTCAGATGGCATTAAAAAATGGGAAACACTGGTTTACCATTCAAAAACTGAAAATAAATAAAACACAAAGCATCAGCCTTGATGGGAGCGAGGTTTGGGGAGCAGCAGCACAGGTGAAGAGCTCCCAAACAAGGACTGTCGTTGTGAAATAGCTGCCTGAGCCAGGCAAGAGAACGTCCTTCAGATTATCCTTACTTCTGGTGATGCCTGACTCTTTCCATGACCTACTGCTGGTAATTTAGATCATTTTAATCTCGTTGGACAATGTTCAAACTTTCATTTCTTAAGCCTCCTTTGTGGATTCAGGACCCTTAGGGAAAGGGAATGCTGTAATTTTTCATAGTAATAACTGGAAAGAATGCAACTATAGGACAACGCTAACATTATGCCCAGCAGCTGTTATTCCCAACATTTTCCACCAAACACTGCAAAACCAAAAAACATAGTAAGATAAGCAGTAGTCCCCAGATGAGTCAGGCTCTCACCAGTACAGTTTTCTCCACCCCACTGAGCTATCAACACGATCTGTCCCTTGTCTAAGTTAAAATAACTTGCTATTGGGGAAACCTGGCAAACTCTGCAGATCTAGGAGCTTTCTCTGTGAAATATATGGAAAAAAAAACTTTTTTTTTTTTTCAATGACAGTCTGATGTTGCAGACTGCTCCTCTGGAGCAAGGATCTATACACTCTGCCACAGGACTTGAAATCATCAGTATCCAAAAGATTTCTGAAGACAGTGGCCACTTGTTCACGTTCTCTGCTGTACCATGCAGACAAATGACACCTTCTGTGCCCTTGGTCCCATTACCAACAATCCCTGTCACAATCCTTCTGCCCTGTCATCATCCATGTTCTCCCTGCCAGCACTCCCACACCTTCCCAACTCACCCACCTCCCCAAGATTCTGAACTGCCAGATCTGAACTGACTTGGGGGAAGGTAAAGCAAGTTTATTAGTCAAAACTGCCTCCCATAACAGAGCCACAAACTTGGTAAACTTTGTGCCTCTGTTAACAGGCCACTTCCTAATACTTTTGTAGCAGTTGATATCCACATGCAGATTTTTTTTTTTGTTTTTCCCAGCTGACATCCTATGGGTTTTATTTACCCTGGCTTTTCTCACATGGTCTTCAAGATGTTTTAAAACTACCTTTCCCCACCACTAATTTCAACAAGGCTTGACAGGGATTAGACTTGAAACCTGAATTGGAAGAACTGAAGAATTTGCAGCTTTGTTACAATATCAGATGCATCCTCAAACATACTCTAAATATAGTCAAAGGCTGGCCTAAATCCGCTATTGCTTCATGTTTAATTCAGGTACATTTCAGTGAATGTATCTCCACCCCAATGAGAACTCATCCCCAGTTCTCATCACCTATGTACTGAAATTTACAGTGACTTAAGCTTAGACAAACACCCCCAAAACACAGAGGAAATGTTTTAAAACTCTATAGTTATGGAGAAACAAATTGTCAGAACAACACAATCGATCTAGAGATTAAAGCACTACATTGCACCAGGGATTTTACAACTTCACCAAAGCAACTATCAGTGCAATTTATAAACCATGTAGTTCCTTCAAACAGAAGACAAGTACCTAACTCAGTAATGAACAGAACTTGCCCTTTTCTAGTCAAGAACATGACAGGTAAGCAGGAAGAGATGATGGCTTTGATACAGCAGTGCAAACCAAAACAAACTCCAGCAGCAGATCTCTGTGCCACCAGCTTCTTCACAAGAGAGGATGAAGGTTCCCAGAATGCCAGCACACACAGAAAGTTACACTCCAAACTAACATGCCAAAACCATGGGAGCTTTGCTATCAAAACCTTCTGGAAGGCCTTGCACTTTGTTATGTTTCTGGGATCATCTAAGAGAGTTCAACTTGTTTTAATACAAATTTAAGTGAGGCAGGATTAGAGCTGATATGGATTTTGGAACACATTTTTCTAGCCTAACAATGACCTTCAGAGATAGCAAACTCTCAGCCTAAATAAAGATGCAAACCCAGCCTTCTGACTGAATTTATAGTGCAGTATTTCTGGGTGAGCTCCCGCTTAGTGTTACTGCTCCCCCCTGCCAGATAAAGGTCTGTCATTAGTTGTTTGTTTCCCTAGTTATGCCCTCAAAAGGCTCCGAGGCAAACACGTAAAAGCAAATTGTTCTGAGTAACACTACTGTAAAGGACTGTACAAGACAGGACAAGGTCACGTCCCCAGTTTCCAGAGAGCCGAGGATATCCTCACAGGATCCCGTACCAAAATTTGGGTTAAATCTTGTGGTGCCCTGCGGCTGGGGGGGCAGCAGTGATATCCTGTCATTTCCCAAAGAAGAGACAGCAAACAGCACCAAGGCTCTGCGGAGGGTGCTTTCCTCACGCCAATAAAACTATTGCTGTCTAACACCATACTTGCATTAAAACCAAACCGAAACAACGTACGGGCCTAAAACCAGGAAAACAAAAAGGCAACCCTCCCCTAAAACTAGGTAAGATCCTCCTTTATTTTTCACAGCATCGCGCTGCCGGTTCGCCCCTATCCGGAGGCAGCCCTGCGGCGAGGCCAGGCGCCGCTCGCCACATCCTCTCCTCGCTCGCAGGGTCGCAGCCCGGCTGCAGCTCCGCCAGGCAGAGCCGAAGGGCCGCCAGGGCCCGGGGGGCACAGCCCGGGGGGCACAGCCCGGTGCCAGGGCTCTCCCGGCTCCCGGTGCGGTACCTGCCCGGCTCGGAGCTCCCGCACGGCCGCAGCCCCGCCGCCTCCCGGGCATCCTTCCTCTCCGCCGGCGCCTCCTCCCCTCCCTCGCCCCCACACCACCTTCTCGGGTGCTTTTTGCCTGGTGTGGGTTTGGTTTTTTTTTTCCCCTTTGCTTCCCACCGCTGTGCCCCAGCGGGTTGTTACCTTCAACTGCCGCTTTCCCGACAATTCCTGTTTCCGAACCGCTGCCCCCCACCTTCCCCAGCACGCAAGCAACTCCCGGCAAAGAAGGGGAGGAGGAAAAGAGAAAAAGCAAGCAAGCCAGAGGGGGAAAAAAAAAAAAAAAAAAAAGAACAAACCTCTCCCGGCGCTCCGGGTGTGCCAGTGTGTATCCGGCCGGGGGAAGGAGGGAGGCGGGGAGTAGCAGCGCCTGCCCCGCTGCTCGGAGCGGGGAAGGATGCGCGCCCGGCCGGCGGCGGAGCGGGGCTCGGCGGAGCGGGGCTCGGCGGGGCTCAGCGCCGCGGGCTCTGCAGCAGGAGCCGCCCGGCAGCGCCGGCCCGGCAGAGCGGGGCCACCTCCGGCAGCTCCGAGCGCCCTGCGTGTCGCTGCACCCCCGCCTCGGGCCGCCCCTTCCCCCCGGCCCCCAGCGCCGCCGGCATCGCCCCTCCGAGCGGGGCACGGGCGCTCGGCCGCTCCCGCCCCGGCCGTGCCGCAGGGGGTGCGGGCACGCCGCGCCGGCGAACTGCAGCCAGCAGGGCGGGCGAGAAAAGGCTCCCTCTCTCCTTCCCTCCCTTCCTCCCTCCCTCCCGGAGGGCTCCCCTCCTTACCGGGCTGCCGGGGCTCCTCTGCCGCCTCCGGGCTCGCTGGGGCCGGGGCGAGTGGCGGCGGCGGCTCCTCCTCCGCGCCTCCCCGAGCCCCTTCCCCACCCTCGTCCTCCCCCGCTCCGCCTGCGCCGGCGTGAGCCGCCGGCCGGGAATGCGGGAGCGCGGCCGGGCTGCGCCGGAGCCCCGCAGGCAGCCAGGGGAGGGCGGGGGGCCGAAAGCGCCTAAATCCACGCCAAGGGGCAGGGCGAGTGGTCCCTCGGGTGTCCTGCAGGGTTATTACACCTCCTTGCTCCCTTCGGCTTACGGCAGAATTTACCGCCGCGGTTAAAATGATCGGGAAGAGCGTTGTGCGCGAAAGGGAGTTATAAAATAGGCATGTTGAGTTAATTACGCAATTTGTCTTATAAGCGGCAGGAAAAAACCGAGATATGCGGCATAGCCGCTGAGCCAGGAATACCTGCCTTGGCCACGAATATTAATTTTCTCACTTTGGCAAGAGAAGATACACCCTCGAAAAGATCTTTTCAACCCGACATCAGAACCAGCGAGACGTGACACTTGTATATCGTCCTGTTACCCTTACAGCACGTGTGAGCATTAATTAATTTTACAGGGTTGTGTTCATGTCATTACTGCCCTCAGTTTACGAGCGCTGGGGAAAAGCCAGCCGCAGAGAGGTTGGGTAAGCTGCCCGCTGATGAGTGAATGGGTGTCGGAGCTGTCGGCACAACACCCCACAACACAGAGGGATTAGGCACTGCACCCGCAGCTGCAGCTCTCCCACCTCTAGCTCCTTCCCTGGGGAGCTCACAGGCTGCAGGCTCCTGCTGCTTCCACACGAGATCTACCAGCTTCTGGTGGCACATCTGGCCACCATCTGAGACTAGGCGGAGTCTCAAAGCCTTCCCATTGTCGCCTCACTGTGCCAGGTGTCCTTGCAGCACACATGCCACTCCCCTTAGTGTGACACCGGGTTCCAGGAGGGCCAACAGAGCCCGGATTGCCCAGGACACAAGATCTCTGTCAACTGCTCTCTGCATTGCACCCAGAATTGGAGTGGGGATATACTGAGCTGTGCAGGCAATTCATCCCACAGAAACCGGTTGCTTTCATAATTTGTATTCTTCTCCAGTCCCTGGGTGCTATTCCAGTGGTTTGGAGCACTCAGCAGGAAAGTGGAAGCTCTGTTTGAATTTCATTTTGCACTTGCAAGGAAAAACATCCTCCACCTTCTTTTATAGTTGTACTTGGTGATCTTAAGGGTCTTTTCCATCTTCAATGATTCTGTGATTCCAGCAAAGGAGTTTGAGATTCATTCATTGGGAATGTAGCAGGAGGAAACTCGCAAGGAAAGAAACAATGGGAAGTGTTTCTACTGGAGAAGGCCCCAGCTGTCTGCAGAAAGTGACTGATGCCTTCTGGGATGATTCTGAGTAAAGAGAAATCTGGTTGCCTGCATCACAGGCATATTCTTTAACATAAACATCTGCCTTGACAGGCTGGCCAGGCCTCTGTCTGAACTGGAAAAGCTATGCCTGAAACAGCTGATGGTGGCTGTTTGACACCAAAGTGAGGAGCAAGTAGACAAAGAAGTGAATTACTAGAGTAGTCAGTGAGGAGTGGCTTTTTTCAAAGGCCATGATCTTGCACTTTGAAAAGTGACAAGAAGGAAGGTCTTGGGGAAGCACAGAATGAGAGACAACTATTGCTAATGTTGTCTTTCAGGACATTGAATGGAGAGCTTGATAAACCTGAGTTCCTGCGGAAACTATTCCCAGAGCCATTGTATAGGAGACACACAAATCTGCAAACTTACTGAAATTCCGCTGGGATATTTCCAAAAAGCGGGCAGGCTATGAGAACAGTTCCCAGCTAAGAACCAGTTAGGACATTAAATTGCTTGCGTGTCAGAGACAGTTCATGACAGCTTCCCAGAAATCTCTAGGAAAAAAAAAAATGTTGAGAGCATAATTGGATTAAGGAGATGAAGAAACAATAGGGAATTGTGCCAGCCTGAGAAGGCTGGCCCTTGAACCCAGGAACTGAAGGTAGCAATGGAACTCTCAGCTGTGTCAAGGGCTGGGGAAGATGTGGAGGCTTCAGCTCGAGCAGCAGTAATAATGTGTCTGATGTCTTGTGGGAGCGTGTAGGAACCAAGTGTGACATGCTTGATCAGAATGAGGTGGGCAAGGGTGAACTGCGAGAGGAGAGCAGGGAGTCAAAACATCTGCAGTTCCCTCTACAGAGGACTGCAAGTAGTTTGATACACTGGGAAATATACTACAGGTCCTCAAAACTCCCTCTGGAGCATCTTTTTTTGTTGTTGTTTTTATTTGACTTCATTAAAAGATAAGCTTTCCTTGGCTCCTTCCCAGATGTCAGTTTTTCTCTGAATTCTTGCCAGTGCAAGTGATTCAGTCTTGGTGAGGTACTCACTAGGCAAAGCAATCATTTTTCCATTAAGCATCCAGAGGGGAAAAGAAATAGAACAGAAAACATGCAAAAGTAATTAACTTTGGTTTTTCCACCAGAAATTTCTACCTGTAGCTTTACAAAGTAGCAGCTTGAACTATATTTGTGTTTCTTCAAGACCAATGGGAACAAACAAAGAAAAGTCAAATGCAATAACAATTAAGTTTATTCTAAGCAGAAAATCATATCTCTATTAAAATAATTTTTACTCGCCACTCACTCCTACTCATGGCTAACCATCTTCACTGATTTGAGGTGTTGAAGTGAAATATTTCTTACATAATGCTCATTTAGCAACACAATGTTAAATGGACACCTGTTATCTCTATGGCTCCCAGTACACACTTCTTGTAGTTCTGATTTAGCAAGTCAGCTTGCCTTCCAACATTTTCTCCAGTCTGGTTGTTACTCTGGATTTGGAAAGGGTGTATCTGGTGCAGTTTTTAGATGCCCCAGACTAAATGATTCCACAATTCTGTTACAGAGACCAAGTAAAGCAGACTGAAACATAATGGAAGAGGTTGATTAATTTTGAATCATCTATTAGACAAATACTAAAATTATGATTAATGAATCAACATATATTGAAGAGTCATAAAGGAGTGAAATGCCAAACAGAATCTTAATTGCCATGTATTTCAAACATGTTTCAAAAGATTTGCTTCTGATAGGTATTTATTTCTTTTTCCTTGTGAGAGGGATGGAGTTAATTAATTGAAGTAATGTTGCTTTTATTTTCTTGAAACAAGGAATTTACATTTCACAGTTGCAGTTTTTTTCCAATACCGTGTTAGCCTTCAGCCAAGGTACAGGTGAAGATTAGGGACTCTGAGAAGCAAATTAAAAAATTAGGCCTACAATTAATACAATTCATGTTTAAAAGTAAGAAGATGTTATTAACAGGTCTTGTCACCTGTCAGCCTGATCAAGTTGTATTCAAAGCTGTTGTTGATGATGAAGGAAAAGCATAGCAATGCATGGAAATCTGCCAAAGAGACTTTGGGCAGGTTGATTTCTTAAATAACAGTAATTAACCCACTTACAGTTTCCTCATGTAGACATAATGTCTGAGGAGAAAGTGAAGGTGGCAAGTTGTTGAGTGCAAAAAAAAAAAGGACAAATATTGAGTATTTTCTTTTTTTAAAGAATCCCTCTGGTGCAAGCAATGCAGTGACAGAGCACAGAGGGTCAGACTCTGCTCCCAGGGAACAAGGGACAGGCAAGAGCTAACAGCCTCGAGCTGCACCAGGGGAGGCTGAGATTGGATAACAGGGAACATTTCTGCCCTGAAATGGTTGCCAAGCATTGGCACAGCTGCCCAGGGCAGTGGGGGAGTCCCCATCCCTGCAAGTGTTCAACACCACGGAGATGTGGCACTCGAGGACTTGGGTTAGTGGAGCCTTGGCAGTGCTGGGTTAAGGGTTGTAATGATGAGCTTACAGGTCCTTTCCAACTGAAACAATTCCAGCATTCTGGGATTTGAAATCAGTTGCTGTTCTTCACCCATTTAGGGGCAGCAGCACTGAGGACTGAGTGACCAGCAGTGAAATGTCCTAGTGCTGCAAATAATTAATGAAATACCTCATGTTTTCAGGTCCAATTGTGCCTGAACCAATAACAGTCTGTGCATGTCTGCAGTGCCTCACATCACCAAATGCCAAGGCACTTTGCATGAAATGCTTGATGCCACACACAGATAGGCTCCTTGTCACACCAGCCCTAATTCTGCTTTTTAAACCATAAACCTTACCATGGTTGTACTGTAATCTTTCACTTTTTTATTGGGAATCCAAAGGTAGATTGGTTATTTCCTGATTGGCTGATCTCTAAACCTGTAAATGTACACATGTAAGCAGTTTTCTGCTATGGCAAATTTTTTATTCTTTTGATCTGTATCCCAAACAGTTGGATCTGGAAATCAGTGCAGAAATGTGAGCTGACAACATCCCAGTATTTCCTGTGCTTCAGAAGTGAAACTGAGCTTCCAAAACCTTACAGAAGGCAGGGCAAAAACCACTTCTGGGGTATGCATTTACAAGATTTTTTTATTTGATTGGATTTTCCCATCCCTGAATACAATTAGAGGAATATCACTGTGAGAGAATACCTAAGGGTATTTTGCAGAAAGGCAGAAACGTACACCACATTTTCTGAAGGCACTCCATTTTTTATATATACATGAGCTCATGCTATCCATTATTCCCTACTGATGTCTGTCTATGATATTCCAGATATTCCTGGAGAATACCAGAGACAGTGCAGATACCTTGGCAACCCCTCTAAAGAAAGCACAAGCCCAGTTTATTCATAAAACCACTCCAGAATATTGTATCATCATAATATCAGTTACAATATTCTAGATCTCATTTCTACGTCTCATTTGGTAGTATTAACTTTTTACCAATGCAGCTATTTTGTCATTTTGCAGTTTGATAGCACAGGCTCTTCCTCCAGATGTTTTCTATTCCTCATTGACATCTCTTCCTGATACAATCCTTGCTATAAGGATTTCCATGAGTAGGGAGTTTCAGCATTTCAGCAAAAGATTCCCTGTGTGACAAAAACCTAGAAGACCACTAGAAGCAGAATCAAAGCCCAAACAGCTGGTAAGTATTATTAATTAATACATTTTGGTAAGTATTATTAATTATTGCATTTTGGGCTTCCAAACCTTTATAAAGCTCCAGAAGAAATGACTGTGCCATGATCCATAGTGCAGGGGCTCAGCTCTCTCTGACCACTGGCACAGGCTGGGTGATCTTGGCAAGCTTGGGAAAAAGATGTCTTTTGTTGAGCTTTTGTTCCATCTGGCCCAACATAAGAAAAGGCTGAAGGGAAATTGAGACAGCAACAGCGAGAGAAAAAGAGAATCCAGATTAAAAATAGCCACATGCACAATAACCTCAAGCTCTGATATGGTAAAGTCAGAAGTCAACTCAGCCAGAATAAGGATGATCCTGCTCAAACGGCACAGGGCAGTGGATTCCCAATGCATTGCCAGCTGCCCAGGCAGCAGGCTCCAGAGCTGCCTGCAGAGGAGTGGTTGGCTTTTAGGAAAGGCAGGACCTGTGGGGTAGCCTTCTCAAGAACATTGATGGGATTCCTTTGCCTCTAGAGATGTCTGTTCCCAGCGTTTGCCCAATCTAATTCATCAATGAGCAGAAAGACAGGAACATGTTTGAAAAGATCACCATCCTTTGGTTACAGAGAAATGCAAATGAGTGACAAGATGTGTGTATTTTATGGAAGCTGCACTTCCTGACAGTCACATCCTTGGGCTGCGAGGAGAACTTAACAAAATAGAACCCTTCAATGGCAAATGAGTCAACCTAAGGAATCCAATTTTCAGGCAGCTTAAATTGCCCCCATGAGCTCCCTTGATGCATTGTTTGTGCTGCAGGAAGATACTCAGTCCTTATGGTAAACACAGCTGAACTAAGATGGCCATAATTTAACAAAAATGAACCTGAAATCACTAATTATGCAGGACTGCAGAAGTGAATTGTCAGAAAAAATTGAGCTCAAAGTTTTTTCAGTTTTCAATTTGTAAGAATTTAATAGACGTCTCAGCTATTTGAGCTCTTCTCTTTCAAAGAGCTCTGTTTGTCAACAGGCAAAAATAAAAATGAGGACCACAAGGAAAAGAAGACACTGTGTTGAATCAATAGTGCAACCAAGACAAAGATCAGAGGGCTCTGTGCTAATCTGGGCAGTTGGACTAAGATGCTGAAAGATGACTAGATGATTTTGTTTTGTCCTTTTAACTACCACATGACAGCAACACTGTGAGAAAAACAATATCTATGTAAAAACATTTCAGCATACACATGACCTTCTGCGTAGAAAGGGACAGTAGCTAGATATGAATATTTATTTCTCACATGTGACCCAGGAGCTGTTTTTTCTTAGTCTGGTAGGAATGTTTTTGTACTATCAACAAATCATCATTTTGCCTTCAGAAAATCTCACTGATAGCTCACAGTGACAGTTCATTTCAAGCAAGGTGCTTCATTCTCTTCTATGCTGCTGTATTTAGTTACCTGGGGTAGCCAATGGTGCATTTGGAATAAACAACAACAGTTTATTGAAGCATGAGATAATGTTATTCATTTCCATCTTGGGCTGCCATGTGCACACACGAAGCAACAGAGCACCGAGCCCAAAATACCTCAGAAGGTCATGTGTGTGGATTTTCAGCAATTCTATTGTCTGCTAAATCTTTCCATCTCTTCAGCTTGCAGTGATGGGATCAGGTTTGTGATGAGCTTTGTTACTCAAGCCCTCATTGTGACTTCACGGTGCTGAAATGTTCTGCTGCAACAGAAGCTGACAGGGTGGCACATCCAGGTTTGCCAGCAAACCTTGTGAGCAATACAGAAAGGTGCTTTCCTAAAGCCATTTTCAGTTGGCAAGAAGAGAGAAATGCATCAACTTCCTCTATGCAGAAATACTCTTAAAAAACCAAACAAACCAACAACTCCAAACTTCCAAACTGCGTGTGTGATTTTGTGACTGCTCACTGAGGATGCTCATTTTTCTCATGTAAAAAGTGATTTGTTCATGTGAAAAAGAAGGGAAGCTTGAGAGAATGGTAAGTTTGCTTGTCTATCATTATACAGAAAGGCAGAGAGAGGAAATTAACTTTCAGAAATTACAAAAAACAAGCATAGAAAGCGATGAATCCAACAAAGCCATAATCTTCCACTGATGTCACCACTCATGTTGTTAAAAAGATTCTAAAGAAAAATTATATTTGAAATCAAACTTCAAGAAGATTTGTTGTTATTTGCAGCTCTTTTGAGTTTAGAAGTCCTTATATAATGGATCTGGATACCAGAGGCAATTTCAGCAATTCAGGCTTTTGGAGAGATTACTTTTCCTACTTCTGAATTACGTCTGGTAAAAAGATCAGATTTCATAGCAAAGATGAATATATGTCCAAATTTTGGGAGGAGAGACAGCACTTGGGCTGAATTATTCCATCATGTCCAAGAGGATGCTTGGAGAAAAAAAATACCACCAAAACCCCCAGGAAATGCTGATTGTGTGTGGAGTAGCAAAGGCAAAGGCTTAGTTGAATGAAAAGATTTAATGGAGGGAGAGGCTGAAGAGACGCATGGAAAATGTTAGACACCACCAGGGATGGCTGGTGGATTTCTGGGTTATCTGTCATGGACAGAGCATCCCATCTCTATCCACTCCTTTTTCAAACAACACCTAGACCAAACTTTGGAATACATGGCTTAGAAATCACTCCCCCTTGGAAGCTGCAATGACAGGAGCTGGAGAAAACAATTGCCTCCCTTCAGCTGGGAAATGCATTGCATGATCCAGCTTTGTGTCTGGAGCAGTTTGGATCTGAAGGCAGTGGCTCTGAAGAGTGGGGAGAAGCTAAATGGGGGCTGAGCAGCCTCACAGGTGTCACTGCAGCCTTTCTGAGCTCTGACAGGACACATGCAAATGTCCTGCATTTCTTGGAGCTGCAGAGTTGTTCAAAAGCATTGTTTGAACGTTCATCCACGTTGGGCAGAAGAAAAGGGAAGGGAAGTCCTAATGGAGGCAGGATGAGAGCTTTCCACCCTGAGGGGGAGATTGACTTGGCAGCAGTAAATCTCTCTTCCTGAGCTCCTTGCAATCCTCATCCACACCAGTCATCTGGCTTTGAAAGCCCCAGTCATCATTATTCACTGTATTCCTAGCATGGCATTTTCTGCAGCAGAATTTCACATGGCTTCTGTGGCATGGTGTTGTTTCTTTTATGAATGTTAATGAAATTGTCCTAAAGGGAACTGGGGAAAATAAAAAAATAACAAAAATTAAAATAGAAATAAATTGAGCTCCTGAGAAAAACAGAAAGGAATAAAACAATCAGAAACCCCAATTCATAAAAATAGGTCTAGATTTGATATTAAAAATGTCTTTGTCTACTTTGTTATTATCTTAGCAACTTGAGATACGAATTTGTAGGAGTAGAGAGTTAGTATCAGGTTGATGATGTAAGACATGGATAAGTGAGAGAAAGCATTGTTAAAATGCTTAAAATGAAATTTGTCTTTCTTCATCCATACTACTTTCAAGATTGAATTCACATGTAAGAAATTATCCCAACTGCTAAACACTTATGATTACCATTGCTTCAGTAGAAATGTGACACTTTGGGGATATACGTGGAATATTGCAGTCCAAGGAGGAAAGGAAGGAAAAACTAACATAATGCTCCTGGGACTTCTGAGGGAGAAAAAAAAAAAAAAAAGAGTACTCCTGCTGTGACTAAACTGCAATGAAAATTAATGCTGTTTATTAATCACTGCAAAGTTCCAAGGTGTATGAGAAAGAGATCTAAAACCTCCTGCATACAAACCAGCATTATTCATTGTTCTACAGCAAAGCAAAATTGCATCTCCACAACACTGGCTTGTAATTGTGCATCAGGTGAGCACAGCCTGCAGCATTAGCTCTGTTTAGCAAGGATTCTGTCAGTTCCCTGGGGGAGATGTTCCTCTCAAGCTTTCTGCTACCATTGTTCAAATATGTTGCTCCAGCTTTTCTGAAACATTTTTTTTTAAGCTGCTGATCATTTAAAGCAGAGGAAAATTCTAAAAACACTCTCAATGTGTGAATCCAGTCCCTCAAAGTTTGTTTTCTTAGCTGTATTTAGCAAAGCCTCAGCACTTTGGGAATGATGTAAAAATGCACATGAAGACTTGCAGACATTTTTCTGATGTGCACTCTTCCTGACAAATTAAAACTGTGAGCCTTACCAGTGTGTGAGCTAAAACTGCACACCTAGGCACAAATTCAGGAGGATTTAAAGATCTCTTGGATCGAGGGCTCCATTCTTGTTGAAAACACATGTTGCTCTAGAGAAGCAAGACGACCTCTGTTTTGTTAGAAGTAAATCTGTGCATCCACCAAAGCAAGCTGATTTTCAGCATTTGGCCAGAAGTGTGAAATACATCTTTTACATCATTCTTTCTGAAATTCCAAGGAATTTCTCCAGGAGACAGTACGCTTTTGTGGCCCTGCAGATCCCAGCAGGGCTCTAAGGAAAGCTAGGTAAAAATTATCTTATGATTCCAGTGGAAATAGTAACAAATCTGTATCTTGAACATGACTTTTAGAGCTAGGGCTTTGAAATCTCTGCCTAGTGGTAGCTTTGACAGCTTAAAAAAGGTGACAGTTCATAAAACCTGCTTCAAACTCATTAAATGGATCAAGGAAAAGAATATGTTCGTCAGTTACATAATTTTTTAAAAAAGTGGCTTGAAAAACTGTCATTGGGCACGAGATGCCCCAATGTCTTGATAACAGCCCCAGAAGGAAGTACCAGATACAAGATGCTTTTGAAATCTTGCTGTAAGTTCAAGGGAACAGTTAGTTAGCAAATTAAACACACCACTTGAGGGATGATGTTCAGCCATACATTTTGGCAACTTCCAGCTACCACAAACTGCATCACAATCTCAGAGTCAAATTTAATGTTTTAGACTAGCCATCTTCTGTCCTTGGAGCCCCATTGCTCTGGATTCTGTAAGAAGGGCACTTTCCTTCTCTAGATGAATATGTTAATGGTTTTTTCCTAATTGTTCTGCTTGTTGCTGTGAGTTAGATTGCCTGGAAGCAAAGCTCGTGTGACTCAATCATTTGTATATTCTAAACAGAGATGGAGAGAGGGGAAGGAAGTGGCATGAATAAAATAGAAAAATAAAATGCATTGCTTTGTCTGACCTGCTTTAAATGCCAGATTATTGTCTGCTTGATTTAGTTCTTTTTTTCCCCCTTGTTCATCTAGCAAATGATTTCACAGTGTGTTTTGAACACAGTTTATTTTTACCACTAAAGCCCTGGATCCCAGTAGGGGTTATTAGCACTATGACATGAGTTCTACAAGCTCAATACCATGAACACAAATCTTTTTAAAGAGAAAATATTCCATGTGCATCCCTCCCGAATCAATTGAACTCCAAAGCTCCTTCTCTAAATTGGAATATGTTTCCTATTCATTTCTTGAGCTATTGTGTTTAACTAAAAGCTTCCTCATGGTCCATTTGGTTTTACTACCTGTACTTTAAGCACTGGCCCAAGGAACACAAGGACCTGGAAGTTGTGATGCCTGCTCCCTGTACCCAGCTCTGCCATTCTCCTAGCACTCCCTGCTGTTTCAATTTCCTTGGCAGAGAGGGAAAAGGTGATCAAATTTTCAGATACTTAAAGCAATTTATACCAACTCTGGGGCTGTTATTAAATTCCAGAAGGCTGGCTTGGATTTTATCTCTTATCACAATAAATCCCAGTGCAGGAACATTTTACAAATGATAAAGTTATTGCAGCTCTTCTTTCAGAAAAAAGGCAGAAGGGATCCCATCCTGTCAGCTGCTTTTGCCCAGAGCAGCTGTGGCTGCCCCATCCCTGGAAGTGTCCAAGGCCAGGCTCTGAGCAACCTGGGACAGTGGAAGGTGTCCCTGTTTGTGGCAGGGGGTTGGAAGAGGATGGGCTGAAAGGTCCTTCTCAGTAGAATATGGTTCTATTATATAATCCAGCCATAAAATAGAGATTTCTGTACAGATTCATTAGTAGAGCTGATTGAAATTTGCATTTCTTTTTTTTTATTGAGTTCTGACATTTGTCTTTGTTTAAATTACAAATGAGAATCAGTTTGTGGAATCAGTTTTCCTTTGGTTTCGTTTTGCCGAGCTCAGAAAATCTCATTGAAGAGAATTGCCCTAGGGAATTTGTCGTTTTTAAAATTGCATTTTGAAATATGAAGTCTCAACCAGAACATTGCATTTTTTGAAAAGAATGTCATTATTTAATGATTTTCCATCAGTAACAATAACAACATTAGAGTATTAGTACTGCCAGTACTTAGTATTAGTAAAGCCAGTCCTGCTTTCGTATGAAATAAAACATTTGAGGATTTTTTAAGTGTTATTATGGACAGTTATGTCATTAGGATAACTGAGATCTCTTCTTCTCTAGTAGATCAGAGCAGGTGTTACTTGTTTTACTGCAGCATAAATGTTCAGTGTTTGAGGAGGGGATATTGGACCTGGTACAAATTAGCTGCTGTATTTCATTATCTTGTGAAGAAAAGGAGTATTTCCGTGTTGTACAAAGGCATTGAAATGATGCAATACATAATATTTAGACTTTCTGCTCCTCCTCCAATGGGCCAGAGTAGCCCTGTCCTCACAGAGCCCTTCTGCAGGCCATGGGAAGGGAGAGGCTCATCCAGAGGCTGCCACAGAGCATCCCTGCAGCCCTGCAAGGCACACAAGGACAACTTCTCCATTTCTCCTCAACCACAAAGCAATAACCTTATCCTGTAACCCACAGGTACCTCTCAGGGTGCTGCAAGGTGCACCTCAGAGCAGCAAAGCTTTTCCCAGTGTATTTGAATTCAGCTGACAGGAGTTTTCACCTGCAGTAAGAAATTGTTAAGGACTGCGAAGAAAAGAAATTGAAAATCACTGCTCTAGATGCAGCCTAGTAAGATTGTCCTTGTGGATCTAAAGTTGGGTGCTGTGAAAAAGCCTTCTATGCTGTTTTCCATGTTCAAAGCTGTGCAAACCTGTGAGATTTAATCCACTGAATTAGCTCTGTGAGAGCTCAGATCTTCCTGCAGCACTGCACTGCGTGGTCTGACACACTTCCATAGCAGTTCTGGGATGCACCCAATTACCACTGCCTCACTTTGTGCTCTGATTTCAGCTTATTGCCCTGCACTGCTTCGGCACATTGTCTGTCTCCTTTGATTTTGCCTTTCAAAAGCATTCTT